>NC_064421.1:43262999-43580499 GCF_023375975.1 Astyanax mexicanus | reverse complement strand
TTGAGAACCACTGTATGAACCCACATGAGGAATCTGCTGAGGTTTACAGATTAAGCAGCACAATCAGCCCACACACATTTTCCAGACTGACTATAGAAACACAACAGAACACCTGAAAGTGACATGAAGGGAGACTACCAGTAAATTACACTTCCGTTCTTCTGTTCTCTCATTTAGTGGAAGAATAACTCTGGAAAAAGACTGAAGTGACTGAATCTAATTTTGCAAATGTCCCCACAGTGGGATTAATAAAGAACGATCGACAGCGAATCTTACTCTATAGCTAATCAGTGAATATATACATTTGCCCTCCTCTTATACTCTAGTCATGGTGATAAATAACCTGCTAACCTGCAACTATAGTCAGAAACCTTACTGAAGCTCAGCGATTACCTGTTCAGCAGAAAAATACCCAGCTTCCCCATTATCATGGCTGCAGCACACTGTTTGCAGACTATTTTCTATACCTGGCAACCCTAAGTGTGGAAATGGGACTGGGGGAATAGTGCTGAGGCCACAACCCACACAGATTTCTGTGATGTCCCACACAGTTTAATTAGGTAAGTACTGCCTGAAGCTCTGCTAACTAGAGCTGCCAGTGCTTAAACGCATACATTCTGATATTATTCTCATATTATTAATTACTACAGGCAATATATTCCTTATTGGTCCTTTCAAAAATAAGGTTTCTCACCTAGTTTCAGCTTCCAGGCATGAAACTCCAGATCCTCCATAGAGATGCTGGCTGCACCAACCACAGCCACAAGAGTGGCGACAGCAAGAAAAACCCTCATTCTGTGAAGACGACTAAAAAGAAACATTGTAGAAACATGTAATTGTCTGTGATTGTGTGTGTGTGTGTGTGTGTGGTGTTAAGGTAGATTTTTTAATATGTGTACTGCATCACTTCCCCTCACCGTTACTCATACACGTTTCCACTGAACCAGAACTTACACACTCAGAATAAACACACAATGTGAAAGTGAAACTCAGCCACAGAGCAACTACTAGTGGGGTTAGATAATACACGATATGCTGCATCTTTAATATTTACATAGTGGTGGTGTGTTAGTGTGTATTGTGCTAATGATATGAGTGGATCAGACACAACAGCGCTTGCTGCGTTTTTAAACACTGTATCCCCTTGTGAACAAAGTATATTTACATTATAGGTCTGTACTTATAAGTTAATATTATTTTAGAGCCACTAATTTGTACTTAATAACTATGTGTTTGAAATTAAAATGATAGAAATGTGCAGTAAATTTATTTATACTGAGTATACTAGTCATATGTTTTTTACCACTATTTAATCCCTGGTAAAAAAAAAAAAAAAAAAAAAAAAAATATATATATATATATATATATATATATATATATATATATATATATATATAATTGTACTTAAAACATATTGAGAAATGTATAAGTATGCTGTAAATATACTGGCAGATTTATGTACTTACTTAAAATATATAAAAAATACATTAATATTAAGATTTTATCAAATGTTTGAAAATATCATACTTTTTTTATAATGTACTTTTTTAAAAAACTGTACATTATAGTGTATTTTAAATAAATAGACTACTATGAAGTACACTTTTAGTTGAATGTAATTCAATATATTTCTAAAATACGTTATTTCTATAAAAAAAAACTGTTGCAGTTGCTCACTTAAAGTACAGTGTATCATGTAACTTTTAAGAAAGTAAATTAAATTACTACATTGGTAAAATGTTTTAAAAATATATTTAGGTATTACACCAATATAACAGTTAAAATGTATTTTAACGCTCTGTAATTATAAATATTAGTAAATTATAGGATACAGTGTTAAATAACACATTTAAATGTCAAATAAAACATTTAAATATATTTGTAACGTGTAAAAATTGTAGTACAGAATATTAAAATATATTTCTGTACCCAAAGAAGTATACTAGACGTGCGCTCCTTACAAAAGACAGGAACAAAATGCATATTTGTACTCTAATGTAAATGTAAATATATTTAACATTAATTATTTGTACATTTCTAATATACCTGGTGTATTATAGTGATACAGTTGTAAAACTCATTAAGAATACATTTCTCTGAATTGCAATGAAATTGCTTTCTGTAAGTCAGCTCAAATTTAATTTAGCATCCTGTAGGTCGAATTCAATTAAAATAATACAAATTCATTCATTAAAATGAATTCTAAAATTCAGAATTTTGCAGAAACTGGTGTGTGTGCGTGGTACGTACCTGCTGACGTGCTCTCCTTTCGCGTTAAAGCTGTGTGTGTGTGTGTGTGTGTGTGTGTGCGTGTGTGTTATGTGATGGGGAATTACTGGAGTGTCTTTTATACCACTCTTCTACATCTGTAAGCAGATGTTTGTCATACTCAGGCACAAAACACGAGAACACACATGGGGCGACTCATGCATATATTTATACAATATAATTTTAGCTCTAGAGGATAACGCAGAGTGGGAACTTCCTCCACTGATGATTAACACAGCGGAAGCTTCCAGTAAACAACCTGTAGAGTTTTTTCTTTTGATCTTTCCTGTTCAGTGTACCAGCATGACTTACAAATGTGTGTGTGAATGTGAGTAAGTATGTGCGTAACTGTGTGTGTGTGTGTGTTGCTAAGGATGTAGTTTTAGTGGCAACAGATATGCAGAGAACACCAATAAACTGAAATTGAATTTTAAGTTTAATATACAGCTCTGAATTTTTTTTGACCACTTTCTGAATCAGTTATAGGTATATGATTGATTAAAATGAACATTGTGGTATTATTTTATAAACTACGGACAACATTTCTCCCAAATTCCACATTAAAATATGGTCATTTAGGGCATTTATTTGCAGAAAATGAGAAATGTCTAAAATAATAATAAAAAAGATGCAGAGCTTTCAGACCTCAAAGAAAACAAGTTCATATTCATAAAGTTTTAAATGTTCAGAAATCAATATTTGGGGGAATAACCCTGGTTTTTAATCACAGTTTTCATGCATCTTGGCATCATGTTCTCCTCCTCCACCAGTCTTACACACTGCTTTTGGATAACTTCATGCCTTTACTCCTGGTGAAAAAATTCAAGCAGTTCAGTTTGGTTTGATGGCTTGTGATCATCCATCTTTCTCTTGATTATATTCCAGAGGTTTTCAATTTGGTAAAAAAAAAAATAAAAAAATAAATCATAATTTTTAAAGTGGTCTCTTATTTTTTCCAGAGCTCTATAACAATATATAAAATATAACAATATAATGAGTAAATGAGTAAAACACAGCAGATGCTTGAAATGTTCTCTTGTTCAACAGAAACAAATATAGAAAAACGCGCTGCAAATAGAACCACAACACAACGGAAGTGAGTCACAACACAACGGAATTTTCCCGGGGGACCTTAAAAGATGCTGTACCAGCTGTATACAAAGGACAGTAACTTAAGTAGCAAACAAGCTTCTGAAAAGTAAGTTATGTTTATTACCTGTGATTACCACGGTTGTGTGCATATTATTAAAAGTTCTGCTTCACAAAACGCCTTGTTTGCCACTTATTGTCCTTTGTACACATAGTGAAGTCCGAGACGTTACTGAAGACGCAGCTTAGCTGGTACAGTATCTTTTAAGGTCCCCCGGGAAAATTCCGTTGTGTTGTGACTCACTTCCGTTGTGTTGTGGTTCTATTTGCAGCGTGTTTTTCTATTTGCAGCGCGTTTTTCTAGTTGCTGCGCCTGTGTTGTAATTTTGATGGATGTGTTTTGTGCTTTTGCAGCGCTTTTCAATTTGCACTGCGCTGGGCTTTCTCGGCCACCGTACAAATGTATATAACAAACTACGTAACAGTTCTCCATAAATGGAGCTGCTTTAAATCTGTAACACTATAAAAAAAATGTTAATAGCTGATACAAAATAATAATATTACAGTGTTTTAAGATGTTTACTTAAGTGGGAAGTTTAAATTATAATTTGTAACAATTTGATCATTTATTTTAATATGTTTCCAAAAAATGTGCTTTAGATGTAGCCAAATGTTATTGTAAGATATAGGACATTAATATTATGAAACTATAGTACTGCTTCACACACACACACACACACACACACACACACACACAGCCTGTTATAGTACTGCTTTACGCACGCACGCACGCGCACACACAGAGGCGGTCTTTGCATTGAGGCATTGCTAGGCAACTGCCTTGGGCCCCTCCCACTGCAGCCCACTGTTGGGGCCCCCTGACTAGCTGCAAACTTCCCATAGGCCTACAGCTGGTAATTGGGGCCCTTTGGACAGTAATTCACAGATTCAGAAATGGCGTTCAGAAATGGTGATTCTTGTATGTTTAAAATGGAAACAAAGACAACACAATAAATTACAAAGAAATACAGTTCAGTCCACACCCCCTCTCTTTCGCGTTAAAATGGAATATTCCATCCATGCCAGGTGGCCATGCCGGTGAACCTCGTATGTGCGGAATTAAGGTGAAATTAAGTGTACAAGTGGGTTGTGAAAAGCCATAAAGCACCACTACCCAAGTGGCGCTGTAAAAGAAAAAAGAAGGAAGAGGCTAAACTAAATAAGCTTTTTTTTTTACAATAAAATACAAATAATATTTAAAATTAATAAAAAGTAATTAATATAAAATAAAAGCTCATTTAAAACACGTCTATCTAATAGTGTGCAGAATAATATCAGTTTCAGTTAGTTTCGGTTTCAAATAATTGAAACTGCTCACCAAAACCTGTTCATACAACTCATCTTAATAACCCTTGTATGTACTTTAAACCATTTAAACTTACAATTTTCTGATACACCATTATAAATTAAAACTATAATTATGATTTATGAGCTCAGAAATTTACATAACCACATACATATTAAAGACACTATTTATTGTGCATTTTTAAGAGACACCAATGGGAAAAAGATCTTTAAGTTACCCATACGGCCACCTTTCACAGGTATATAATAATGGAAACATACAAAAATATGCTGTTTCTTTATCTGGTAAAATAGACTGAAGGTCTGCATATTCTCAAATTACAGTGTCCTGCTCAAGAAATATGTCACAAGCCTCATATAAAAAAAACAAAGAATTATAAACATTTTCAAGCTATATTTTCAGAATTATGTGTTTATTTATTTATTTATTTATTTATTTATTGCTACAAAGATTCACATATAGGGGGTATCTAAGTATCATGAATATAATAATGATGTAACCAGATTTAATAAGAGGTGCATTTCCTTAGAGGCTGTCTGAATGTCTAGTACTAAAAATATGTCATAGTTGGGTGTACAATTATATGGGGAGCTTTGTAAGGTAAACTATCTGCTGGGAATATAAATTATGTTTATTCAGGTATTACATATTGTCCTTATACAGGGGTGATAGCGTTCCGGCGCCGCGCCGGAAATCCGGCGTAGCGTGGCTCTATAAAAAAAAATATATATATATAAATAAAATAAATAAATAGAGCCGGTTCAGGTATTAAGTCCCGCCTCTCAGTAGAAACAGCCAATCAGCTTGCTGTTTTTTTTTTTTTTTTGCGGAGGAGCGGGGGAAGCCCCTCCCTTGCTGTGAGATTTAGCAGCGGGATCGGACGCAGCAGCTTCAGCTGATTTAAAAACAGATCTGGATACACGGAGATTTTTCTCAAAAAAAGATAACGGTAGGCTAAACACGTAAACTGTGATGATATGTTTCTGATAGCTGGTTAAAAATACACTTCTTGTATCAGCACACAGATTAAACCCACTGTGATTAATAAACTGCAGCTGTGTTAGTGAGTTAGCTTGATAGGGAGTCAAGGTTTTAGAAAATAAATAAACTATATATGTAATGTTCAACTTGCCCTGTACCTGATCAGCTAATCACTATTTCACATATTTCACTGTCGTTATTAGTTTAGGATTACAGGAGAAAATGAATATAGCTAATTAGCTAGAAGCCAGATGTAGTGGATAGTCAGAATTTAGTACAGTAACTTACTTTATGTTTGTAGTTTAAAGCAGTTTCTTAACCCTGATCACTGAACTAAAATTGTGTTTTCCACAATTCCACAATCATTTCACCTAGATTTTCACCTGATCTTGATTTTCACCTAGAGTGACAGCTGTCACAGTGAAAATGAAGCGGAGTTATGAAAGTGGTTGTGCTAAACGAAAGAAACGGGCAGAGAGCAAAAGAATCGCAGATGCACTGCCAAAATTCACCTCCTTTTTTACACCTCCTGAACCGATCAGTGTTTTTGGGGCCGATTCCGATCGCCGGTCGTCTTTCACCACGATGGGCCGATCGCCGATACCGATCTTGGGCGGGGCCAAATGCCACATTAATGCCACACAGGTGCCTGGCAAACCTGGCTGGTACAGATTCCCCTAATTACATCCACACCAAAGCAAACACTGGTAATTTACGCTGCTAATAAATAAACATGAATGTTAGTGACCAAAATAAACGCTTTTTAGGAGAGATATAAGTTCTGTGTAAATATTTATAAGACAATAACGTTACCTGACAAAATCAGTTTTAATGACGTTAAATAAACATCACTGTGACAGCGCTAGTCGCAGTTTCACCGCAGTAAAGGACGAGGAGGTGAATCACTTATCTAACCAGCCTTTACTGATTTCTGCTCCAATAACCCTTTCAATAACCTCCAATAGCCTTTAATAGTCTTCAGTAGCCTTCAACAGTCTAACCTTGCAGCCGTGGTGTGTCCACTAAACTCCGTAGTTATAAACATCATGAGGTTAGCAGCGCGCTAACTGACCTGTTTATAATGTAATCCGAGCAGTGCCTCCGTGACAACTGCTGCTGTTAGCTGCTTTGGCTGAAAGGTGAACTGTAGAGAGCTGTATTATCCGTTTTTAAAACCTTTTCCTACACAGATGAACTTAAAAAAAACGTGTAAAAAAAACGCTCCAGACTGGCTGAGCTGAGCTCTGTAGCCCGTGGCTGGGCTGTAGCTGTGACTGAGTAAAGACAGCGGGGGCTTGTGCTGCTGCAGCTCCCACTAGTGGTTGGATGAGGAACTGCAGCTTCCTGTAAGTGAGCAGTTTCACCGGTTTCACCAGTTTCATCCACACACAGCTCTGATAAACTGCTTAACCCTAAACTCCTGAATCAGATCGGCTAAAATCATAAGAATATCTGCAGAACAGTGTTAATATGCAGTAGAATATACAGAACAGTGTTAATATGCAGAAGAATATACAGAACAGTGTTAATATGCAGTAGAATATGCAGAACAGTGTTAATATGCAGTAGAATATGCAGGATCAGGGTTGAGAAACACTGCTGTAATGTGACTTCTGTTCATTTGTAGTTCACAGTAAGACCACATGTCCTGACGTTTATAAAAATCTCTATGAAACATAAAGTTACATTATTTTACACAAGGACACCATCTTAAGAAGAGCTCTCAGTAGAAAAATAAAAAATAAAAGTGCACTTTTTTTTACAAGAGTGGAGAAAATGTAAATATGAAAATGAAAACGTTATCTAAAATGTGTCACTTGACAATAAGGTTATACACAGACTATTAAATGTTTGAATAATGTGTCAACATTTATGCCTATGTTACGTCACATATGCAGTCTGTTGTCCCTCCCCAACAACCCCCCCCCCCCCCCTCCTCACCCTGTTGGAACAGGAAAAAAAAGTTCAGGCTCAGGATTTTTTTTCACTATCACCCCTGCCTTATATTAGTAAATAGTTATTGAGAAATAAATAAACACGACTCCAAAAAATCAGTTGCGACAAAAACTCTATACCGGCTTTATATATCAGCCATCGGCCACTTGTGCTCTCTAAATATCGGCATTGGCATTGACCATTGAAAGTCAATATCAATCGATCACTAATTTACCCAGCCTTAAAAAGCAGCTTTCCCTAATTAATTGGTGTGTAATTGAACTTCAGTGCCCCAAAAGCTTTTAATTGTGTGGTGAAGTCATAAAGATCACATACTTTTTAGAAATCTTTATTTTATATAGTTACATTTTCAATACCTTTCCAGTATTTGCAGACAAATTAAACTGTGTTTTTTCCACCGGACTGATTTACGCTGAGACAATCTTCGCCAATGAATTAATTCACCTGCAAAAACAAAAAGTAGTTAGATATGCTGCATGGAGTGTATGCTGAAAAAATACTGAAGATTTAATTTGAACTTTTTAATAAACACTCATATGAAACAATACCAATTCAATAACATTTTTGTAAACAAATGCATTTGTGTTACATCTGCATAGATAATCGCTTTAGTGTTTTTGTATTTGATCGACAGGTGAACTACCGCTTACGTGCAGTGTTCTGAACACTTCTTTGCCCCAGATTTCTTTTGTTTTAGCTTTTTTTTATAATTTTTAAAATTAACAAACACATTTTAATGAGACAGTCTCAATCTCGCAATCTGAGTGAATATTAAAAGTATTTAAATTATTTAAATGATAATAATTTCATTTAATAAGGGAAGAAAATCTATCCAAACCAACCTGGGCCAATGTAACAAAGTGTCATGCCTGACTGTAAACAGGCAGAGAGAAAATAAGAGACACTGCTGGGATGTAGAACGAAGCAGTAAAATTTATTGAAATAAACAAAATAAAAGAGGACTAGAGCAACACACTAAAGTCGGGCAAAACTGAAAACAAATAAACACTGACAAAGTAAACGGGACTGGGCCAAAAGAAACAGGGACTAAGGAATAAGTGGAACGGCCAAAACAATAAAACCAGGAAGTAGTAAGGGGAATGGGGAAAAACAAAGGGAGCACTAGACTACAAAATAGCAAACAGAAAACTACTAAGCAGAGCTTAGGAAAATGGCTAGACTAAGAAAGTAAACAGGGCAAACAAACAAAACAAGAAATAAAACAGGGATACTTAGGCCGGGAGGAGTCCAAGGAAAAACCAGGAACTAGGGAAGACAGGCTTGGGAGATCGAACGCTTTGTAGAGTAGCAAACAGGCTGGAACCACAAGGAAACACAGACCATGAGAGCGACCAATACTCGGCAACAGCAGAGAGGAGCAGGGTGCTTATAAGCAACTCTGCCCAGGTGAAGCTGATCTCTAATCAGGGCTGGATGACTGCATGAGCGTGCCCTGATTAGAGGAAGTCCATATATGGGCATGGAGTGCCTCTCAGAGTGTGTGTGTGTGTGTGTATGTGTGTGTGTGTGTGTGTGCTCTAATTAGGGGAAGTCCTTATTTGGGCATAGGGTGCTTGGCTTGGCTGGACGGGCCTGACACAAAGTATTTGCCGCATTATCTCCAGTACAGAACGGATTAAGTGTTGCAAAGTTATCACCAATATTATTGTTGTTATCCGAGAAGCCTGATACTTCTCGGATAATGGACTAATCTTGCGCTGTTGTTTTTTTTATCAGGTCACATTGTTAAGTGGACTGCTCCCTTGTGGTCAGTGCTCATACAGCAAACTAATTCTTTGCGTTTAGCCCATCTGATTTTATTTTATTTTTTTACCAATTGCCTGAAAGTTTAAGAAAAAATCAGCTGCCTTGTTCATAAAAATTGCTTAACTTTAGCCAATGTTATTATTATTATTTTTCATATGTTACCCTTCTGGTGCAGCTCAGCAGTACAAAAAAATATTTTTATAGCTAAAAAAAGAAAAAAAAATATTTGTGTTAAAATCAGGAATGCACATTATTTTTGCATTTTAACCTTCAGGACCTTTTTAGCTTCTGTAGGGTTTTGGTGAGTTTATCATTTTTTCCACCCAATAAATGTAAGATGGTTAAAAAGACTGCACAGAGTAAGGGTTGCTGAAGGGTCATAAGCTCAGCGTTTAGGATGATTGTAGAATGTGAAATGTACCTTTAAACCAGAGGAAAGCTGGCTCTCGTTGCAATACCACACTGGTTATCCTTGTTCCTGGACATCCGTATGTAGCCTTGTTCACCCCATTGGACACCCCAACTGCAAAACACATCACTGTTACTGTGTGGTATATTATTAAGATTAGGGATCTGGATGATGCCATTAGTACCGGTTTTTGCATGAGCCACATTCCCCACCAATTATCCTGTATTTCATGCTGTTGATATTTTCTTAGTTGGTTCATTTGATTACCTGTTCTTGACCACCCAGTATTCCCGTCCAGAGCTGTCAGTGTTGTAGCCAACAACCAGAACGCCGTGATTCACGTTGTAGCTGCTGCAGTATGGCTCATTGTAAATACCTGCAATCAACAATCAGACCAATAAGATATCAAAATATATTAGGGTCATTCTGAGAATACTGTTTCCTTTATTCCCCACTGTAAACTTTCTGTAAGGCTATTCAGTGAGGTACCCTGATTGTCTTTGCTCACCTCCACTTCTCACCTGGGACATTAGAATCTTTTAACAGACAGGAATCAGATTAAATGTAATGAATGTACCATTTGTTAATCAAATTAATGGGACGTGTCCACTGGCACTGAAGCCTTGACACATCTCATTCATTTAAATGAAGAAAGCCGCTGCATGCCGCAGTGCATGCTGGGTTGCGTTGGGTTGAACGCAGCCACGCCGTCCAGCAAAATGTTTAGCAGAACTCAACTTTATTCATTACATTACATTACATTTGGCAGACGCTTTTGTCCAAAGCAACTTACAATAGTCAAGTACAAAAGTAATAGAAGTAAAACATTTTTAGATAGGGCTTAAAGGAGGTCGAAGGGAAATAATGGGATAGAGGAGTGAAGGAGGGGAAGAAGGAAATGAGATTAGAAGTAGTTAGTGTGTTAGAGGTGTTAGGAGAGTAAGTGCTGTTTGAAGAGCTCTGTCTTCAGGAGTTTCTTAAAGATAGTGAGAGATAGTCCTGATCTGGTAGTGGAAGGTAGTTTGTTCCACCATTGGGGAACTCTGTATGAGAACAGTCTGGATTGTTCTTTGGTTTGTGTGAATGTTTGTTTGGTAAAGCGAGGCGACGTTCATTGGAGGAGCGCAGCGGCCGGGAGGTAGCGTAAGTCTTCAGGAGCGAGTGCAGGTAGGAAGGAGCCTGTACTGTCATCACCTTGTAGGCGATTGAAAGAACATTGAATTTGATACGAGCAGCAACTGGTAGCCAATGGAGCTCAATGAGGAGCGGGGTGACATGTGCCCGTTTTGGCTGGTTGAAGACCAGACGTGCTGCTGCGTTCTGGATCATGTGAAGTGGTTTTACTACACAGGACAGGAGGCCAGTTAGTAGGGCATTGCAGTAGTCGAGTCGTGAGATGAAGACCGCTTGTACCAGGAGTTGGGTGGCCTGTTGCGTCAGAAATGGTCTAATTTTTTTTGTCATAAAGCGCGAAGCGGCAGGATCGAGCAACTGAGGCCACATGGTGCGAATGGTGCGAATTCAAATGAATTCGGTCGCCGCACTGCGTCCAGCCAATCAGGGAACAGCAGGCTGCGAGTTTACACACACATGGGAGCCTCACCATTTTCAGAGAAGCTGAAAATGGTGGAATATAGATTAATATAGATCACAGTGAGGTTTACTTAAAATGTTAAATATTAAACTTATGATTAATATTTAAAAAAACGTCACAGTCATGTCCACAGCGAGCCAAGGGCAATTGGTACCTCTTGCTTGGAGAGGTGTACTGAGGTGAAAGAGCATCGTTTTAAATGATGGATCTGAAATTTATTTTGTTTATATAATATATATAATATGTGTTCATGTTTAGTATAATTTTTTTGTCTCAGTGTGAGAATTACAAAGGTCTCAGTGAACAAATGCTAAAGATAACCTAAATGGAACAGTTCTGAACTTTCTGGAAAGACACTTCCCTTGCTGCTCCTGTTTTGTTTAGGGATGCCTTGTGATGATTAAGGTATCCAAATGTAAATAGTCCCAAATTCCAATTTCCATGTAATACAAAGTGTTCTGCTCTGGTTGGATATTTAAGGAAAGTACAAGAACCTAGTCTCTGAGTTAGTCTGGTAACATGTGACCTCCCATGCTCTGCATGTAGCCACTATTACACAATATTCTATTCCAAATATACTATGCAGTATTGTTTACTGTTATCTTATTTGACTTGGTCTTTTGGATTACTTTAGAAATATTGTTTTATTTATTGTATGCCTATTTAGGTCACAAACTTTTAATTGAAAGTATTTTTTCAAGTAGGGCTTAAGACGCTGTGGGCTTAAGAGGTCGGTGGTCTAAGTTTCTTTGAGTTTCTAGACTTTCCTACCCTGCAGGCACTAAGAGTATTAGACGCTATACTGACGTAAAATGTTTGTCATCTGACGCCATGACCAACATTCAAGCTAAAACGAATGTCTGTTGTTTCATTAGTTTTATTAAGCACTATGTCACATTTTTAACCTCCTAGGGAAACAAAGTTTGAATGTTATGTTCTGTAACCGCTAGTGTAGACTAAGTTCTGAACCACTGAACATCTCAAACCATGTGCTGGGCTGTTTTCACATGTTATGTAATATTGTTGTGTAGTGGTTTTTGCCCATTTCTCCTATTACTGAACTATTAAGTCAAACCTGTTTTTGTTAGACAGAACTTAATTCTTAGGAGGTATTCTACTGATAATGGTTAACTGTTAGTTTTCACCTAGTTGGTTAGATTAGTTTAAATTAAGTCTCACGTAAAGAACCAGAAAGACAGAATACTCTTTAGTAAGACAATGCATAGGCCTGTTGGGTCTCTACTTACATTTAAAAAAATAATGAATCTGATTTTTCATTTTTTTTTTGACTATTTATCATATTTATAAGACATATTTACATTTGACACATCACTACAATCATCAAGAAACAAATTGCCCCCTAGGTGTGAGTGTGTGAGTGAATGTGTCTGTGTGTCTGTCTGTGTCTGTCTGCCCTGCGATGGACTGGCGGCCTGTCCAGGGTGTATCCTGCCTTCCGCCCGATGCTGGCTGGGATAGGCTCCAGCACCCCCCCCGCGACCCTTAATGGATAAAGCGGTTGATAATGACTTGACTTGACTACAATCATTATATTTTTCCAGCTTTATCACTGTCAAGCTGCATGTAGGGTGGTACGGTGACTTTTTATCATTTTTGTTTGATTGTATACTTAGTGCGGTTCAAATGAGCAGATTTGAAAACAGTGTTAGAAGATCAGATGTTCAGGAAGACGGGGAAGCTGGTAGAGCTAGATGTAGACTAGACTAGATGTAGTTGGCCAATTCTGGTGCTTAGTATAAATTGTTATGTGTAAATCCTAGGGTTTCTAGAAAGGTGCTATATAAGTGTAACTTAAAGTGAACCATTTTAGTGACAATGTGGTTGACCTAGAGTTAGAAACGTTGAATTGATCATAGTGATTTTGTTATATTTCAAAGATACATTTTAATATTCTAAAATTATTTTTAATGAGTATGAAATTTGATCACAATCAATTTTTTAAGGGACCAAGACAGAAAAAACGAACAAATTACTTTGAAGTATTGAAGGTTAACTTTTTTTTTTTTATAATAATGTATTTGTATAAAATCTGAACAACAATTCAACTATTAATATTGACCCAATACTATCAAGCGACACTCGATTTGAGTGGTGTCTGGAGATCACCTGACTGATAGAGCAGGAAAGTCTTATTGGAGGAATCTATGGCTACAGAAACAGGCCCAACTGCAACAACAGCTTTCTGCAGATCTTTCTCTTCGCCCTTCGGCAGCTCCTCAAAGTCGTGGCATTTCCCCGACACATTCTGTGGATTAAACATGCACATCCCCTCCTGGAGAGAGACAGGAACAGTGAGGACAGGTTAAAGGATAATTATAATTCTTGATTTTGAATTAATTTGTGATATAGGCTCACCCTGGCCTTGTACGGGTAGTCGGACTCTGTCTGTAAACCTCCGCTTCTGCTGATATACTCAAAAGCCAGCTCCATCGAACCTCCACCACAGCCATCGTTTCCATCCAGCCAAGAGCAGTCCACCAGCTGCTGCGTGCTCAGAGATACCAGGCTCCCCGTCTTCCTGAACATCTGACCTTCTAACGCCCCTGCCTGAGAGAGATGGATATTACAAAACAAAGAAGGATTTAGCTAATCTAATGGAACTAGAGTAGTGCTTTGTGACACAGAGAGTGAATCCTTTAATGAAAAGTGTCTAACCGTGAACCTTTTGAACTTTTTCACATTTTAACTTAAATCTATTTTTGCTAAGTTCGGACCACGCCTAAAGAAGTGGAGAAAGAAGAAGGAAAAAGGGAAGGGAACTCAGGGAAATTTGGGCTGGAGTTCTGAACTGCGTGCTTGAAGAAGCGTGCAGTTATATCCCCCCTTTTAGAGTAGAAAAAGAGGGTTGTTGGGGAGGAGGTGGGTTGGGAACTTTCATCACGAGAGGAAGTTAGTTAGGGCAGATATTAACAGGACGGTTGATTGATATGGGGTGGAGTTAGAACGTAGAGTTTGGGCGTGGTCCTTCTCCCAAACTTTTGTTATTACATAACATCATTTATTGATATTTTGTGATATTTAAGTGATAAGTTGCACATAATTGTGAAGTGGAGCAAAAAAAAAAACACATGGTTTTAAAATGGTTATTCAAATAAAACTTTGAAAAGAGTGATGTGCAAAAGTATTTAGCTACCCCTATATCAATACTTAGTAGAGCCACCTTTTATTGCAATTAAAGATGCAAGTTTTTTGGGCTTTGTCTCTTTACCAGCTTTGTGCATCTAGAGATTTTTACCCATTCTTCTTTGCAAAATAGCTCAAGCTGAGCCAGGTAGGATGGAGAGCATCTGTGAACAATAACTTTCATTTTAATGTGACTGGGCCATTATAACACAAGAATATTCTTTGATCTAAACGGTTCCACTGTAGCTCTGGCTTTATGTCAAAGTCAAAGTCAAAGTGGTTTTTATTGTCATTTCAGCTATATACAGAGTACACAGTGAAACGAAACAACGTTCCTCCAGGGACCATGGTGCACATAAACACAGTGTAGACAGAACAAAAAGTGTAACAGTACAAAAGTGCAGACAGACAATACAACACAATACAGACAAAGAATAATAAATAACAAGACAGTGTGCAAATTATGCAGTGTGCAAAAAAGACCAGTGAGGTAGTAATTACCTCTATTACACAGTGTGCAATAGAGTCCAGTGAGGTAGTAGGGTTTTTAGTGCTTTCCATTTTCTGGGGTAAGTGGGGTAAGAGTGTGTGTGCATGTACAGAAAACCATCAAAATGGGGCAAAGAGTCTAAAAGCGCAGAGGGTGCGCATTTCTAGCGCAGAAAAACGGGGCAAAGAGTCTAAAAGCGGAGAGGGTGCGCATTTCTAGCGCAGAAAAACGGGGCAAAGAGTCTAAAAGCGGAGAGGGTGCGCATTTCTAGCGCAGAAAAACGGGGCAAAGAGTCTAAAAGCGGAGAGGGTGCGCATTTCTAGCGCAGAAAAACGGGGCAAAGAGTCTAAAAGCGGAGAGGGTGCGCATTTCTAGCGCAGAAAAACGGGGAAAAGAGTCTAAAAGCGGAGAGAGTGCGCATTTCTAGCACAGAAAAACGGGGCAAAAGAGTCTAAAAGCGGAGAGGGTGCGCATTTCTAGCACAGAAAAACGGGGCAAAGAGTCTAAAAGCGGAGAGAGTGCGCATTTCTAGCGCAGAAAAATGGGGCAAAAGAGTCTAAAAGTTGCCATAATTAAGGAGTTTTAATATTAAGAGACATCATGAAATTAAACATCAATTTGAAAAATCTTAGTTTACACAACACTGTCAAAGATAAAGATAGTAAGTCAAGTAAAATGGTGTGTAAATGATAGTAATCAGGAAAAAAGTATTATTTAAAGTGGTATATTTTATTATTTGATTAATTACAGAGTGTGGCCCGTGACTTCAAAAATATTTTTTCCTCTGGCCCCCAACAAAAAAAGTTTGGACACCCCTGGTCTAATCTGATCACAGAACAGCACTTTTTATGTCTTTCTTTCAACAATGTCTTTCTTCTGGCCACATCTTCATACAGGACATATTTGTGGAGCGCATAGTTTATAGTTCACATTCATGTTCAGATTCTCCCACCTGAGCTGTGGATTTTTGCAGCTCCTCCAGAGTGACCATGGGCCTCTTCGCTGGTTCTCTGACCAGTGCTCTCCTTGCTTGATCTGTCAGTTTGGGTGGAAGGCCATGTCTTGGAAGGTTTGCAGTTGTTGAAATACTTTTTTCTATTTCTGGATAATGGATTGAACAGTGCTCCTTGGGAAGCTCAAAGCTTAGGATATGTTTTATAACCTAACCCTGTATTAAACTTCTTCTCCTCAACTTTATCTCTGACCTGTCTGGTGAGTTCCTTGGTCTTCATGATGCGGTTTGTTCACTAGTTTTATCTAATAATCCACTAAAGCCTTTACAAAACATGTGTATTTATACTGTGACTAAATCACACACAGCTGGACGTTATTAGTGAATTAATGCACTGAATCTTATTTAGAGGTTCCCAAGTAAAGCATGTCACACTTTTTTTTAGATTTTTATTTGATTGAAATTTTGTATCTAATTTAGTATCTAACTATGTATTGTGGCGTGAGGAGGCGGGGGAGTTGTGGGTCCGCCCCACGCCAGAGCGCAAAGCCATGCCTGTCTCAGCTGGCCCGCATGAGGGCTGATTGAGCCGCCAGTTGAGACAGGCATATATACTCAGCCTCCGCCATCATTTGAGGACTTTGACTGGGGAGCGGAGGGCTGAGGCTGCGCGGACTCGTAGTCAGCACTTTAAAAAGAGACTATGAAACTCTAGAGCCCCATTGGGCCATAGTATGTTCTTTTGAGTTGTTTTTGGGTGTGGAGGAGGGCGTTAAAAGCCAATAAAGGTATGTTTTGAGTTCATTTAATCCCCGTGTCTGTGTATCTCTGTGTGCTTCCTCCTTCCGGGTCACAGTGGTCACGCCCCTAACCCCAGGGGCCTACCACAGTATATTTTGAGTTTTACTCACAATTATCTGCTACTTTGTGTTGGTCTATCACTTAAAATCTCAATAGAATGTATTTAAAGTTTGTGGTCGAGATTATATCTGGGCAACCCTATGGTCTAAACCTGCTGTTCAGTCTATACTGTCCAATTTATTTCAAATTACTCACCAGACATCTAGAAACTACAGTCATATGAAAAAGTGTGGGCACCCCTATTCATCTTAATCATTTTTAGTTCTAAATATTTGGGTGTTTGCAACAGCCGATTCAGTTTGATATATCTAATAACTGATGGACACAGTAATATTTCAGTAAGTCAGTAAAAAGTAGTTAGGAGTATGGCTGTTACAAACAGCCAAATATTTAGAACTAAAATGTTTAAGATTAATAGTGGTGCCCAAACTTTTTAATATGAAAAAGAGTCTGACTTATATTTTGATTACATTTTCCATCCGTTCTCTTTCCTTTTATCACTGCAAGTTTTTGTACCTCCTTGCCTCCGTGTGTGTGTGTGTATCTTGCTGTAACTCACCGCACTGAAGGCCCAGCAGGATGCACAGTGACCTTGGGTTTTAACGTCGCTCACATAGCCATTGTCCCTCCAGTCTATAGAATAGGGCAGAGCAACGTTCTCGGCCTGCTGGAGGAATCTGCCTGCACTGCGGGGCTTGGTCCTGTTGGAGGGTCTCAGGTAGCCCCTGAACATCTGCTGGTACTCTTGATCATCCTGTTGGAGAGGAGTCTTTGATTATGGACAAAATGTGAAAAAAAAAAAAACTCTGGAACAGCATTTTAAAGAGGACTAAATGATCCTTCTAGTTGTGCTACGTTCAGACTGCCATCCCTAATCTGACATTTGGCATATTTACAGTTGCAATAAAAAGTATGTGAACCCTTTGGGATTACTTGGATTTCTGCATAAATTGGTCATTAAATGTGTTCTGATCTTCATCTAAGTCACAACAATAGACAAACACAGTCTGCTTAAACTAATACCACACAAAAAATACATGTTTGCATTGGTTTATTGAACACAACATGTTAATGTTCACAGTGGGGGTGAAAAAGGAAGTAAACCTTTGGATTTAATAACTGGTTGACTCTCCTTTGGCAGCAAAAACCTCAACTCATCGTTTCCTGTAGTTGCAGATCAGATCAGACACCCCAAGAAGCAAGACCTGCTGAATTAGAAGGAAAACATGGCGACACCCCTGTTCCTACTACTAGTAACTAGTGTCGTATGATGTGCCTTACACTACAGTGTGCCTTATAGTGCAAAAAATAATAATAAGTCCAATTTTATTTAACTTAAAATGTGTTAAAAAGTGTTTGAGTTGAAGATACTTAGATTTTATTGCAGTATAAGTGCTCTGACCACTTAAATTTAGATTTTAATGTGTCATTTGCATCACTTGCAATGTGACAATGACTACATTAAATTCAGAGTGACTACAACTTGACAGGGTGACTAATTGGAGGGTGAGATGATCACATGCTCCTGTGTATAGACCCAGACCTCCAGCATGAGGATTCAAGACTAATGTTCACTGATAGTGTATGTAGTCATCTCACCAGTCATCTCACCACAATTTGACAACCAAGTCTGATTTGCCTGCAGTCTGAATGTAGACTTTGAGGTCTTTAAAAGATTTTTTAAAGAGCCCCAGTGAGGTTTTAGCGTCAGTAAACTGATATCTATGTGTTTCACTCACTAGGTGGTCTCAAGCTGACCAATCATCCCAAAACATTTACTATAACCTGATGATACACACATGATGATAGGCTACTTGTGGATGTTTCTGTGAATTGCTGATGGGATCTTCTCACCCCTTGGCCCTACCCCTTACCCCTACCCCTCTGTTTTGTGCATGCACGCCAAGGCGTAGGGTGTCCCAATTCTTGTTAGGCTGGAGGGGTAGGGAAAAGGGGAGGGGATAGGGCTTGTTAGCCCTTCATACAGAGATTTTTTAGATCACTTCAAACCGAAAGATCACACTTCAAACTGAGGGGTATAAGAATCACTGATGGCGGAACAAGTGACCAAACAAACCTTTAGTTTGTTAAAAGTAAAGATCAGCACTATATTACCATACTTTAAAGTGTAGTTTCAATGTTTTATAGACAATTTCTTCATAACAAGCATAAAAAAGGTAGCTAGTAGTTTGTCTTAGTAGCTAGCTAGCTAACTTTCCCGTTCCACCTTAAATGGTTCAACAGATGGCAGTGGCTGCGGCATTTAATGCGGAATGGAAAAATAAAATGTAATAAAAGCCAATCAAAGCTAATTTCAGCTCCTCATTACAGAGGAATTAAGGAATGGACAATAATAATTAATTTCTGAACCATCTCCCCCCTTTCTGAAGACATGCAGTAAAGCCCTGAAGTTAACCAGCAGCAGCTAGGTTACTGGACTTTTGCGCTCCTGATGACATATCTATCAGGTGTTGAAGGGTTTCCCAGTTCTTAGAGGAAGGATTTACCCCTTCCCCTTTAACTCTGTTCAAAGGGGAAGAGTTACACTCAGAAAGAAGGGGTAAGGGTAAGTGGTAGGGACAAGGGGTGAAATGGAATTGAGTCTTTGTTCTCACCATGTCCGCAAAGTGGTTCATGCCGAGTCTGTAGGTTTTCAGGCCCTGGTCAGCCAGCATGTTGTGTTCCAGGACCAGCTTAAGATTGGTCATCCAGATCATTTTACGCTGAGACTCTTCTTCCTCAGAATCATAACTCTTACCTAACAAACAGACATTCACACAGGACATACACTGTCAGTCAAAATGAAGTGCTGAGGTAATTCCGTTGTAGGGGTTACTGATAAACTGATACTGATAAAAAAAGAATGGAGACAGTGGACATTCCTCTGTGCAATCAAAATGGAAATCACCCACATGACTGCTGTTTAACTGTCTCATGATAAAGTTTAATGTGAAAGGGTAAGGGAGTTCTTAATTAAAGACATGGGATGGACATTTTCTAATGTTAATTTAAAGGGGCCTCCACACCTTTGGGAGTTTGGTCCAACCAAATGAGGTGCTTTCTGTCCAGATTTATGGTCGGTTTCATCTGCAGCTAAAAAAATACCATTAGATGGGTCAGTCTTTAAACAAACCAGAGGAAAAAAACAATTGGTGTTGTGCCGAAATCCATCTCCCCTTAGCAGTGTTGTGCCAGTTCACAGCTTTTCTGAACTAGTTCAAGTTCAGTTCATACATGCTCAAAGTGAACAGTTCACATTCAAAGTTCACAATTTTAATTCTGAACTAGTTCAAACTTCAGTTCATTTTACTTTTTTCGTGAGATATTCAAATAAATACTTTTTTTCACACTTCAAGCTAGAAATCACTATACGTTCTTTGAAACTGCTCATTGTAGACATTTGCTCATGACTCTGCAACTATGGGTTTCTTACCAGGTGATGAAAATGTTCATAAGGAGAATCGGTGTCTGTCTCTGTGCATCACTTCCACTAGACATTTTTTTTTATTGCAGCGCTTTCTCTCACTCCCGTCATTGCTCTCTCTCTCTCTCTCCTCTCTCTGTATCTCTCTTTCTCTCTCTGTATCTCTCTCTCGCCCTCGCGCTCTCGTCGTTGGTCTCTCTCTCTCGCCCTCGCGCTCTCGTCATTGTTCTCTCTCTCTCTGTATCTCTCTGTATCTCTCTCTCGCCCTCTGTTCTCTCTCTTTCTGTATCTCTCTGTATCTCGCCCTCGCGCTCCGCGCTCTCGTCATTGATCTCTCTCTCTCTGTATCTCTCTCTATCTCTCTCTCGCCCTCGCGCTCCGCGCTCTTGTCATTTTTCTCTCTCTCTGTATCTCTCTCTCGCCCTCGCGCTCCGCGCTCTTGTCATTTTTCTCTCTCTCTGTATCTCTCTCTCGCCCTCGCGCTCCGCACTCTTGTCATTGTTCTCTCTCTCTCTCTCGCGCACTCTCGTCGTTGGTCTCTCTCTCTCGCCCTCGCGCTCTGCGCTCTCGTCGTTGGTCTCTCTCTCTCTCGCCCTCGCGCTCTCTAACCAACGTTCATTTACAGTGACGTCTGCCGTTCATGACACATAATGTGAACTAATTCACATTCAAGTTCTTTATTAAAAAATGTGTTGCGTTCAGTTCAATGTTCACGAAAAAATGAGTGTATTCAATGAACGCGTCGCAATTTAGCAATAAAATATGCTTAATGCTAGCTAGCTAGCTACTCATAGAAGCTAAAACAATCTACCTGAAACGTTGATACATTTACATTTAATAAGTAGTTAGCTACTTGGCTAAAGTGATATCAGCATTCAATTTACCCACATGTTCATACTGATCTCTTCTATGACTGAACACACCCAGTTTCATTGGCCACTGAAGGTTTGGGGTTTGAGAATGTATTTCTGGGGCTTGGAGGTGCATGTACACTGTGAAGCCCCTGTTGCACACAGACAGTCTTGATCTCTTCTATGACTGAACACACCCAGTTTCATTGGCCACTGAAGGTTTGGTGCTTGAGAGTGCATTTCTGGGGCTTGGAGGTGCATATGCACTGTGAAGCCCCTGTTGCACACAGACAGTCTTGCATCCTGCTGCTTGGGCTCTGTGAGTCAGATTCTGACAGAGAGCTAGACTTTGGCAAACACCTGGCAAAGCAACTTAGCAAACTCATAAATAAAATTCTACAAACCAATAAATATGAATTGAGAACAGAGTATAGAGAGACGCAGCTCATGTAGCTGATGGCAGGAGCATGTAATAAAGTTCTATAGTCTGCTCACTAACCTGCAGCGTGAAGCCAAAAATAAACAAACCAAATACTGTATATACAATGTAACAGAGACATGGACCCTGGTGCGAACTATGTTGTGAACTTTCAGGTGTAAAAATGCCCAAAAATTAAGTAGTTTTCACTATAAAACTACAAGAATTTTTGTGAAAAAAGACTAGGGATGTAGGCATGGCCTGTCTGTCATTAAACCAAGCGTACAGTCCAAAGTAAATACAACGTTTTCCTGTTTCTCTCTGTGGCATTACCATGGTGGACACTTAGGCTACTTTCACATTACAAACCTCATTGCTCAAATCAGATTTTTTGCTCAGATTGGATTTGGCAATGTTGACGGTTCACATTCACAAATATAAGTGACCTGTATCTGTGTGTAATGTGAACTAATCTTTCCCTGCAATGTCTCACAGGCACACATTGATAGGTTGGGTGTGCCATATTGTGTAGTACACAATAATAATAGCAATCAGCAATATTTTTGAATATCGTGAACAGTATTGTTGTCTAAAAAGTTCGTGCCATATAACCCACCCCTAATTATCACATCAAGGTACTATTTTTTTGCTGTTTTAAAATCTCTAGTTGTGTCTCTAGTATGAATAAATGCCATGTGTGCCTTTTTTTTTGAGAAAAAAAGTGCTCAGATGTTCCTATTTAGCCCTACTTTAGATCACTAAATTAGTGCTCTCTGAAGAAAGACAGAATTTGGCTCTTGCTCATGAATATTTATACATGCACTGCAGCAGAGAACGCCTACCTGCCTCCCTCCCACAGTCAGTTTTACAGCTCTAAAACTCAAAGGGCAAAATGTTTTCAGAGATACAGCCTTAGTTGTTAAGATTAAGCACTGAGTGCTAGTTAAAGTTAACCTTTAAACTTCACTTAATGTCAGACGCTACTAACCCCATGGCAGCGTGAATAACCTAACACTAAGGCTACTAACTCTTACCTCAGACTTGGTGATTCGAAGCTTGGGCAGTTTCACCACGACAAAGCCCCAAAGTCTGCTTTATATCATAAAATCTGACGCGAACGGCACCCGCTTTGACAAACCGTGCTTCCCTAGTGTTTATTTAAAGTTTTGGTAAAACGCAGAATCAATCAGAGATACGATTTAAACCTACAGTTACTTACACAAGATAGCTAACGCTAACTAGCTGTGTAAATAGAAGCCGTAAACAGAGTAAACAGAGCTGTTAGCTCCTCATTAGCTATAGCTATCGCTAATGCTGAAGCCCGGGTGGGTGGTCCTGAGTCGAGGTGGACGTAGACACCCTAACGTCATTCTAATTAACTCGTTTTTCTGAGGATTTTCTTTTACTAGCTACTGCAGACAAGGAAGGCTGAGAAACAGTTTCATATGCAGCATCATATACAACTCAGAGAGACCTATAGTATTTCACAAAGAACAAGAAAAAGTGTATTTTAGTGGAATGAGACCTTTAGCACATTCAATGCCGCAAAAAATCTAACAGGCTCCGGTTAATAAAACTAGGCAGCGTTGCAGCCCATCAGTTCCTCACAGTAAGAGAGTTTACAGCGTGAATTGTCTGAATTGTTTATAGTGTGGAAAATTCAAATACTGTTCTCACCGTATTTTAGCTTCCATTCCTGGAACTCCAGATCCTCCAGAGAGACACTGGTGGCACTGACCACAGCCACAAGAGTGGTAACAGTGAGTAAAACCCTCATTCTGTAAGTAAGAAAAAAGCTCTGTGCATGTGTATGTAAGTGTGTGTGTGTGTGTGTGTGGTAGGGCAGGTGAACAGAATAACAGACTAGTTTTGTATTTTAGTTTAAGTAGTGCTGCTGTCTCTCCTCCGTCACTTCATTCCTTTTCCAAAGATAAGAACTTTAACACACTGTAACCTGTTCATCCGGCTCTGAGCATGTTTTCGTTTGTGTGTGTGTGTGTGTGTGTGTGTGTGTGGTATAACTAGTTGGACATAAATCAAATATTTGCTTTCATTCGTTTCTAAGTCATGAAATACCATACACAGTTGCGTGAGAAGGTATTTTTGCCCCCTACAGATTTCTTCTGTTTTCGCTTTTTTGTCATACTCTTATTTTTATGCTCAAACAAACTTTAATATCAGACAAATATAACCTGAGTAAAAATATAAAAAAGCACTTTTTAAATGATCATTTTATTTATTAAAAAAAAAAACTATACAAAACAATCTAGCCCTTTGTGAAAAAGTGTTTGCTCCCAACACCTAATCAGGCTGCAATCAAGTGTTACCGATAACAGGCAATGAGTCTCGGATTATGAATTTTGGTTCAATCTTCTTTACAGAATTGTTTTGATTCAGACACATTGGAGGGTTTTTGATCATAAACATCCTGTTTAAGGTCATCCACAGCATCTCAATCAGACTTTGACTAGGCCATTCCAAACTCCTAATTTTGTTTTTTCAACTGATTTAGAGGTGGACTTGTTTGTGTGCTTTGGATCATTGTCCTGCTGCAGAACCCAAGTACGCCTGAGCTTAAGGTCACAAACAGATGGCTGGACATTCTCTCTCAGGATTGTCTGGTAAACAGCAGAATTCCTGGTTCCTTTAATAACAGCAAGTTGTCCAGACTCTAAAGCAGCAAAGCAGCCCCAGATCATCACACTACCACCACCATGTTTTACGTTCAGTATGATGTTCTTTTCCTGAAAGTATGTGTTACAGGACATACACCTTTTTAAACGTTCCACTTTCGTAACGTGAGTCCAAAGAACATTTACACAAACTCTTGGAGATCTTCAAGATGTTTGTTGGCAAATGTAAGACGGGTCGTTGTGTTTTTTTTTTTGGTCAGCAGTGTTTTTTTATCTTGGAACCCTCCCATGGAGACCATTTTCAAACAGTCTCTTTCTTATTATCAAATCTGTAACACTGACTTTAACTAAGGAAAGTGAGACCTGCAGTTCTTTAAATGTTGTTCTGGGTTCTTTTGTGACCTCCTGGATGAGTTATTTATGCCCTTTTGGAGTAATTTCGGTTGGCCGGTCACTCCTGGGAAGGTTCACCAGTGTTCCATGTTTTCTCTATTAGTGAATAATAGCTCTCACTGTGGTTCTCTGGAGTCCCAAAGCTTTAGAAATGACTTTGTAATATTTTCCAGACCATCAATGACTTTTTTTTCTCATCTGTTTTTGAATTTCTTGAGATTGAGGCATAATGTGTTGCTTTTTGAGATCTTTTATCTGCTTCATGTTGTCAGACAGGTTCTATTTCAGTGATTTCTTGATTCTACAAGTCTGGCAGTAATCAGGCCTGATATATAAATGTGATGGTATAGACCTTTATTTAGCTTTTTGCTGTGTTCCACTTCCTGCAGCGGCCATTTTGTCTCTTCCTGGTTTGGCTCATTGTTGCTGTTTTCCCCCCCTTCATGTTGTGGCTAATTAGCAAAATGGTTTCTTCTATACTCTGATTGGCTTAGGGCCTGTAAATTAGCCCCTTTGACCTCCTTAAAGCAGACAATACATGCACAGCTGCCCTCCTTTTGGATTTGCCCCCTCTAGCTGCTGCTGGAAGCTCCTGTTTGAAGCTAAGGCTGTTCATGCTTTTAAGGATCAGTTCCTGACTAATGCCTTGATTTTAGGTATGGAATGCCCAGTCATTTGGGTTTAAGGACTGACTTCTAGCTAGCTGCTGTTTTGTAACTATTTTGTTTGTTTTATTGTGGTTTGTGTTGAGATTGTTTTGGTTTATTTCCAGTATTTTGGTTTGTTTGTTTCTTTGGTTAATTATCTGCTTCTTTTGATTATTATTATTTTGTATAAGGGTTTCTTTTGGGTTCTGCTCAGTTGATTAAAGTGAAGTTTTATGGGCTGTATTAAATCACTGCCATCATTACACTTTTGCTAGTGGTTCTTGGAAGCCTGGTTGGACTTAAGGGTAAACATTAGGGAAATAGTTTTGTCACTCTTTTTAAAGTTTGAGGATTTAAGCTGTGATCTTTTTTTTGTTGGTATTTCTACACACGTGTGACTAATCAGATTTTTGGGTGTTAAATTTCCCTTTTTCTCCTCTTGGTTATCTGTTTGTTATCCCCAGGCCCCTTGGATGTGTGGATTTTATGCAGTGGTGTTCAGTTGCATAAGGAGCCCTGTGTTTTAATAGAATAATTGTATTCTTGATGTGGTACCAATGTTTTAATTAAAGTTAAAATAAATGTGAATGAGATTTTCTATTTTTTGTGGAAAAATAAATGTATTGTTTTGGAATCCTGTCTGTCTGCTCAGAAGTGAATCATTTTAGTGTAGCAGTGTACTTTGCTGGGTTACTTTTATAGCTAAGGCCAAGTGATTTACATACTGTTACATAAACATATATAAATATTGTGACATATTTTTAACCTTGACACTCCAATCTCCAAGCTGGATTGCCCATTATAGATTTCTTAAAAAAAAATGAATCCAAGCAGTCAAACTCTGCTTTTGCCAGATTTATTAAAGAATAATCAAACAAAAACATTTTTGGCGCTAAAAGAAAAATGATCAAAAAAGAAAATTATATATATGTCTATACCTTAAATGTGCTTAAGCTTATACATCTCAAGTTCTAATACCTTGATAAGGCATTTGCAAAATAGCAGTTATCTATCTATCTATCTTTGACTGTTGTCCCCTTAATATTAATGCAAATGTGTACACATTTTTAAAATGGAGATATGCCAATCTGCAATCTGTCAACATTGCAACCAGTGAAAAACATTTATCTGGTTCTAATTGAAGAGTTAATTTGCATTAGGGTTCATTAGGTTAAAAAATACTTTGGATACTTTGTAATTTTTTTAGAAAAACTTCTGAGAAAAACATGTACATGGTTGTTCCGGACGGGAATAAAATAACAGAGGACCCCCCATAAAAGAGAAAATTAGGACCAACAGGACCATCTGAGAAATTAATCCCGTACAGATAGGGCTATAGTCAGAGCACATTTACAAGGTTTATAACTGGAGTTTAAAAGCTTTACAAATTGTCTGTGTTACTGAAACATTTAATATTGTTCTGTGTTGAGAAAATTAGTACAATAGTGTACGATATATTATTTTAGGAGTAGCAATGATTTTGTGTTGAAACAACAATGAAACAATTATTTATTTTTGAAGATAATCCTGTGGTAATAAAAATCACTGTATTAAAAGATGTATTAAAATTTGTTTGGCATCGGCCACCTCAAAGAAAGCAAAGGGGTCAGATACATATTTTAGGATACAAAGTGACCCTCATGCAAAATCAGGAACAGGCGGCACATTCAGCCAATCAGGTATGGCCAACAGGACAGAATCATGGCTATACCTGCATAAAGACAAATGCACAGAGCACAAACACAGAGCAGATATATCAAACTATAAGACAACTGGTGTTCTAAAAGTGTATCACCCTTAACTACATCCTTATGTACACTACCGTTCAAAAGTTTGGGGTCACGCAAACAATTTTGTGTTTTCCATGAAAAGTCACACTTATTCACCACCATACGTTGTGAAATGAATAGAAAATAGAGTCAAGACATTGACAAGGTTAGAAATAATGATTTGTATTTGAAATAACATTGTTTTTACATCAAACTTTGCTTTCATCAAAGAATCCTCCATTTGCAGCAATTACAGCATTGCACACCTTTGGCATTCTAGCTGTTAATTTGTTGAGGTAAGCTGGAGAAATTGCACCCCACGCTTCTAGAAGCAGCTCCCACAAGTTGGATTGGTTGGATGGGCACTTCTGGCGTACCATACGGTCAAGCTGCTCCCACAACAGCTCAATGGGGTTCAGATCTGGTGACTGCGCTGGCCACTCCATTACCAATAGAATACCAGCTGCCTGCTTCTGCTGTAAATAGTTCTTGCACAATTTGGAGGTGTGTTTAGGGTCATTGTCCTGTTGTAGGACGAAATTGGCTCCGATCAGGTGCTGTCCACTGGGTATGGCATGGCGTTGCAAAATGGAGTGAAAGCCTTCCTTATTCAGAATCCCTTTTACCCTGTACAAATCTCCCACCTTACCAGCACCAAAGCAACCCCAGACCATCACATTACCTCCACCATGCTTAACAGATGGCGTCAGGCATTCTTCCAGCATCTTTTCATTTGTTCTGCGTCTCACAAACGTTCTTCTTTGTGATCCAAACACCTCAAACTTGGATTCATCCGTCCACAACACTTTTTTCCAGTCTTCCTCTGTCCAATGTCTGTGTTCTTTTGCCCATCTTAATCTTTTTCTTTTATTAGCCAGTCTCAGATATGGCTTTTTCTTTGCCACTCTGCCCTGAAGCCCAAAATCCCGCAGCCGCCTCTTCACTGTAGATGTTGACACTGGTGTTTTGCGGGTACTATTTAATGAAGATGCCAGTTGGGGACCTGTGAGGCGTCTGTTTCTCAAACTAGAGACTCTAATGTACTTATCTTCTTGCTTAGTTGTGCAACGTGGCCTCCCACTTCTTTTTCTACTCTGGTTAGAGCCTGTTTGTGCTGTCCTCTGAAGGGAGTAGTACACACCGTTGTAGGAAATCTTCAATTTCTTAGCAATTTCTCGCATGGAATAGCCTTCATTTCTAATAACAAGAATAGACTGTCGAGTTTCAGATGAAAGTTCTCTTTTTCTGGCCATTTTGAGCGTTTAATTGACCCCACAAATGTGATGCTCCAGAAACTCAATCTGCTCAAAGGAAGGTCAGTTTTGTAGCTTCTGTAATGAGCTAGACTGTTTTCAGGTGTGTGAACATGATTGCACAAGGATTTTCTAATCATCAATTAGCCTTCTGAGCCAATGAGCAAACACATTGTACCATTAGAACACTGGAGTGATAGTTGCTGGAAATGGGCCTCTATACACCTATGTAGATATTGCACCAAAACCAGACATTTGCAGCTAGAATAGTCATTTACCACATTAGCAATGTACAGAGTGTATTTGTTTAAAGTTAGGACTAGTTTAAAGTTATCTTCATTGAAAAGTACAGTGCTTTTCCTTCAAAAATAAGGACGTTTCAATGTGACCCCAAACTTTTGAACGGTAGTGTACATTTCATATATTTTTTGAAACAGGAAACAAACATTACATAATAGCACACCTTTAGACCAGTGGGTAATAGGGTTCTGTGGCGATACCACACTGATTATACTTGTTCCTGGACATCTTGATGTACCCATTTTCACCCCAGAGAGTACCCCAGCTGAAAAATAGAAATGTAGAGTTATTCTAGAGTTAAGGCATTCCTGTGCAAAACTGGCTTAATTTTATGTTTTTTAACCAGATCTAGACATTAATTTCCAAGTGAGAAACACCCAGGCACGTTTAATGAGAAACAAAATGCAGATTTTCAGCTTTAATAAACAGTTTAGGAAAAGCAGCCATTATAATGCAGTTTCTCGATTTTAAAGACTGAATCTAAGTGTTAAAGATTTGGAACTAAGTTATCTACATATGTAAGAATTTACACATTCAGCTATTTTTGCCACACTTCTTTACATGCCTTGGCTGTGGCATACCTGTAGCTTTTTTGCCGTAAATTCAGCTTTAAAGTCTTAAAGGATCTAATAGTAGCTTTTTTTGCTCAGAAATATATACATTTTATACCAACCAACCTCAAAACCTGGCTTAATTATTTTTTTAATTAATTTTATTATATTATTATTCAATAGTATTATTAATCATTACAGTGAGAACTTTAATTACATAGTTTTGCAAAAAGAGATGGTCCAGCAGTGCATAATGGTATAAGACACCATGACCCACTTTGTTTGCATTTCTCTCTCTCTCTCTCTCTCTCTCTCTCTCTCTCTCTCTCTCTCTCTCTCTCTCTCTCTCTCTCTCTCTCTCTCTCTCTCTCTCTCTCTCTCTCTCTCTCTCTCTCTCTCTCTCTCTTTGTAAAAATAAACTGAATTTTCCTTCATATCAAAGAAATGCAGTGTCTAACTAAAACTTGCAGAGTTTGAAGTTTACAATAGTCTAATCACAAAAACTGATAAACTAGCCAATTGCAATCAATAAAAGTGGCGTTGTGCCCCTGATGCAGCTCAATAAAACAGCAGCCTCAGGTCACCTGTTTACCAAAATAGACTCACATTAGCATAGACTACATAGACTCACATTAGACCATATTCACACTGATTTGAACAAAATTCACATTTTAAAACATGTAAAAAACTTTATTGCCAGAGAACAAACTATGACTAGAATAAAAAATAATATAATTTTCCAAATTGTTATGAACTAATGTTTAATCTCTGATGACTTCATGCGCATAAGTCGAGGCTTTTTATTGGACGGAAGAAATTATCCACTGCATTGCTAATGCAAGTCTGTACTAAAGCAGTTCTGATCAGAGCAACTGCTTAGATATTGTTCATACTGATCATTATTTTCACTGTTTGTCCCAAGTGGCTTGTTAATAAAACCAATTGCAACATTTTACAATCACTCAATACTTTGTTATGAATGGAATCACGCCTTATATCCCTGTGTCTTGCATTGACAGCCCTGTTATTAGACAATTTAATTAAATTTTTCAGGTCAAAATGTTTCTCTTTGTGTTTTAGTATCAGTTTCTAATGCTTATGGATTTATGTGTTTACCTGTTCTTGACCAGCCAGTAGTCCTGTCCATTCTCAGTTCCATAACCAACAACCAGGACGGCATGGTATTTACCGCTGCTGCAGTGAGGCTCGTTGTAGACACCTATAATCAGTTTAATTTTTTTATTATATTGTATTTCATGTTTTATTCAACATTCCCAATATGTTACAGGATAACGTTGAGGAACCTTTTAAAACCACTGCTCCAGTAATATTCTCTGCTAGTTTCTGACCTTGAGCTTTCAGATTCTCAGTTTTCAGTTCTGCTTAATCAGATTCATCAAATGTACCTCATTAATTGCTCAAAATATTTTTGTATTCAGATTAGACCTGTAGGCTTGGGATGTGGCAAAAGTTTTCAGTCAAGTCCATGTGTATATTAAAAGTCTCAGTGAGTTCATGCTTATGAATATTCATCCATGCAAACATATCACCTCTGATTGGCGAGACGAACATTAGTTAGAAATGTTTTAAAATAAAAACATTTTTTACACTAATAACAGTCTTTGCAATGTCATGTTTCTTTAAATCATGTGTAACCTAGTCTTAGAATCTCTGTAAAACACCAAATCCACTGGAGATTCTATATATAAAGAAAATTATTCACACAGAAGTGGGTAGTCCAGGTTTTAACTAGTGTAAACAGAACTGTTCTAAACATACATCTACCTATCTCAGTTGTACTTTGCTGTCGGTGTTTCATAGACAATTTCTAACCATGTGTTCCTTAACTCTGAATTACTGGGCACAGCATATAACACTATTGTGTTATTTGCACAAATAACACAGAAACGAACCGCCATGTTCTTCCTAGCACTGACTCAAACTGGTTAGAAAAATGCTGGTGAGATCTCTTCATGTGAGAGTGAACTTTATGAACATGTTTTGTGTAGCACATAGACCTATTCTAACTTGTGTAAAAAAGGTATGTCCCCTAATATGTCACATCTGTCCACATTCGGCTTCTGTGGCTGCAGATTTTCATTCCCACTAACTCAGCCAGGTTTAAAGACTGAACAACTGATGAAATAGGTGGAATCAGGTGTGCTGCTAATTGTTTAAAATGAAAGCCTTCAGTCACACCTCTCTTACTCTGTGTTCACACTGACAAGCGGCCATTCATTTCCTATAAAAGAATGAGATTTGTTGCCACAAAACTCTGACAAGCGACAGAGTGACAAGCGGAACTGAGATTTTCTGAACTTTATGCAAATGATTTTGAAACAGTAAAGAGACATTCTACAATGATAGGTCGAACAAGTTCAAGTTCTTTCACAGAGGGGGTGGTGGAAGGCGCTTGAGCACCTGCCCATTTGCGCTTATTAAATGTATTAATTATTAAATGTATTTATTAATTCCCCCCCCAAACTACAATATTCTGTCAGCACACCTATTCCCCACCCACACACACACAGGGTTAGGTTCTGCTGATCTCTTACTTGTGGAATCATAAGTTAGTAGAAATAACACATGCAGTTATTAAAACAGGACTGATTAATGATTGATATGTTAGAGTCACCTGATGTATATTGTTGAAAGGAAACTTGTCCAGCGTCTATGACCACAGAAATGGGTCCGATGGTGGCCACGGCTTCCTGTAATGCCTTCTCATCTCCAGATCTTGTGGACCTATAGCCAGTGCAAGTGGCTCCCACTGTTTTAGGATTAAACCTGCATTTCCACTGCTGCAGAGAGAGAGAGAGAGAGAGAGAGAGTCTGTGTATCTGCTTTGCTCTGATTACTCTCAGGTGTTGGCATATTACGGATTATTCGTGCCAGGTGGTATCACAGTCTGGACCCATACATTAACATTTTTTTTTACACTGCAATAAAAAGGAAATGTATTGATGCACAACATCAATAACTGTAAAACAAATAAGTAATAGATCAATATTTCATGTTCACGGATAATCTAAATAGTAAGATAACATAACAGGAATTATTTGTGTTCAACTGTATTACTGCTTTTTTCTTGGTTTGTCTGTTCTGATCACAAGAAAAGATACAAGTACTTCATATCAGCCTGTAGTTCAGTACACTCTGCAGTACCTCTGAGTTTCCATGGTCCACTTACCCTGTCCTCATAGGGGTATGAAGCCTCAGTGTCCAGTCCTCCATTTTTCATCACATAATCAAATGCTCTGTCTAAATATCCGCCATCACATCCAAAGTTCCTGGTGGTGCAGTCCACCAGCTGCTGCTCGCTGAGGGACACCAGGCGTCCTGTCTTCCTGAACATCTGACCTTCTAGAGCCCCTGTCTGAGAGATGGAGGAAAACATGGGGAAGAAAATATGTGATATGTACACTTTAATACACAGTAATATTGTTTAGATAATCCATACTCCTGTGGAGTAATATTGCGTGGTTTTGTAAAATAAGCAGTTTAATATTATATTTTTGAACCAGGTAAATCATGGAAGCTATCCTGCCTTTATGTCATGTCTGGTGCTGAAAGCACACCTGTGTCCCCCACACTGTACCTGCGATAACCAAGCTCCCAACTACAATACTCACATTGTACATACTCACACCTCAAGGAAGTCCCGAATACTGATAGCCCCTCAGTATAAATAGACCATGCTCACGCTCACTCCTTGCTGAGTAATTGTTTGGTTCGTCCTGCATTACAAAGCGTTTCTATGGCCCTCTATTGTTATTCCGTGTATGATCTTGTTTTCGTCTTTTTCCGACTTTGATTTATGCCTACGCCTGTGATTGGATTACCGTTTATGACCTGGACTGTTTATCGTTTGTGGATTACTGCCTTCTCTGTGATACCCCCTTGCCTGTGTATGAACTCTGGACGGTCTCTTGTTTATGGTATGGTTCCCCAACGTTATATATCTCTGGTATTGTATCTGCTCATCTGTATACCTACTGGCTATTTTAATAAAGCCTTTAACTTGTATCCGCACAAGTCTCATCCTTGTCTGGCCCTGACACTTTAACTCATTAGGTTAGTGTTGGCTATTGTAATGCATGTGTCAGGGGTGGCTATGTGGCTAAAAGCAAATGGTAAATTCTGTACTTTATTTTGTAATAAGTTAAACATGCTTACATATTTATTGTATTAATTTTTGACAGCCACATTCCTCTGGACATCATCAAGATGAACTTTTCAAAGGATGCAGTGGAAACCCTCTCGGGGAATAGAGAGACACTGGACAGACACTTTTATGTGTCAGTATTTTTCATTGTCTCTTTTTTTCTAACACTGCGCACTATCCAAACATAAAGGTATCAAAAATGTTTCATGTTTAAGCCACTAGTCAGTTTCGAGTACTAAACTATGTTAATACTGTAATTTAAGATGGCTGGGCAAAAACACTATAGACATTAACAGTGCTAAAATGTTAATTTAAATTTCATTAATGTTGCGTCTTATTTTTTTCGTCTTATTATTATTATGAATAAAGGGTGAGGAGAAACTAAATGTCAGCTTTAGGTATCAGCCATTTATGCTCTCTAAATATCGGCATCTGCCTATAATTCATCCTAATTTTGCAGCCTTGCCTCAGGCTGGAAGATGCAGGTGATTGCAATGCAAATGTAGACAGACTTCCAATCCTGATGCCCACAAATGTCTTGTCGCTGGAGAAGCTGTACGAACTGAGACTCAGGCTCAGTGCATCATGTCAATTGCTCAAAAAAGGGTAGTGTACTGTGTTTATTATATGAATGACCGAAAAAGAAATGCAGATGTCGAGTGAACCAGACTGAACACAATCGCTTCATCAATTTCATCTATGGAAAGTGCTATCACCAACTTCACTCAGCGGGCTTAACAAACTGAAAGTAGGATTAATGTAGCCAAAAGCAGGATTTCGGTGGGCAAGGATACTAACAACAAACAAGCTATGATTCTCATATCTCTAGCACCAACCGTGGGTCAGCTTCAAGCCAAGGTCTATGATTTGGAAAACAAAGGCTGACAGAAGAATTTAAAAATCAGCCTACCTGAAAGAGCTGAAGGGTTCCACACCACTTGCTCAGTTTATTAAAGAAATGCTTCCCTCCTGGATCAGTTGTGGCGTTGGGTGTTTGCGCGCAGACATGGTCTGCCTAACAACAGAGCGATCTATATTCTGATTGGCCGATGGATTATCCATGTGTGGCGTGAGTAGCTTAAACACAAAATGATGCTTTGATACTGGATTATAGGCATTATAGTCTTAAACTACCATACTACTGGGGTGTTGTAGTACAGATGTCTGTGTCTTGAAATGAGGATCTTCTTTATAATTTTAAAAGTACAAGTTCCTTTAAGGAACGTTTAGGTTTTAAAAGACAATGCTTCTTCACCCTAATGAGTTCTTCCACAGTTTCATCCCTAAAACTTCCTCAATAAATGTATACTTTTATCAGTGTATTAAACAAAAAAATAAAATGCTCTCTGGTTCTGACTCGTTCACTCACTCACCACACTGAAGGCCCAGCAGGATCCACATATCCCCTGGGTTTTCACTCCGGTCACATAGCCACTGGTCCTCCAGTCTACAGTATCAGGCAGAGCAGCAGCAGAGCCCTCTGTCTTTTGGAGGAATGTAGTTGCATTGTGGGCCTTGTTTCTGTTGAAGAATCCCTTCAGCATTTGCCTGTACTCCTGGTTGTCCTGTTGGAGAGAGAGATAGTGGAAAACTTGACCCTCCAATTCTGTTTTATTTGAGTCAAATTTTTCTAGCCACACCCAGGCTTGATTACTGACAATCCTTTTCTAAATTAAGAAATTACTTAAATACGACCTGCCTGAAAAAGCAAAGTAGACCAAAAGATACTCAAAAGCTAGACGTCATGCCAATATCAAAAGAAATACAGAAACAAAAAATAAGAAAAAAAGACATTTAGATCTATCAGTCTAGAACAGTGTATAAAGCCATTTCTAAAGTTTAGGGTCTCCATGTAACCACAATGAGAGCCATTATCCACAAATGGCGAAAACGTGTGTGATGGCATGGACCTTTATTTTGCTTTTTGCTGTGTTCCACCTCCTGGAGCGGCCATTTTGTCTCTTCCTGGTTCTGCTTATTGTTGCTGTTTTCCCCCCTTCATGTAGTGACTAATTAGCAAAATGGTTTCTTCCATGCTCTGATTGGCTTAAGCCCTGTAAATTAGCCCCTTTGACCTCCTTAAAGCAGACAAGACACGCACCCTTGCTCTCCATTTTGATTTGTCCCTCTAGCTGCTGCTGGAAGCTCCTGTTTGAAGCCAGTGCTGTTCGAAGCCAGTGCTGTTCATGCTTTTAAGGTAATGGTTACTGTTTTTAAGTACTTGGTTAAAAGCTAGAGGTGTTAGTCCTTTATGTACGGTAGGCCAAGCCATTCGGGTTTTAAGGTAAAAACAAGTTCTTGTTTTTGTTCAAGATATTGTAAGTGATGTAAGTCTCTTAACATTTCATTTTTTTGTAGGACTGACCTCTAGCTAGTTGCTGTTTTGTAACTATTGTTTTATTTTGATTTGTTTTTGAGATTGTTTTGGTTTATTTTGAGTATATTGGTTTGTTTCTCTGTTTTATCTGCTTCTTTTGAATATTATTATTTTGTATAAGGGTTTTGCTCAGTTGCTTAAAATAGAGACTTTATGGGCTGTATTAAGTCACTGCCATCATTACACTTTTGCTAGTGGTTCTTGGAAGCCTGGTTGGACTTAAGAGTAAACATCAGGGAAATAGTTTGTCACTTTTTAAAGTGTGAGGTTTTAAGCTGTGAGCTCTTTTGTCGGTATTTCCAAACACGTGTGACTAATTGGATTTTTGGGTGTTAAATTTTCCTTTTTCTCCTCTTGTCTACCTGTTTATCTCCAGGCCCCTTGGATGTGTGGATTTATGCAGTGGTGTTCATTTGCATAAAGAGCCCTGTGTTTTAATAGAATAATTGTATTCTTGATTTGGTACCAATGTTTTAATTAAAGTAACAAATAAATGTGAAAATTTCTATTTTGTGTGGAAAATAAATGAATTGTTTTGGAAACTTGTCTCTTTGCTCAGAAGTGAATCATTTTAGTGTAGCAGTGTACTTTGCTGGGTTACTTCTATAGCTAAGGCCAAGTGATTTACATACTGTTACACATGGAACAGTGGTGAACCTTCCCATGTGGCTGGCAACGACTTATCCTAGAGGTCACAGAGGACTCCACAACAACATCCAAAAAACTGCAGGCCTCAATTGCCTCAGTTAATGTCAGCGTTCATGACTCCACCGTAAAAAAATAGACAAAAGAGGGCAAAATGGCCGACATGGCAGAGTGCCAACACAAAAAACACAGCTGAGCAAAAAGAACATTAAGGCTCACCTCAATTTTGCCAGAAAACATCTTAATGATCCTTAAAAAACCCTCTGTGGACTGATAAAGTAAATTTTTTTGGAAGGTGTGATTATGTCCCCTGGATTACCTTTCCACCTCCCTCCTTCTGGAGCCACACTACATCAGGCTCGGAGGAGGGAAACCAGCACCGCAGCCCGAATTATAATTTCATTCAAAACACACTGGTGAGAAGAGGCAGCCAATCACACATAGCATACTCTCAACCCTCTCTACCGGAGCAACTGTCCACTTGGAGGACTGCATTGGGCATTGAGGAGTTGCCAGTCCATATCTGGGCATACAGTCACACACATACAGTGCCTTGCAAAAGTATTCGGCCCTCTTGAACATTTCAACATTTGGCACATTTTAGGCTTCAAACATAAACATTTGAAATAATTAAAAATATTTTTTTTTTTTGTGAAGAATCAACAAAAAGTGGGACACAATCATGAAGTGGAATGAAACGTATTGGATATTTTAAACTTTTTTTTTTAGAAACAAAATAACCTGAAAAGTCGGGCGTGCAATATTACTTTGTAGCACCACCTTTTGCTGTGATTACAGCTGCAAGTCGCTTGGGCTTTGTCTCTATCAGTTTTGCACATCGAGAGACTGATATTTTTGCTCATTCTTTCTTGCAAAACAGCTGGAGCTCAGTGAGTTTGGATAGAGAGGGTTTGTGAACAGCAGTTTTCAGGTCTGGACTTGGCCATTCGAACACCTGGATACATTTATTTGTGAACCGTGCCATTGTAGATTTTGCTTTGTTTGGATCATTGTCTTGTTGGAAGATAAATCTCTGTCCCAGTCTCAGGTCTTTTGCAGGTTTTCTTCCAGAATCGTCTTGTATTTGGCTCCATCCATCCTCCGATCAATTTTAACCATCTTCACTGTCCCTGCTGAAGAAAAGCAGGCCCAAACCATGATGCTGCCACCACCAAGTTTCACTTTAGCGATGGTGTGTTCAGGGTGATGAGCAGTGTTTCTTTTCTGCCACACAAAGCACTTTGTATTTAGGCCAAAAAGTTCAACTTCCACATGCTTGCTGTACAAACTGCCCGTCTTATGTGTCTCTTTCAACAGTGTTTTTTTTTTTAAACAGTGGCCACTCTTCCATAGTTGACCCGATGACAGATTCTTCCTCCTTAACTGTAGATCTCTGCAGTTCATCCAGTTCGGCCGGGTCTTGGTAGATTTGCAGTGGTCTGGTACTTCATCCATTTCAAAATGATCACCTGCACAGTGCTCCATGAAATGTTTAAAGCTTGGGAAATCTCTTTGCATCCAAATCCAGCTTTACACCTCTCCACAACAGTATTTCGGACCTGCCTGGTGTGTTTCTTGGTCTTCATGATGCTCTCTGTTCTTTAAACAGAACTCTGAGATTAATCACAGAGCAGGTGCATTTATACAGAGACTTGATTACACACAGGTGGATTCTGTTTATCATCATCAGTCATTTAGATCAACATTGGATAATTCAGAGATTCTCACCGAACTTCTGGAGTGAGTTTCCTGCACTGAAATATCCAATAAATCTTGTTCCACTTCACGATTGTGTCCCACTTGTTGTTGATTCTTCAAAAAAAATTAATATTTCATATCTTTGTTTGGAGCCTAAAATGTGGCAAAATGTTGAAAAGTTCAAGAGGACTGAATACTTTTGCAAGGCACTGTATTCACACACCCGGGCAATTTTTCTGGGCAATTTAAAATATCCAATTTACCTGATCTTCATGTTTTTTGGACTTTACGAAGAAACTGGAGTCCCTGAAGGAAACCCATGCAGACACACGGAGAACATGGAAACTCCAGCCAGATAGGAACTTGAAGACAGGACCCCTGCGCTGGGAGGCGAAAGTGCTAACCAATAAGCCGCCGTGTCGCCCAACTTAGCACACTGCTGTTACTAAATACTATTAGTAGTAAATACTAGTACTAGTATAGTCACAGCCAAATAAACCAAATAAAAAAAAAAACTTTAGTAACTTTAGGAATAAAGTTTGACACATGCAACATACACCATGACCCTTTTGACTCCATCTAATCACTTACAACTCAATGAAGTGAACTGGCTGTTCTAAAGAATATATTTGCTAAAGAATTCATTTTAATTATCACTTTTAGCCTTTAGCATTTTGGTTACATGTTTGTAGAGCTGCTTAGTGTTGTGTATAGCTAAAAAACTGAATTGATTCTTTTTGTTTATTTTAGCAAGGCTGTGCATGGCTGTTGAGTTGCTTACTTTAGTAGTTTTTTTTTTTTGTTTGTTATTGGTGTGTCCTGTCTGTTACCCCTGTTGCTAGCTTCTTTACCTACAACAGACAAACACTTCTGCAAATAAGGTCCACAATCACTGCATCACCAAACCTTTGTTTGAAAACACACAAGGAGCTCCATTCATCTGGGCCGCCCAGCCACGTGCCCAACATAGATGATGGAAGAGAGGTCGGAGAGCCGATGTGCCTAATATATATATATATATATATATATATATATATATATATATATATACTGTATATTAGGGATGCAACGGTTCTCTGTATTTTATCGAACCTTTCGGTTTGGCCAGTTCGGTTCGATACACCCGGATGAACCGCGGTATTTCGGTGCGTGCACTGACACTCTGTTGCTGTAACTTACATGGTGCTGAATGCACAGCCCCGCATAAACGCTCCTGCAGTGAAGCAGCACATGGCCGGAGGGAGGGGCTGCTGAGCGCGTGCGGCTGAACGTAAAGACACTCTCAGCACAGGGCAGAGCCTTAAAGCAGAGCTGGAGGAGCAGTGTCTTTACTCCCTGAGGAAACGCAGATTTTTTTTACCCTGCCGGTGTGTTTCTCCCTCCCCCGCCCTGCTCCTCTGTCTCCACCACACAACACCTGTACTTCTCTCAGCGTGTCTCTCAACAACCATGCAACAACCAATCAGATATTTTTTTTGAATTTCCCAGTAGCAAATCAGCGCTGACACTGGCAGACGCAGGCAGACGCTGAAGATGTGAGGGCCAATTAAACAAAACTTTCTCAGCTTCGTGATCATGATGAATGAAAGTGAAAAGGAAAAGGAGAAATTTGAAGAGGTGATGTCCGTTTATAAACCCTCTGTTTGGGACCAGTTTGGCTTCAGCGTTGAGTTTAATAAACAAGGTAAAAGACAGTCAGCAGATAAAGCACAGTGCGAGCATTTCTTTGCATATTACTGCATTTCATTTTATTTGGCCCGTTTTTGACTAATGGTAGGAATAAGTGTTTTTTATTATACATTTTTTTTATTTTTATTAATCTGTGCCTTTTTGTCTATTTAATATTGGCTCTGCCAGTGTGAGTGGGATCACCGTGTTGATTTGAAATAGAAAGGGGTAAGAAGCAATCAGGAATTATTTCTGGTAGCTTTAAATCTGCTACATAAATAAATGTACATTAAAATTTATATAAATACTATTTGTGTGTGTGTGTTCTCACCATGTCTGCAAAGTGGTTCATGCCAAGTCTGTAGGTTTTGAGGCCCTGATCAGCCAGCATGTTGTGCTCCAGGACCAGCTTACGATTGGTCATCCAGTTCATCTTACGCTGAGACTCTTCTTCCATTAAATGATACTTCTTACCTAATAAAAACACATTAATACACACACTGTCAATCGAAAGGAAGTGCTCATTCCCTTCAGATGAATCAATTACTAATGAACAACAAAGGAATGGGCAGTATATGGCCTAAGAACAAATGTAAATATTTAACTTACACTTAACTTAAACAAATACTTTTCAAAAAGGAAATGAAATCATCATTTAAAAGGTGTGTTTTATATACAGACACTTAAACAACACAATGTATCTTCAAGTCAACCACACTTCAGTGAAATCAACCTGTGCAGTTTTAAAGCACCACTGATTGTGAATCAATTTCACCTGCTGTTGTGCAAATGGAACAGACAACAGGTATAAATGAGAGGCAATTAGCAAGATAACCCCTATAAAGGAGTCGTTCTGCAGGTGGAGACCACAGACCTTTTCTCTGTTCTCATCCTTTCTGTCTGATGTTTTGGTCACTTTTACATTTTTTCAGTTTTCTCTCATCATAGAGGCAGCATGAGGCAGTGTCTACAACCCACAGAAGTTGCTCAGGTAGTGCAGCTCATCCAGGATGTCACATTAATGTGAGCTTTGGAAAGAAGGTTTGCTGTGTCTGTCAGAACAATGTCCAGAGCATGGAGCAGATACCAGGAGACAGGCCAGTACACCAGGAGACATGGAGGGGGCCGTAGGAGGGCAACAACCCAGCAGCAGGACCGCTACCTCCTCCTTTGTGCAAGGAGGAACAGAAGGAGCAGTGCAAGAGCCCTGCAAAATGACCTCCAGCAGGCCACTAATATCCATGTTTTTGCTCAAACTGTCAGAAACAGACATCCGATGTCCACAAGTGGGGGTTGTGCTCACAGCTAAACACTGTGCAGGGCAATTGGCATTGGCCAGAGAACACCAAGATGGGCAGATTTGCCATTGGCACCCTGTGCTCTTCACAAATGACAGCAGGTTCACACTGAGCACATGTGACAGACGTGACAGAGTCTGGAGAAGCCATGGAGAACGTTCAGAACGTTCTGCTGCCTTGCGCACGCGTCCTTAAAATAGCAATGGACTTTTGGAATATATTAACACCGATGGGCCGTCTGGAAATGACGTGTGTTCAGGTGCAGCGCACACGGGATTGCGTGCAGAATAACCTTTGTCTTCTAAAAAAAAAAAAAAAGGTTCAATAAATAAGGTCGGACAAGTGCAGTAAAATTCATGTTATTAATGCTCACTATAGCCAACAAATTTACTGATAATTAATCAGGAGAAATCAGGCAAAATGCGTTGCGCCTCTCTCTCTCTCTCTCTCTCTCTCTCTCTCTCTCTTTCGCAGCGCGGAGCTCAATTCAGCACAAAGCTACAAATAATATAAAACTCAGTTCGGTTAAATAAAATAAGTAAGGACCTGTAAGTTAATCAAATATATATTTTTTTTCCATGATTCCCATGTTTTTAGTTTATTGATATAAATTTGGTAATTTATTATCATTCTTATCATTTAACTTTACTTTCACTACTATTATTTTATTCATAAGATATAAATTCTTTACTTTTTATGTCAATTTTTATGATCTTTTCAAAAAATGTCCTATTTTTCCTTTTTATTGTATATATTTTATTTGTCTATAGAAAATGTCAGTTTTTATTTCTATATATATATATTTTTTATAATTTTATTTCAAATTTTTCCCCATTTTCTCCCCAATTTACACGGCCAATTACCCAACCCACTCATTAGGACTCCCCCTATCACTAGTAATACCTCAACACACCAGGAGGGTGAAGACTAGCACATGCTTCCTCCGATACATGTGAAGTCAGCCACCGCTTCTTTTCGAGCTGCTGCTGATACAGCATTGCCAAGCAGCCAGCGCGCTTGGAGGAAAGCGCAGCGGCTCGGCTCCGGTACATCAGCTCACAGACGCCCTGTGCTGCAGACATTACCCTGGGAGTGATGTGGGGAGAGAGCGCCATCTACCCACCCAGAGGGAGCAGGGCCAATTGTGCTCCCTCTGACGCCGGCAGCTTGATGGCTTATTTCTATATTTTTAAAATATTTTTTAGCCCTTTTAACCTGTAAATGCTCAGTGGCATTGTAAATGAGGGTCCCCCTCCAGTGTAAATGATGGTTGATTGCTTGATTAATATTCAGTGTTGCAAACCCAGTTTTAACATAAACAATAAACAGAATAGAGAATAAAATAATAGTACTATTCTCTTATATAAGCTGCTGGTTTGGTTTATCTTCACAGCGTGATATGCAGTCTCCTATGCGCTCTTAAAATAGGAATGAACAGAAGTCAGAGCGCACCTGTGTCTTAAAGGGGATGAATTCTGACACACTGATTGGTTTATTTCATACATAATTAAGAGAATTAAAACACACCCTTTGTGCCGTTGGAGTTGCGCAAGGTGTATTTTTCGCACCCTCACGATAGCACAGGACACGCCCCTAAATCCAGCTGCGCAAAGCGCAACAGACCAGTGCGCTATAGATCGCTAAAATAGGGCCCTTAATGTGAAAGCAACATATTGATATTGGTTCAAACAAATCTCTTTAATGATCCTTTTTAAGTATAAATGAATTCATTAATTAAGTTAGTCAAGAGATTAATTACTTCATTATTTGTATGAACCATTTCTGAGTGACCAAATAATCAAACTGAAACTAAATGAAAGTATTTTATTAACATCCGTCCAACATACTCCAGTCACTAAATGAACCTGCAGTGAGATTTTCTTCAGTTACAAACAGTTACTTCCCAGATAGCAAAAGCGATCTGGCCCGGATCCGGCACAAGTCAAAACGGATCTGGCCCAGTGTCCTTTTGCACAGTGGGTTAGTTTTACTTCAGTTATCTATGAATAATTTATTGTTATTACTTGATCAAAACCAGTTAAAAATCCCTTTATTGACATTATATAATCATGACATTCATTTTAAAATTGAAAACAAAAACACAGTATCTCACCAAACTTCAGCTTCCATTCCTGGAATTCCAGATCCTCCAGAGAGGCGCTGACAACACCGACCAGCAGAGCGGCCACAGCGAGCAGGACCCTCATTCTGCACAGAGTGAGAGGAGATGTGTGTGCTGGAGAGGCAGGTGAGCAGAGTAACAGGTGAGCGTTCTTCCCTCAAATAAATACTGCTTTAGTTCCGCTTCTCCTTTACATGCCTTTAGTTTAAACGAAACAGGAAACAAAAAATATGCCAGTCAGACTTAGATCATGGGATAGCATGTGATTGTGGGTTTGTGTGTGTGTGTGTGTGTGTGTGTGTGTGTGTGTGTGTGTGTGTGTGTGTTTCTCTGTGTGTGTTTCTCTGTGTGTGTTTCTCTGTGTGTGTTTGTGTGGTTACCTATTTTGACACAGCGAGCAGGATCCTCATTTTGTGTAAGGAAAGCTGTGTGTTTGGTTGTTTATGGTTTTCTGTGTGTTTGTATAAAATGCATGTGAACAGAGTTACAGTACAGTACCGCTGTGCCCGCCTTACATTCTTACTTCTTACCATCATATATAAATCATATGTAAAATACCTTCATCTGTCATAGAGCAAGCTACTGCATGTACTAGTGTCTGTATATGTGTGTGTGTGTGGGAGAGGAGAAGGGGGGTGGGGGGTATAGATGTAAAAACAGCCATACTTTTTGTTTTTAACCTTTAACTTTTAGGCTGTAAACAAAATGTTTAGGAAACTATTAAGTATGTTGGGTATTTTGTCTCAGTGTCCCCCATCAACTCCCACAGAGCACACGTAATTTATAGTAAAGACTGTAGCTCACTACGTGAGTTAAGTGTGGATCAGAATACAGTCTCGCTACTAAGCAGCAGACTGTAGAATAAACTGAAGCTGACTGAGGATAACAATGACTTTACTCCACCTTAACATCCTTGGCACCGCCTTTCGAAAAACTAAACCACTAATTAAAAAAAACATTTTCTGTAAAATAAAAAAAACACACATTGCACTTGAATCCTGGGGGTGAAGATTTTTTTGCATTATTTTCAAACTAAATCTGAGCTTTGCAATGCGTAGGGTGCATTTTCCACAGGCACTACTGATGGTAAAAGTTGTATTTGTGTTTCATTGTACGCTGTGTTTATTACACCCCTATTAAACTATAAATAAAAAAAATGCTTTTTGTTCAAAAGTTCACAACTTCGTGAATAAACATTTCGATACTATTTTAACATTTAATAAGAATGCTAATTAAAATGTTTACTATAAGCTGAGGAGCTAAACAACCTGTGAGGTCCAAATTCTAAAACAGGGTTGTCGCTGGGCACAGGGCTGAGTTAAGATTGTAGATTTGTTCAGACTGACGCACGTTCCTACAGATCACAAGATAAACATATAAGACAAACACAGAGATATATAGGGGAGGGAAGTTTTACACAGACTTGCAGAATGTTGCACGCACATAAGGGGATGCTAGAAAACAAACAACATTACATACAAATGTAAAGGACACCAGAAATGCAGAGTCTGGCAGAGTACTGTCTACATCTCCATTTTAACATTTTACTGTAAATCCACATTTACTGTTGTTCATATGTTATTAAAGTGTAACATACACTGTTTATTATATTAAATACATATACATATATGGGCCATTCCACCCAGTGGGTGCCAGATGCTTGTTGAAACTCCATTTTAAAATTATTTTTTATATATTTTTTTAACTCTGAACCTATTTTAATTTAAATATTATGGATTTACCATAAAAAAAAAATATTTATTTTATAAAGCATGAATGGAATTTGGATTCACAATGCCAAAAAATACATCTCTGAAGGATTTTAATAATTATATTTCATGGTAAAGTTTAAACTTAAGAGAGTGGAGACAGGTAACAAATGCTATTTTTTCCAATGTTCTAAGTAGTTCTTAATAATGCTTTTAATTACATATCTTACTTGTGCAATTAGTTCAATGTACAATGTAATATATATATATACTATATGTGTGTGTGTGTGTGTGTGTGTGTGTGTGTGTGTGTGTGTAATGTGTGTATTTATTTGTATATGTATTATATAATGTGTGTATTTATATATATATATATATATATATATATATATATATATATATATATATATATATATATATATATATAAAATAAATGTATAAACCTTATTAATATGCTATACCATATGTCTGTCTTTGTTTACAAGCATGATATAAAGTATTTCAGCATGAAAGCAGGTATTTGTAATGTGAGACAGCTTCCTGTATCATTACTACATCAAACTGTGTGAAAATCGGGTAATAATTGGTGGAGCTGTGATTATTATATGTGTGTTTTACTCCTTCCTCAGTGTAAATTAATGCACTTGGGGCGCAGCATTGCCTCCTCCAATATGGTGGCCACGTAGGCACGCCAGCTCCAATAGATGACGTCAGTCGATGCGCCTACTATCAGTGAGTCCCAATTCAGGGGCTGCATCCTTCAAGGACGCGGTCTACGAAGATGTGTCCTTTGAAGCATGGGTAGGCTGCGATGGCAGTACTGAAATGGGACGGTCTACCCTACGGAGTATTTCCTGTTTCCTGTTTTGAGATTCTACAGAAGTCAGAGCTGAGAAATGAGTCAGAGATTTTGATTCTCGTTTTGCTTCAGACCACAAAATACCAAACTAGCTAATTAAATCCAGGTTAATTAACTGTGCAAGTACTTGTGTTCTGTTAGGAATTCCACATATCTTATAGAAGCTCCCAGGATCCTGCATAGAGTTCTTCACACTCCAAAGACAGCAGCAGCTTCAAAGTCCTGTTTGCTGTTCAACAGTGTAGTTTTTATAGCTGCTCTTTTTATAGGATTCATTTATCTAACAGAAACCTTTCTAAATCAGCCTTATTCTGATCATAGCTGTGCTCTGAATCACTCAAATATCTTTTCATCGTTCAATGATTTCTTTTTAGTTTCATTTACAGTTTGTAACACATTATATACACACAAAATGTGGAACTAGGCACACAAAACCAAAAACAAGAAGCTCATATGTCAACACTGTGACTCCAAACTGCTGAACTCTAAGCACAATTTCACATGTTCTAACTCAAATATCATTCTAAATCACAGCTTCGCAAATCGCTAAACACAAATTGCATCATTTAGCACACCTGATTACCTAAAAATCACTGACCTTCAGATACATAAATAATAAATACATTTTTGTTCCCTCTTTGTATGTGAACTGTTTTTCCTCATCATGTTTCTCATTGTACATATAAGTGAAAATTACCGTTTGCATCAAACTACATACAGTAAAAATGGATTACATTTGCGCCGCAAATACACGTAGTACTGTAATGCAATATGGGGGGTCCTACACCCCACCAAATAAATATAAATACCAGAAAGCCAACATATTGTCATGGACTTGTATGCATCTGAATTTGTACAGTGGCCTCATGAAATCAAAAGCATAACCAAATACTTCTGATAACAGTGCTCTGAATTGATCTTGTCAGTGTTTATTTGATGCTCTGCAGGAGATAAGTATATAAATAGCTGTGTGGTGTTTGGGTGGAAGGAATCAGTTTTGCTAGATATTTGTGGAGTTTTAACAAAGCCGTTAATAATTTCCAGTTTCTAGAAACGCGTTTAAAAAACTGTAATATCCATACTTAAGGAGAATTTTGGTTGATAATGTGGAACAACCTCTTGAATTAGGGTTTCTTTAAATCAAGATCACCTGGAATAAACAAACCTGTCTAATATTGATGTCTGTAGTATAAAAAGATATGAGAAATAACGTAAACTTGTAAACAATTCATTTTAATTTGTTTAAACAAAAGGCCAAATAAAAAAAAATGCACTTATGACACACACAAAAGAAATCATGAACAGTAACAGAAAACAACGGAAAGGACAGCAGTCTGGAGCTTCTGCAGAAATAGGATGTCAGAAGCCAACCAATCAGGCACGACCTACAGGACAGTGTGATGGCTATACCTGCATAATGACAAGACAGATAAAACACACAGAGCAGATCTGTCAAAAACATCAGGATAATATTTATTGATACTTCAGAAACACAGAAGCACAGAAATGCTAACTCTGATTAAGCACACCTTTAGACCTCTGGGTAAAGGGCGAACGTGGCGATACCACACTGATTATTCTTGTTCCTGGACATCCTGATGTATCCTGCTTCACCCCAGGAGGTACTCCAGCTGCAGAATTCAAATATCATTAAAGGCCAGTTTAAGGTGTTCACATTCATTCCTCAGGTAGAAGTATAGATACTAGGGCTTAAAATAATACTTCTGTAGATGTTAAAGTATCAACTCAAGCTTTTTACTGAAGTAAAAATGTAAAACTACTTAAAGTATAAAAGTAAAAGTAATTTAAGGAGAAAAAATGCCATTAAGAACTAAAGCTTAGTGCAATAATGACTATGTTATATTAAAATGTTAATGCTGATAAATTTGGGATGCACTAGGCTGTTCCCTGTTTCAGCTGCATATATTCCCCATTGTAAATGACTGTATTTTAGTAGAATGTGAATATATTAAAGAAGCTTAGTTGGACTGGAGTTTGTCTGGAGTTCTCTCGAGTCTCTGCACAGATCATCTTCATACTAGGCTACATACGTGTGTGACGTGTGCAGGTGTGATGGATCACAGTATAAACCAATAGGGAGTCGGAATGGTATATGTTTGTACTTCTCTACATCCGATCACAATCAGATTCACTCTATCTGGATGAAGAGATTTTATTGGATATGGGTTTTACTGAACAATGAGAAGCTGGAATGAAAACAAGCTGAAATAAAATAAAAGTAAAGAAGCTATTTTTAAAAGGTAAGGAGTGGAAAGTTCAGATAATTGTATGAAAATGTAAGGAGTAGAATTAAAAAGTTGTTGGGAAAAAGAATTACTCCAGTAAAGTACAAATAAACAAATTTCTACTTAAGTAATGTAATGCGCACTTTGTGGTTTTATGATTACAGATTGTAGTCCTGTATATGTTTCTCTGCATACTTTATTATTCGGGTGGTGGGTCATTCTCAGCACTGTAGTGACACTGACGTGTGTGTGATGTCCTGTGGGCGGCTTCCTGTAGGCAGCATCCTGTGACCACTGATGTAGGACTACAAGATAACCAACACAAACTGTGCAGCAACAGATTCAGAGCTTCTGTCTCTGACTTTACACCTACAAGCTGGAGCAGTTAGAAAGGAATGTCTAATAGAGTATAGGACAGTGTGTGGACACAGTGTTTAAAAACTCCAGCAGCACTGCTACGCCTGATCTACAATCTTCAAAATGTTAAGCATGTATAAACAGAGCTGACTTATGTTTTCTTGGCAGAAAATTGCAATCGTGCACAAGACAAAATGCAACATAGTTCATACAAAGCAAATCAAAACTTTACTGTAAAGTTAAACAAATAAATAAATATGTAAAGAACACACAAATGAGATGGCTGCTTTTATAGCAGGGAGAGACTGTGTTAAAACAGCTGTTAATGCACAATTTCAACTCCTTTCAAAGTGTGAATGAAGCATTCACAGACTGTATGCACTCTGAGTCTGTCTTGTTCATCTATTATCATATTTATTTATTATTTATTTACAGTATGTACCTGTTCTTGACCAGCCAGTAGTCCTTTCCATTCTGACTGCCGTAACCTACAGCCAGGACGCCGTGATTGAGCTGAGTGCTGCTGCAATCTGACTCATCATAGATGCCTGTAATCAGCAGATTTCAGTAATCAGTTAAAGCAATCCAAACAATGATCAGTAAAATCCATAGAGCGAACGGTATCAAACTCAAATCCAGATATGTGTAATTCCAGCCAGTTCTGGAGCTACCAGAAGTTTCTTATCTGATCTAATTAATTAGTGCTCACAATATCTGTGTTCAGGTTTGAGGTTTAAATAGATAGATAGATAGATAGATAGATAGATAGATAGATAGATAGATAGATAGATAGATAGATAGATAGATAGATAGATAGATAGATAGATAGACAAAAGTATAAAACAGCTTTTTATACAAAAGTATAAAACAGCAAATATAATTAGTATAACTATAAATATAAATATGCAGTGAATGTATTTGAATAGAATTTTTATTGCACTTAGTCCGTATGTGTTATTTTATTGCGCTTAGTCCGTATGTGTTATTTTATTGCACTTAGTCCATTTGAGTTGCTACTGCTCCTCCTCATCCTCTGTCCTCCTGTTACTCCTCCTTCCCCCAGGGTAGGAATTGTAAAGTCTGATGGCATGATGGACAAAGGAGTTTCGGAGTCTGTTGGTCCTGCATTTGGGGAGGAGCAGTCTGTCACTGAACAGGCTCTTCTGGTTGCTGATGACGGTGTGCAGAGGGTGACTGGCATCGTCCATGATGTTCAGCAGTTTGTCCATAGTCCTCTTCTCTGCCACCGTCACCAAGGAGTCCAGCTTCATGCCGACCACAGAACCAGCACGCCTGATCAGTTTGTCCAGCCTGGATGAGTCCTTCTTTGATATGCTGCATCCCCAGCACACCACGGTGTAGAACAGGTTAAGGACATTTTGCATTCTCCCTTAAAATTCACCGTTTTGAAGACACATGTTTTTCATTGGAAAGGGATCACTTAAATTAACGATTAATTAGGGATTAACTAATGATAGGCGTAAGAGGAAGTCACCTGATTGATATAGCTGGAAGGAGACTTCAGCATCTACGGCCACAGAAACAGGTCCGACGGTGCCCACGACTTCCTTTAGCTCTTCCTCACTCCCACTGCTGATAAAAGTAAAGCCAGAACAGGTGGCTCCCACTGAGTATTGATTGAACCTGCAAACTGAATCCTGCAGAGAGTCAGAGAGAGAGAGAGAAATTATTTCTTCACTTTAATCAGTCAATCATACTTATGTTTCTTGTATCACAGTTGTTTTTAATATAACAATATAATATATAATTATCACCACTGGTAAAAAAAAAAAAATAACACTGTAGAGCTAAGGCTAAGCTAAGTTGCACATTGGGTGCTGATAATTGCCATAATTGTAGGGAACATGCATGTGTTTGATAAACAGTAGAACTGAGAATGTGGGTTATGCCCATAAAAAAGACCTCCTTTCTTGTGTTTAATGCTAAAGCACTCCATTAAACTTTTACTCAGCAGATTCTAATTTTAAAAGCATCAAACCTATTCTGAGATGTTATAATACAGCTAAAACATCTCAATCAATATTTTTGTTTTCCTCAAGATGAGACAAAGACCTAGTAACATGTGTCTCTGTGACTCTGTGTCCTTCTGCTAAAATACACTTTTGTTTGTTCTTTGTGAAATACTATAGGTCTCTCTGAGTTGTATATGATGCTGCACATGAAACTGTTTCTCAGTCTCCACTCTCTGCGGTAGCTAGTAAAAGACAATCCTCAGAAAAACGAGTCGTAAAGTGTAAAGTTAGAGCTATCTTTTGTAAGTAACTATAGGTTTAAATTGGATCTCCGGTTGAGTCTGCATTTTACAGAGACCTTAAATATACACCAGCCAGCACAACTCGACTGAACATCGGTCAAAGCAGGCGCCGTTTGCGTCAGATTTTTTAAAATTGAATGAGGGGGGGAAGTAGCACATCGCGTTTTCTGCTGCAGTGCTGTTAGTCAATCAGAGGGAATATATTTGCATGTATGCATATTCATGAACAAGAGCCAAAACCTGTCTAATTTAGTGATCTAAATAGAAACCTTTTTTTTTTTTTTTTTTTTTTTAAACGGCTCACATGGCATTCATTCATATTAGAGACCGCAACTAGACATTTTAAAATGATTAAAAAAAAAAAATGAAATGAGATCTTTAAGTCTCATAATTTCCCAACATGTTAAAGGGGAATTCCTCTACTTTGGCAAAATGTCTCTCTGCATAAATGAATGATCTCTAAAACTAACTTTCCGTTAGTGATCATGATGGACTACATCTTATAGCTTCTCTACACTCTAAAAAACAGAGGTACGATATGAGTACTTTTTTGTACTCGAAGGTACACTCTTTATAATTGTACCCTCAAAGGTACAATATTGGTCTTTACGGGGTCAGATTTGTTCCCTCTGAAGTACAAAGTCATTTCTAACAGCAATAAGTACAAATTTGTACCATTTAACCAGCCAAAGGGTACATTCAGTATTCTGCATCACTGTACTAATAAACAATATATATTTTAATTGCACATTTTTTATTTGAAAGCCAGACAATTTTGTATCATCAAGTTTTTGAGCCATATTTAGTTGATGACAACGTTTATAATCTTTATGATCTTTACTGCCACAAAAACCATGGGTACAAAAAAGGACTTTCACTGAAAGGTACTTTTTTGTGCCTCAATATAAGGTACAGCCCCAGCGACAAGCTTTGTACTCTTTTAAGTACAAATCTGTACTTATATTTCTTAGAGTGTATGCCACACGTTAAGTGTTTGACTAAACTGACCAAAACACAATACAGTGGAAAAGTCCAATAAGCTCAGTGCAGATGTGACTGATTGTAGGTTTACAAAAGTGAGGAAAGTCTCCTGTAGCCGTTTCTAAACATCAACAGATTCTAAGATCAACAGCTTAAACAGCTGTAGGCCTCAAGTTATAATTTTACTACGATGGATCAAACTCAGTATAAATCTCAGAAAATGCACTGTCATCTGCACCTTCAGGCTCAGTATAGAACTCAGAAAATGCAATAGATGTTGAACTGGGTAAACCACTACAACCCATGACATTTGACAGGATTTAAGAACAAGAAAAAATAGGGACGATAGATCTCATAACAAGTAAAACCAGAAGAGGTGGAAAAATAACAAAGGTTGTCTGGGGGAAATATGGCCACCTCGATAAGAATGAGGAAAAAAGACAGCAAAACTGGTTTCCTGCAAAAAGAAGAAAAGATGATGAACGAAACAGAAAGATAAAGAAAGAAAAGGCAGAGACCTGTGTCTTCTGTAAATAATGATAAATATATATTGCATGCATTATTATATAACAGCTATATAATATTCTGAAGCTGTTAATGGGTGGGGAAAAAGGTGTATGAGTGCTCAAGGCATCAGGCAGTTTAGAGCAGAATTGGAACAAACTTCACCTCATGGCCCTTTACCTGTATACGACATTGTTTCTCTAAGGCCAACTACTGCAACTTCCTGAGTGCTGGATTTCACTGTGCAGCCGATAGTTAAGTGTTTAAAAGATATAATGAATAATAATAATAATAATAATAATAATAATAATAATAATAATAATAATAATAATAATAATATGCAAGATCTACACAGTATATATACAGTATGGAGTTTGTATCAATTGTTCATAGGGGGCACCCATTTTGTGAAAATGTACAGAAATGGGAACTCTTAAATGAAGTGGTGAGAGTATGTGTAATGGGACAGGGCCTGTTTCAGTCCTTATAAAGCCTTTTGCTCTACGAGTGTCCAAAGGTCTCCTAAACATGGGACCAACTCTTACTGGTGGATTTATAGAGTGAATAAAATGCCCATACAGTGCCATCCATAATTATTGGCACCCCTAATTAAAATGTGTTAAAAGCTATAAAATTATATTTTATTGCAGAAGCATAATCTCACTCTAAACATTTTTTTGGAAAAAAGCAACATTCAGCTCAAGTGAATAAAGAAAGAAAAATCCTGACTAATAAATAATAATTTTTCATAAAATGACCTGTTCCACAATTAACAATTTCTTGGAAATAAATGTATTTGAATAATTGATTTCATTTCTACTGTAGTTAATTAAGTCAATCAAAGTATCTAGGAACCTTTAATTAGTAATTCATCACTTTCTGTTTCCCTGGGGTATAAATATGGAGTTACACAGAGGCCTATTTCTCTTACTCACTCTTAAACATGGGAAAGACAAGAGAACACACTATTCAAGTAAAGTAGATGTGTGTCGACCTTCATAAATCAGACAATGGCTACAGGAAAATAGCCGCATACCTGCAGATGCCCCTATCTACAGTCAGAACATCATCAAAAAGTTTAACACATCTGGAACAGCGATAAACAAGCCTGGAAGAGACCACAAATGTATCCTGTCACCAGGCACAGTGAGAAGAAGTGTAAGAGAAGTAAAAAGTTCTCCAATGCTCACTGTAGGAGGATTGAATCAAATGGTAGGATCTTGGGGTTACGAGTCTCCCAAACAACCATCAGGCACATCTACATACCAACAAGCAGTTTGGGAGTCATGCAGCACAGAGAAAGCCTTTTCTGAGTTATAATCAGAAGCCTAAACGGGTGGAGTTTAACAAGTGGTACTGTGTTTTTAACGGGGACCGTGTGCTTTGATGTAACTGGGACCGTGATGCTGCTGTTAAGTATGAAGAAGGATTGTTGATGCTGTGGACCTGTTTCTCCTCCTAAGGATCTGGGAACCTTGTAAAGATACATTGGATCATGAACTCTTTGAAATATCAGAACATTTTGAATCCGAATCTGGTGGCCTCTGCCCGAAAGCTGAAGATGGGTCGTCACTGGATCTTCCAGCAAGATAATGACCCTAAACATGTGTCCAAATCTACTGAAAAATACTTCACAAAGCACAAAATCAAGCTCCTCTCATGGACATCTCCCCAAAGGAAAAGCTGTGAGGTGAGCTGAAGAGGAGAGATCATAGGAGAAGACCCATGAGTCTGGATGATTTAGAGAGATTGTGTAAAGAGGAATTTCTTAATGTGTATTTTTTCCCACACCAAAAAAAAAGGCTAATTATAATTATGGAGGGTGCTGAATATGAGTTGTAGTCATGGTGACACCTTATTATTATGTTTTTTCACAATAAATCTATAGTGCAATGCCAATGTACCCATCGTCCACTCACCTGGCCCTCGTAGGGGTACGAAGCCTCAGTGTCCAGTCCTCCATTGTTCATCACGTAGTTAAACGCATAGCTCATCAAGCCACCATTGCATCCGTTATTCCCGTAAGACTCAGAGCAGTCCACCAGCTGCTGCTCGCTGAGGGACACCAGACTTCCAGTCTTCTTAAACATCTGCCCCTCTAGAGCCCCCGTCTGAGAGAAGGAGGAGTATATGGGGAAAAAAGGATGAAACAAACTGGTGCACTTGTGTTTTCCATTGCCAAGATAGCAATAAACGTCTGATTTATCTAGCTTGTATTCAGTCAGTGGCGCACCTGTGTTTTGCTTAGCCACTTTCAGACCACTATGCCCATCTGTGTAGATATATTTACAAGCTTCTTTGCTTTTTAGACGACACAGGCACACGTTGTGAAAATAGACTGTTTGCAGGGTGTAAATAACAATCAGCATTGGAACGCACAGGGTGTAAATAGGGCCCTATGTGAATGGTGTTTGATTATTTATATTATATTTTTATTACCTTTTGTAATCACTTTTTTGTGAACAGAAAATTTTAAACTTTCAAATTTCATTTCCAAAGGGTAGTAGATTTGCTATGATTTATTTTATAACCCCTTTACGACCCCTGTTTTTATTTTTAGGCTGGATAGAGGTTTTATTTGGCCATAGGTTTGACACCAATAATTGTAATTACTCACTCACATGTTTTACCTGTACAGTAATAATTGCGGTACCACTTTAAAATAAGACTACCTTTATAAAGGGTTTATAAATAAAGTTGTAAATCCCTTAAAAATCATTAATAATCAGTTATAACACATACATAGAAAGGGTAACAATGACCTGTTGTTTGTCAAATAGTGAACCCACAGCTATCTATATTATGGCCTTTCTATGTATGTGTTATAACTGATTAGAAATGGTTTTTAAGGCATTTACAACCTAATCAGTAACTATTAATAAACTAATTGTAAACCATTTATAAACCCTTTATAAAGGTAGCCTTATTTTAAAGTGGTACCATAATTGCTTATAATTATTATGATTTTAATAGTATCAGATTGCAATTCTGGTTACATGTACTGTATGCTGTTACTACCCAACCCAGGTCAACTCCACTAGATAGGGTTGTTTTGGTTTCAGGTTCTGTTTTTTCCTCCACCTCCTTACCGAACTGAAGGCCCAGCAGGATCCACACTGCCCTTGGTCCTTGACTTCAGTCACATAGCCCTGGGTCCTCCAGTCCACTGTATCAGGCACAGCAGCGCCCCCTGCTTTTCCGGTGAATTTTGTTGCATTGTGAATTTTGGTCGTGTCAAAAGACCCCAGGCACCTGCTCAGCATCTTTCTAAACTCCTGGTTTTCCTGTTGGGGAGAAGAATAGAAAGAAAGAGAGAGACAGAGGGAAATGGTGAAACATATCACCAGTACTTCTAAAGAACAGAACAAAAGAGAAAGTTCAGCATGCTAAGTGCTGCAACTATGATCAGGAGATCGCTGGTTCGAATCCCGGTTATGCAGCTCGCCATCAGCTGCTGGTGTTGGGGCATCACTAAAAATGTGAGATATACAGCTGACTAGCAGCTGAATGGGGGGGGGGGGGGTGGGCATGGGCCTAGCTAAAGTGGGGGAGAAATGCGAAAAAAATTCAAATAAAGATTTAAATTAAAAAGTTATTAAAAATTATGTTTTACTTTACAAATATTAGTTTAATAAAAATCACACCACAGTCAGAGAAAATTGTCATATAAATGACAATTTTTGAGCAGAAGAAAAAAACTTTCAACAGAAGTCAATGTAAAAAGATTTTAGTCCAAGTCATTTGAGAGCATTTCTATTGAGTGTGTGTGTGTGTGTGTGTGTGTGTGTGTTCTCACCATATCAGCAAAGTGGTTCATGCCAAGTCTATGGCTTTTGAGACCCTGGTCAGCCAGCATGTTGTGTTCCAGGACCAGCTTAAGATTGGTCATCCAGATCATCTTACGCTGAGACTCTTCTTCCTCAGAACTGTAACTCTTACCTAACACACACACACACATTCACAAATCGCACACACAGTTAATTAGAATGATGAGTTTTTTGAAAATGATAACCAACCTCATCACCTGAAATTTTTAGGGTTTTTCTTAAAGCTCCACTAGGTAGGATTGAGATTTTGTGCTCGTGGGCTCCCCCTACAGTTGTAGAGTGTAATAAATGTATACAGCACTGTCATAAACACTAACGTAAACATAAACGTTTAAAAATCTTGGAGAAAGTGAATGTCAGCCTAATAGTTAGTGTATTGGTGTTTAATGTCTCTGGATTTTACAGATATCTGACAACAGGGTGCGCATTTCTAGGGCTGAAAAACAGAGCAAAGAGTCTAAAAGCGGAGAGGATGCGCATTTCTAGCGCAGAAAAACAGGCCAAAGAGTCTAAAAGCGGAGAGAGTGCGCATTTCTAGCACAGAAAAATGGGCCAAAGAGTCTAAAGGTGGAGAGGGTGCGCATTTCTAGCGCAGAAAATCGGGCCAAAGAGTATAAAGGTGGAGAGGGTGCGCATTTCTAGCGCAGAAAAACGGGCCAAAGAGTCTAAAAGCGGAGAGAGTGCGCATTTCTAGCGCAGAAAAACGGGCCAAAGAGTCTAAAAGCGGAGAGAGCGCCCATTTCTAGTGCAGAAAAACGGGCCAAAGAGACTAAAAGCGGAGAGGGTGCGCATTTCTAGTGCAGAAAATCGGGCCAAAGAGTCTAAAAGTTGCCGTAATTAAGGAGTTTAATATTAAGAGACATCATGAAATGAAACATCAATTTAACAAATCATAGTTTGCACAACACAGTCAAAGATAAAGATAGTAAGTCAAGTAAAATGGTGTATAAATGAAATAATCATGAAAAAAGTATTATTTAAAGTGGTATATTTCATTATTTGTTTTATTACAGAGTCTGTGGCCCGTGACTTCAAATATATTTCTCCTTCTGGCCCCCAACAAAAAAAGTTTGGACACCCCTGATCTACAGTATGTCATTTCCTACTGAAGCTGAAGGATTCTGCATTGAATATGGATTTGATTTCTGACAGTTAAACCGCTCTAAAACCAGTTCAGCCACATTCTTCAACATAGCGTTTTCAAAATGTTCAATTTAAATGTAAAAACTTTTTCTTACAGTGTGAAAAAAATAAAATAAAATCTCACCAAACTTCAGCTTCCATTCCTGGAATTCCAGATCCCCCAGAGAGGCGCTAATAACACCGACCAGCAGAGCGGCCACAGCGAGCAGGACCCTCATTCTGCACAGAGTGAGAGGAGATGTGTGTGCTGGAGAGGCAGGTGAACAGAGTAACAGGTGAGCGTTCTTCCCCCAAATAAATACTGCTTTAGTCCCGCCTCTTTTTCTCTTCTTTACATTCCTTTACATTAAACGAAACAGGAAACAAATGTCACGGGGTAGCATGTGACTGTGTGTTCTTTCTTGTTTGTGTGTGCGTGTGTGTGTGCACAGATGCTGAAGGCCTTTTTGACCGTATTAAAACCTATACCCTTACGGAAAGAAAATATATGTCCCAATATATGAACTGTCTATTTATGGAATTTTTTAAATGTCATAATTTACTGTTGAATTGGAAAGATTCAACAAATTCAATATTTTTCATGGATACAGTATGTGCTATTGATTAATATGTGACTGAAAATATATCAGATATTAGGTAAACAACTAGTGAAAATATATAGACTAATATATGGTGTTATACAGTAATTAATATATTACAATATACTTACAAATACATAAGGAATTGCCGCTTTTCAATATATAAAATATATTTACCCATGAATCTAAATATATTTATTTGTATATGTAACAATATTCTTAATAATATATATTTAACCATATATATTACTAAATAACTACTATATATTGTACTATAAATTCTGTAATACCACATATTTTGTGTTGTACTGAACCGTTTTACGCACAGTACATTGAAATATATATTTATGCATACATATTTCCATATATTACCACATATGTTGCGTTGTACTTAATTATATATTAAACAATACACATCACTATATATTAAAAAACATATTTCCAAATATGACTATCTATAACACACATACCATATAATACCACATATATTAGGGTGACCATATTTTCATTTGGGTAAACCGGGACACCTGGTAGCGGGGGGGTGGAGGGGTTGAGGGGTGGAGCGTTGTGTGTGTGCGGACATGTCCCGGGAAATACGGACGTTTGGTCGCCTTAACATATATCACAATGTATTCTATTATATATTTATCAACACAACATACAATTTAAAGCATATTGCTTAAAAATACACTTTATGGAAATGCAGAAAAACTATATATATATGAATATATATATATATATATATATATATATATATATATATATATATATATATATATATATATATATATATATATATATATATATATATATTGTGTTCAATTATAAATGCACTTTTAGTATTTTTTACCTAATTTGTACATAATGCTTTGAACTTTTTAAGTACATTTCCTTTTCACAAGGGTGGCCATCCTAGAAAAGAATAAAAATCCAACTTTGAATCCCTTATATTAGAATTCTGTAGATAAATATAAATAAAAACAGAATGCAGGAATTGCAAGTCTTTATTTACAATAAAAGACAGAAAACAAGTCAGGATGCTACAGAGAAATTTTATCTCAAAATATTGAGATTGGACAACAGAGAGCTGGAAAAGAAAGACAGGATTTTATAATAAAACACTTTTTATATTAAACGATTCAGAGGTGCGTCCCAATACTTCTGTTCATTTAATGTAGATCTATTCACTTATTCTTCACTGCATTTCTTAATGTTGATGAATACATAAAAAAAAAAATACATTCTACGCTAAATAAAGTGAAGTCTGTTTGTTTCCAGAGGTAAATATTTTATGGGTAGATGATTTAGGGATGGGGTTCTTTTCAGACTGCAGCTCCCAGCTCGCTCAATCTATTTAAAGAAAAAAAAACATTATTTAATGAAACAGATTCACACTGATGTATAGAGTTTGGTGACAGATCATGAGACATGCAACATACACTGACATGCCACCTGTCATTGGACAGGAACTAGTATCATGCTCACGTCCCTTGACAAGCTAAAGAATGCTACACAGAAATGTGTGGTATATGTGAACTCTTACACTGAATGTGAATGTGTTTCCTGACAGTCGATTTTCTGTTTGCAAGGACAGGTCTAGCCAGATGCTGCTGGTGACCATCATTACCACCTTTCTGCCTTTTGTTATGTATTACTGTATTACAGCTACTCACGTGACACTGTGGATTGAGAAACTTTACATTCCTGCAGGACTTAAGAAATTGAATGTCCCATTATTTACGTCATCTTGCCATGAACATGCTGGCGAGTGCTCAACATCTCTTGCAAGATAACTTGTACACAGAGATGTATAAAGTACTAGAGGGTGTGTCGGTAAACCAATCGGTGTGCCAGTCGGTGTGCCAGTTGTCATTCCCTTTAAGCCAGATGAGCTCTGACTTTGGCGTGTTCGTATCTTAACAGTGCGGTGCTTTTTTTCGAATCTCAGAAGAGGAAAATGACCTCATTTAAGGGAACAGCAATGTCATTTTATTCATTATTCTGCTTATTGTTGAGGTAAAAGTCGAGTTTTCGCAGTGCAGCTTGTCCGTGTGTGTGTTTAACGATCGGGGGTGTACACATGCTGAGGGTGCGCAGTGCGCATGACACTGCATGACTAAGATAGGATTGGGCAGCTGACTGCTGACTGTTGTCAGGGTTTTAATCAGTCAGTGGTGCACATGTATTTCCCGCCACTAAATCAGAAACACACAAGATATTTACCTGAATTAGACTGTTAAGGGTCTGTAAGATAGCAACGAGCATCGCGCATCGAGCATCTCTCGCTATCTTTAAGAAACTCCTGAAGACAGAGCTCTTCAAAGTGCACTTACTCTCCTAACACCTCTACCTTCTTTAGGCCCTATATAAAGATGTTTTTACCTTTTAACTTCTATTACTTTTGTACTTCACTGTTGTAAGTCGCTTTGGACAAAAGCATCTGCCAAATGTAATGTAATGTAATGTATTATTTATATTATTTTAGATATTTCGCCTAAAAATTCACTTGGTTCTAGTTAAAGCACAGGAACATACAAGATAGAGTACATGTACACGGATTCTTTAATTCTGTCTCTAGTCAAACATTCCCAAAAGAAATGCTAAACTGAACTGATAGCAAGTCCTTAGGATATAATAACTAATTCAGCAGTAAAAAACATAGCATTTTTTTTTTAGGTTTGTGTTATTCTTTCACCTGAACCTGACTCACCCACACACACACAGCGTATCAGATGTGGGACCTCACGTCAGACAGAAACTGAACAAAGAGTGCTGTGTCCTTTTGAACGAGTGTGTGTGTGTGTGTGTGTGTGTGCAGGTGCATCCAGTGCACGTTCAGTGGAGAGGAAGAAGAATAACTTTCACTTTATGAGGAAAGACTGCTGCATTTTCCTTCTCATAATTCTGTTTAATTTTCTACTTTAAGATTTGAACATTTTTTTTAAGCTTATCAGAGACAAACTTCTGTTTAAAATACAACAAAAATACAACTTTTTGCTTTCACTTTTAACCTCTTGAGACCTTGTGTCCTCATATGTGGACATTATATTTCTGCTTCTTTGCACCACGATGCATTTTTTTTAACGTTGACCTATTGGCCTCATATGGAGACTCAACAGATTTAAAACATGATGGCGGGAATCCCAGTCAAAAGTTTCTACAGCCAGTCCAACCCAAACAGTAATATAGACTCATTGTAGACCAGGTTAAAATTCTCATCAAATTTTATGTTTAAAACTTGTCTATTTACTTTTTTTTTTTTTGGACTAAGGATTATTTAAAATATTAAGATAATCCAAGCAAAAGTCTGGGTCTCAAGAGGTTAAGGGGGCTGGGAATAGGGATGTCCCTAATCAAATCATATGATCCAAAGTCAGGGTCAATCACATAATTTTCAAAGGATCGGAAATTGTGTAGAAAAGATCCGGATCACTGATATTTCAGAAGTGTAAGATTACATTGTTTCTCCATGAGTTCACTGTAGACTCTGCTAGGCTGTTGTAATGATGAAGGCTCTCGGGTGCTCTTTCTTTCTCTCTCTCACACACACACACACACACACACACACAATCATTCCTCTTTAGAATGCGATATATGCAGCTACACTAGTGTTTATGTCCTCCATTAAAGCTCCTATTTAAACTAAAGCAATTGAGTAACTCCTTAAATTAGCCCACAAATACAGGGAGATACCAGCATTTAAAACATGAATCATGATCTTGATTATGATTAATCACAGAAATGTTGTTGTGTGACATTTTTTGGTTTGTTTATTTAAGAAACTATACCTGTTTAAACGGAAATAATGTATATGGCCATTTATTACTTGTTTATTCTGTGCTAAAAAAGTGGGTGTGGTCCCACTTTATAATAAGTGTCCTTAAGTACTATTATATGTAGTTACATGGTAACAATCCATGTAACTACAGTGTAACTACTGATGATCTACAGATTGTTACACATTAACTACAGAGGAACAGGTTATGTAATTACACATGTGTATTAAGGTAAATTTTGACTTGTGTAAGTACTCATGTGTACCAGGGTGAGTGTACTTACACGTGTGTAACAATGTGTGTGTGTGTGTACTCAATCAGCCCTAATTACATACTAGACAGTAGCTGTTGGATAAGTTTACACTCAACTTATCACACACACACTATTACATATGTGTAAGTACACACACATTGTTACACACGTGTAAGTACACTCACCCTGGTACACATGTGTACTTACACAAGTCGAAATGAACCTTAATACACATGTGTAATTACATAACCTGTTCTCCTGTAGTTAATGTGTACTTCATCAGTAGTTACACTGTAGTTACATGGATTGTTACCGTGTAACTACATAGTACTTTGTGGACACTTATTATAAAGTGGGACCATGGGTGTTTTAATAAAGTTGTTTCAATAATAATAAAAAATTATCAGCACATACAAAAAAATAATTATAATATATATATATATACATATACATATATATATATATATATATATATATATATATATATATATATATATATATATATATATGTATATATATATATATATATATATATATATATATATATATGTATATATATAGTAAAAGTAAAAGTATTAAAGACTTGGAGAAAATGTAGTGAAGTAAATGTGGAAATAAGAGAAAAGATAATACTCCAGTAGATACTGATAAAACATATAAGTAACACTATAGTACAATATAGTGTTTTAGTTCTACTTCCTTACTATACATCTCTGCTTGTACAGGAGTGGGCATTCCCACGTGGAATTCCCTGATGTACCATGTCATGATTCATTTATATTCTGCTGTCCAATGACTTTTGGCATGTCAGTGTATATTCAACATTCATCCACTGAACGTCTAAGTTACTGAAAGCCAGCCAGAACTAAACCCAAAGCCCCGGTAATAAAATATACCTTTAAACCAGAGGGTAGACAGCGTATGAGGCAATGCCACACTGGTTCCTCTTGTTCCGGGACATTCTTATGTAGCCGCTTTCACCCCACCCAGCTCCCCAGCTGTAAAACAGATCAGTTTGCCTTTTTTCTACCATTTTTAACTTCCAATCAGAAACCGTCTTTTTTGTTAGTCTGTTCATTTACCTGTTCTTGACTATCCAGTAGTCCTCTCCGTGTATATCAGTACCGTAACCAACAATCAGGACAGCATGATTCAGGTTAGATCTGCTGCAGTACTGCTCATCATACACACCTGTAATCAGGCAGAGTATTATTAAAGGATCAATATGTAATTTATTTTCAGTCGTAAATGATAAAATAATCAGGATGTATCATCAGATATTAGGAAAACATGTTAAATCACTGGCAACTGCAGTCCGTCAAGGTTATCTGTGTTTCTCTGCCTCTTCTACGAGTCTAAACTGGCTTTGCTTGACAGCAGTGAGGGCACGTCATACCTGAGGTCTAGATCAGGATACTCAAATATAGATGTATATGTTATCTGCTAAGCTAATCAGTATATTGCTAGGACCTATAAAGTAGCTCCAGCTCCAGCTCTGGGGTGTGTAGTATTTTTGGAGCAGTGAGATTTTTCAGGTTTAACAGGCTTGGCTGAGGCTAACGCAGCTAGCGGTCATGAAGCTAGCTTAGCTAACTATGGATAAAGTTCACATGAGCTGGTTTATAATATGATTCGTCGTTTTTTCCATGGTAGAAGTTACCGAACGCGCCTTTCACTGGATTGTGAAGATTAAGCCTGGACCAAATTGGCAACCCGAGTTAGCGTGGTGTCTGGGGAAGGGTGGGCGGAGCAGAGTACTCTCTGTGGTGTTTTGAAATTAGACTGCTGTAGCCACTTCACACGCTCGCTCTCATTTCCTACAGAATTTTGCCTTTAACTTTCAATTAACTGTGTAGACATCTGGGGCAAAATAAATGAAACTCGGTGTACTGTAGAATCCCAGCTGGCACACAACTGACCTGATGTTCTATTTGCTTTACTGTCATGTTTTTGAGATGTTGAATCAGATTGGTAGTGGCGAGTAACATTCCTTATACTCAGCTTTACTACAGTGATGTACGTATATTGGTAACTATCTGTTACCCATATGATTTTCTAATTTTATTGAGGTATGGTTTATTAAAGATTGAATGTACGTTTGTACGTGTACTGCCATGTCAACGTTGATTCACTTTTCAAAATCAACACCAAATCCAACATTCAATCATGACATCAATGTTGATTTAACATTTAAATGCCAGCTGGGATACAACAGTAAAATGTGGAGATAGTGAAAGGGGTGTGCAGACTTTCTGACTCGACGGTATGATGTTAGTAAGAAGGCTCACCTGAAGAATAGAAAGTGAAGGTGTGACGACTCATGTCGATGGATGCAGAAATGGGTCCGATTGAGGCCACGGCCTGCTGCAGAACGTACTCGTCTCCACTGGGCAAGGTTTTATAGCCTCTGCAGATAGCACTAACATTCAGTGCATTAAACCTGCACATCCCGTCCTAAAGAGAAATCAGAACAAGGCCACAGAATATTTAATCAAAACCAGAGACTGTAAAAAAGATGGACTCCTGATACCCGAGTCTGCTTAGTAGAGACCAGAGGAGGGAGAAAGACTGTGGAGAGACAGCCTACGCATTTAAATAACCCCGCCCCTGAGGGCTGCCTCGAGGTCACAGGCTGCAGAGCGGAGCGGAGCAGAGCTGACAGTCTGTTATTGGTCCCGCCCATAACCCAGCCCTTTTACAATAACCACACCTTTTTGGAATAGAGCTGAATAACGTTTTTAAAAACGAATTCTGTGGGGATATAAAAAAATGACAATATAAGCAGAGGTTACACTAGCTGTTATATTTAAATAAAGGAGGTAGAATTACAGTATATTAGAAAAAAAACGTGATTGAAAGTTGTCTGTTTTGCCATTAAAACCTATGGGGATGGGTGGGGTTACGCAGCTTTTTGAAACCGAACAGCAGGGGGCGCCCGACCTGTGGTGGCTTCACTTTTGAGAGACGATTCTCTGTCCAGCTCTACACAGTCTATGATCAAACCCAACTATTTATCTTATTTCACTATTTAACTTAATCATTTTCATATCTTAAACCAGCTCCAGTCTGAGCTCACCTTGGCCTCGTACGAATAGGATGCCTCGGACTGCAGACCTCCACTGGACCGAACATACTCAAAAGCACTCTGTAACCTGCCGCCTGCACAGCCCTGGTTTCCAGACAAATCAGAACAGTCGACCAGCTGTTGTTCACTCAAGGCTTCCAGCTTCCTAGTCTTCCTGAACATCTGAGCCTCTAGCGCCCCCGTCTGAGAAACAGAGAAATACGCAAAAAAAAAAAAAAACAAGACACATTTTTAATAATCGTATTTTTTTCACTATAAGGCACACTTAAAATCCTTTAATTTTCCCCAAAATCATCATCTTTTAATCCGGTGCACCTTATGTGTGAATTTTACCAGTCAGGTTGTAAGGAGCAGTAAAGCCACTCTGCTGAAGTACAGCGTTATACAGGAGTTTCAGTTAAGTTCTAAAGAAGTGTTAGCATTAGCTGCTAACTGTGCTACGCACTAGCTCTTTGGCCATTCAGAGGTGAGTGTTATCAGCCTGTAGCTTGCTGCTAACCCCGGCTAACACTAACGTTACTGGAACAGCCTTAGCATTAGCTGCTAACCACAGCACTAGTTCTGTTCTTAGCTTAGCTCACCACTGGGTGGCCAGACCTACTGAATTTAGAAGAAAAACATGGTGAAACCCCTGTTCCTACTACTAGTTACTTGGTTATTAAAACAATCAAAGTGTAAATATGTTAGATACAAGTTCATTTAAGGAGTTTTGTTTCAACTGCTATCTTGTAGGCTAGCAGGCATAGGCAGGTACCGATTAGCATTAGCAACTAGAATTCACGATAGGATTAAATGTGTAAATATATCATGTAAAGTGTAAAATACTGCTGATTATTGAGTCAGAGACAAGTAGAGATTAAGATGTTGTTGTAGAGTTTTACTATGTTAAACAGGTTGTTTTTAATTGATGGGAAAAATGTGCGAACTTTGCGAATCAAAGATGGCGAGCCAACCTGAGACTACATGTCCCAGAATACTGTGCGAGTGATGTCTGCAGCATGAGCATGCAAACCGCACCGCTGAGAGAGAGACAGAGAGACAAAGATAGATAGACCACAGATAAGAGGGGCCATGCCTTTGACACACACACACACACACACACACACAAAGGTAAAAGAAGAGTATTGACTACTAACAAAATAAAATAAAAAAGTTTAAAGATCGTTACTGAGTTTAATTTTAATATATATATATATATATATATATATATATATATATATTTCTAAAACTGGATCGTTTTGTTTTTGCTATTTGATCTTGTGCGTTCTGTCCAATATATGATTATATTTACTGAATAGATCCCTCGCTGAACTAATTTCTTATTTTACACCTCAATCCCTTTTACTCTATAATATTTAATTTATTTTATTTTTTGTATAAACATTTAAAATAATATAAATAATATGATTTTTAAACTTTGACTGCTTTCTTTAATAACTACACAATACTTGTACTTTTACTTTCAGTACTTGAATAATATCTTTTAGAATAAATGACTCAATACTTAAATACAAAAAAAATGCTAAATACTTTAGTACTTAGTACTACTTAAGTGTGGTGCTTAAAGAACACCTCAACTTATACTCAAGTCCTTTTTTTAAAAAGCGCTTGTCTCTTACTTTATACATGTCTGAACAATAACTGGCAATGTCCCGTTTGAATCATTACTGTTCACAAATGCAACTCACCGCACTGAAGGCCCAGCAGGAGCCACAGTTGCCTTGGTTTTTGACCTTTGTCACGTAACCCATTGCCCTCCAGTCCACAGCATCAGGTAAAGCAGCACCCTCTGCCTGTTGGAGGAACGTAGCTGCAGTGCTGGTCTTTGTCCTGTTGAAGGGTAACAGGCAGTTACTAAACCAGGCCTGGAGCTCTTGGTTGTTCTGTTGGAGAGTAAGATGACAGAAATTGACATATTTAGAGTGTTACTTAAAAGTAGGGCACAAAAAAGTATTTAAACAACCACCGATTGTGCAAGTTCTCCTACTCAGAAATGTGAGGGAGGTCTGCTATTTTAATCATAGATATACTTCAACTATGGCACTGATATGATATCCCACTCTATGACCTTGAAAGTAGGTGTTCAACTCAGCGTCCTTCTTCCTTAGGTTTCATCTGACACATATTCCCACCAACCTGCTTGCCTATTGTGGATTCGCTTTTCCCAGTCTGGTGCAGGTCTACAATTTTATTCTTGGTGTCCTTCAACAGTTCCTTGGTCTTGGCCATGGTTAAGTTGGAGTCTGACTAATTGAGACTATGGACATATGTCTTTTATACAGATAATGAGGTCAAACATTAATCCAGGTTACTTCCTAAAGAAGCTACAGGTCTGTGAGAGCCAGAAATTTTGCTTGTTTGTGGATGAGCAAATACTTATTTTTCCACTATAATTTACAAATTTATAAATTCTTTAAAAATCCTATAATGTGATTTCCTGATTTTTATCTCATTTTGTCTCTCATAGTTAAAGTGTACCTATGTTAAAAATTACAAACTTCTCTCATCTTTCTAGAAAAATAGGGGAGTAGGAGAACTTGCACAGTCAGTGGCTGACTAAATACGTTTTTGCCCCACTGTACATTCACCCTTATAAGAGACTGTATTTCCACATCAGTTTATATATTACTCTAAATGGACAAAATATATTTGGGTCACCTGCTCATTCATTGCTTTTTCTTAAATCTAGGATATTAAAACAGGTTTATTCTGCTTTTACTGGAGTAACTGTCTCTACTAGGTGTTTCTACTACTGTGTCAGGTTAGGATGTTGGATGATCACCAGTCCACCTCATCCCCAACTCAACAAATCATCCCAAAACTACTGGATGAAACGCCATCATTCCAGAGGACACAGTTCCACTGCTCCCCAGCTCAGTACTGGGAGGTTTTAGACCCTTCTAGCTCACATGTGGCATTAGAAATGGTGCCAATAGGTTTATGTTTACCTACTACAGAAATTCATACTCCAGATTCTATCCAAGTTCTATTGGCAGTACTACTTCTCTACAACATATGAACAGCTGAATGCTACAAACATCTTCTGTTCATCTTCTCACCATGTCTGCAAAAAGGTTCATGCCGAGTCGGTAGCTTTTGAGACCCTGGTCAGCCAGCACATTATGTTCCAGTACCAGCTTACGATTGGACAACCAGACCATCTTGCGCTGAGACTCTTCTTCCTCAGATTCATAACTCCTACCTGAGAGATCAATACATACATCACAGACTTTGTGCAAATAATACAAATGGTTAAATAAGTCAAAAATGTAGGATTTATTTTATGATGTGACAAAGAGTTTCAGTGAAACTGGAGCAGATATGATAAATATATTTCTCACCATGATCCAGTTTCCATTGGTGGAACTCCAGATCCTCCATAGAGACACTGGCTGCACCGGCCACAGCCGCAAGAGCAGCGACAACAAGTACAGCCTTCATTCTGCAAAGAGTACGTGAGTGAGGTCATTCAAAATAGTGGACTTAAAGGAGAACCCTGGTGTGAAATGGACTTGGGCGGAAATTAAACTTAATAACAAGTATGAACTTTTGTTGAATAGCCCACCTCTGTTTAACCCTAGCATTCTGAAATACAGCATTTTTATCCAATGCTCCCAACAGGCTCACAATGCTAGTGATAGGGGCATATTATTATTTTTACACCATTAACAAGATCAGACCTCAGACCAAGATCCACACCTCATTGGTAGAATTCTGAGAGACCTGACATTTAAAACGATGGTGGCGCTCACAGAATAGGTCATGTTACAGTGTGTGTAAACAGTGTCTATTAATTAAAAAAAAACTTGTGAACCTTCAAAGCTCTCAGTGGCTCTTTTTAAATGTCAGGGTCCTTAGGATTCTACCAATGAAGTGTGAAGCTACCCTCATTGGCAACCCTTTGCTTGTAAATGAGAGGTTCAGTTGGTATGACGACCACAAAAATATTGTAGTGAAGCGTAGCTTTAAATAAAATTAGAAGGCCTGCGTCACAACCACAGGATGTGGCTGCAGGGTGTCAACGCATTGTAAAAAGATTAAAAATGAATTTTAAAGAATTTTAAAGAAATTAATGACGCAAACTAAAGAAACGTCCACGGTTGAATATAGTGGCCTTTTCAATCATGTTTGGACAAATGTAGGGTTTAAATCAAATTAAAAACTATACTGTTAAAAACATCTGGCTTTTATCTGCTGTGTAAACTTAGCCATGAACGTAAAATATTGCATGCAAAACACACATGGAGAGAGGGCTCCTTTTATCTGTCTCTGAACAAGAGCTGTACAATTCCAGTTCTATCTGAATTTTGACCACTGAGTGGCAAAAAGACTGAGAGAGAGCAATAGCATTGATGGTGAATGCCAATAAAGAAAGTAAATACAAGAAGATGGTGTTTATTGCAAGCTGAACAGTGTGAACAGTTTAGCTAAAACCTCAGATCACCTAAAAAATGCTCAAAAAGAGTTAATTTGGGACTGGACCGAGACCAGCTCCCATTACAGGTCTCTTTGTGGCTGTTTTGGTCGGCACCCAAGCGTGATTAATGTTTTCATACCTGTCCAAATGGACTGCAAACCAGAACCAGAGTATGTTTTAACTGGAATAAAAAGTGCAGGTTAAAGAAGAGCATTCAAGGCATTTAATTACTGTTTTTTATTATTATACACTGCCTGACCCGAAAAAAAAGTCTCCACCTGGATTTAACTAAGTAAATAATGTGGGGTTGTTGCAGTTATTCAGGTCTGGGTTCAGCCACAGTATGTGCTGAAAGAATGAGGTCAGCTGACTACCTGAATATACTGAATATAGTCCAGCTTATTCCATCAATGGATTTTTTCTTCCCTGATGAACACGAGCATATTCCAAGATAACAATATCAGGATTCATGGGGTTGGAATTGTGAAAGAGAGCATGGAGGTTCAGGGAGCATGAGATCATCATTTTCACACATGGATTGAGAGAGAGTTCACCACAGAGTCCAGATCTTAACCTCATTGAGAATCTTTGGGATGTGCTGGATGGCGAAGAGCTGCTTTGTGCAGTGGTCAGACTCTACCATCATTAATGCTGCTGCAAGATCTTGATGAAAATTAATGCAACACTGGATGTAAATAAATGTTGTGACGTTGCAGAAGCTTATCGAAACAATGCCACAGTGAATGTGTGCTGCAATCAAAGCTAAAGCTTGATGACGACTTTTTTTTTTAAATCAGACACTATATATTTTTCTACATCAAGGAAATCATTTCAATAATTACAACTTACAAGAGATTCCCCGACAATAACATACAGTACAATACCATTACACAGTTTTTACATTGTAGACACACACTATGAACAATGAAGGAACACTGAGATGGTTTAGGATGACCTAAAGAACTGAGAACACCACCTTCTATAGTGTTGGAGAACCATTTCAGGTTCTAGATCATGAAAGATAACTGAGGGAATATCAAGATCTAATGCAAAGCTGACATCAAAGCCAAAGATGCTATTTTATAGAATCTAAAGAAAAAAATGCATTCTGGTTTAATAAACACTTTTTGGTTTAGTTTCCTTTATTTCTGTATTAATCTAAAATGTAGAAAATAATAATAATAATAATAATAATAATAATAATAATAAATAAGAATTAAATGATAAAGGATGTGTTCAAAGTACTGACAAAATGCTGCTTTAGAAGAAAGTAAATCAAATCCCTACTTTTCAGAATTTGTGCAGAATCATCAAGATATACACTTGAGTCTCTGTGTCTGTTACTTACCTTCTTTTTGTGTTCTCCTGCAGCTGTAGAGCTATCTGCATGCTGTATTACCATGTATGAGCATGCGTGTGTGTGTGTGTGTGTGTGTGTGTGTGTGTGAGAGAGAGAGAGAGAGAGAGAGAGAGAGAGAAAGAGAGAGAGAAAATGTGTGTGCTTCACTTCCTGTCTTGATCTGCATCTTGTAGACCTACTGCAGCCTGATACTGTACATTAATATCATTAGAACTTCATTCAGATTATTAATCCTTTCAGACCTGATTTATGATCCAGTGATGGAAAAACACTAAAATGCTGTTTTCTTTTAGACAACTCTAATATTCTAATATCAAATCTATATAAAAATCAAATAAAATAATTGAATTTTAATACCCATTGCATCGGAAGCCTGTGTTTATTTTTTAAATAATTTATTTCAGATTTTTTTTTTCCATTTTTTCCATTTTCTCCCAATTTGGCTATCCAGTTGTCCCGCCCCTTTGTGCGTCCCCATCACCAGTGACGCCTGCAAACCTAGTAGGATGCGGACGAGCACACGCCTCTTCTGACACCTGTAAAGTCAATCACCCCATTTTTTCAAACTGCAGCTGATGAATCATAGCCTGAGCGACTAGTGCGCTCGGAGGAAAGCGCACCTTTGAGCGTAATAGGGAGAGAGCGCCATCTACCCACCCGGAGGGAACAGGGCCAATTGTGCTCCCTCTGGGCGCCAGCAGCTGATGGCAAAGCTGCTTGAAGCCTGTGTTTAAGATTTTCATTTTATATTTAATATTAACCTTTTTATTACACAAATAATTCCTAAACAGTAAAACTGACAAAAAAAAATTCTAAATAATTTACAATTTACTTTGCCTAGTTGGCTCTAGTGCCACCATGCAATAATGTGTCAAATAATGACTTGCAAGTATATATATATATTTTTTTTAGTGCAGCTGGTGAGGCTAAGCTTCATTTCATTGGCTTGTTCATGTAGTGTGAACCTGGCATTCGATACAAACGTGCCAAAGTCTTATGTTTTATTTGGCTGGTTCTTGGTTTATTCTAATAGACAACAGATCACTGTAATGCACAACAAAACATAATTTACATGATGTCAAATGTTATGAAGTTAATTCACAGTTAATTTATGTATCCCTTAATAAAAGAAAACATCAAGTAAAAAAACTGTTTTTGTATTTACATATTACGTGTTAGTATGACAAAAAAAGCAAAAACAAAATAAATCTGTAAGGAACGATTTTTTTTATGGCACTGTATGCTTATATTTACATTACAGCTTTATCCTGGATATTTTGAGTGGAGTTATGTTGAGTGGAGAATATATATATATATATATATATATATATATATATATATGTATATATATATATATATACGTTGCTGGTATCGTCCTTCTCAGAAAAGCTTAACCTCAAACTTCCTGTTTAACTGAGAGACTGCATCACAGGGTTTCATTTACCTACATTATCATCTATTTATCTCTTTCTTTCTCTCTCTCTCTTTCTCTTTATCAGTGGTGCCACATAAACAAGCCACGCTAGATTCAATTGTGGGGTTTCTGAAGTGTTGCAAGATGCTGAGAGCAGAATATGAACTTAATAGATATGGAAAAAAAAAAATCACTGAACTTACGAGTCACTGAATTCATAAATCCACCCACACACACAGACTTCTCAAGTCTCCCGGAAGTTACGGGAGTCTTGTGGCTCCCTGCTGCCCGCAAGGCAGATAAAATCTCCTGGAATATAGAACCAGTTGCCTAAGAGTGCACAAACAGACTTTTTTTCCCAACCGCAAGGGTTCAGATTAGCCTGTTAGAAGAGTCTGTGAGTCAGCCAGTTAGTGTGGGCGGGCAGTGTTTTTTTTCCCTTCTGGATGGGATGCATTCAGGAGCATCATGGACCCCATCAAATACTCATTTTACTTCTTACTACTCTAAAGAATATCCATGTCTAGTAGAAGTAAAAAACAATGAGAAGAACACGAAAGGAAGTGTGTTAAAACACATGACCTCGAGTGATCTATTGCTTTTAAACCTTTTTTTTTTACAAAATGAATCAAGAAAATAAAACACCCTTAAAAAATTGATAAAGAAAATGCTTTAATACGGACTGTGCCTTCCGCCAAAAAGTAGTTCCACAACAAATGGCGTATGGTTTTTATGTTAGCTTGGAATCAAAATTGAGGGTTAAAGGGGTTGATAAGCATTAGGACCTTATAATAACGCTGAAATTCTCCTCTCCTGCTCCTCTGAGTCGTCTTCTTGTGAAAGCTGAGCGTTTGTGAGCATTTCTGCTTGTTTTGCTGGGTGTTGTTGGTTAGCTAGCTGCTGGACTGTGGCTAGGTTAGCGTAGCTTGCTTTAACTCAGCATTAAATTAGCTTAGCCTAACTGGATCCTGTTCTGGGTGTCAGACTGCGGCAGAGTTGACTGATTAATGTTTTTTTTTTTTTTGTTCCACAAAAGATGTGCCAGTGCTGTGGGTGAGCGTGCCTTGGCTACGCTAAGCTAATGCTGCTTTTGCTGGTTCTGGCGGCGATGATACTAAAACGTCTTGTGTGTATATGCCGTTTCTCTGCAACACGTCCGTGGAGTGATACAGAAGTGTGAGGGGGAAGTGTTAGAACACCTCTCAACCCGTCAGATTGTGAGGTCGGAACTAACTGTTGCGTAAATATGAACATATATTTATGATGATTTTAAAACGTATCTCAACCACCGCCCCACACACCCCCCAGCTGATGATTTTAAAAGGTACGTTGCACCCCCCCCCCCCCAGCTGATCTTCCCCCACCTGGGGGGGCGCAGATACTATGTGTGCATACACCACAAACAGTATGTAGTTGCACCCCTGCATATTTATATTTAATAGCCAAAAGGTGAAGTTCTGTTATCTTTTGGTATCTTTTGGTGTGTGTTCCTAGTTTTTTTTTGTTTTGTTTTTGGGAAGATTAGAAGGGATTAGGGTAGGGTCCAAATCCAGGTCCGGGTGTACCTCCCTAAAATACATTTTTGCAACTTGGGATGTCTGCGCACACCTTAGTCAGACAATGTTCTAAGAGTATAACTTGGGTGTTTCTTCACCCCGCTGTGTATTGTCAGTTGAAAGATTGGTTAACAGGTCACAGGTCTAAGAGCGGGAGTTCGCAGGTTTGAACATGCAGCTTTGCAATCAGCTGCCGGCGCTCAGAGGGAGCACAATTGACCTCGCTCCCTGCGAGTGGGTAGATGGCGCTCTCTCCCCACATGGGTGATGTCTGCAGCACAGGGCGTCTGTGAGCTGATGTATCAGTTAAATATATATATACTAGGGTGACCAAAGGTCCATATTTCCCGGGACATGTCCGTATTTCACGTCCTGTCCCGTCCTGTCCCCCTCCCGCTTCCAGGTGTCCTGGTTTACCCAAATGAAATTATGGTCACCCTAATATATACTAAATTATTTAAACTCACAGAACTTGAAAAACAAAAAAAACTGTTAAGTTAATTAAATTATGGTTGTGTAAACAAAACTCAGTTGAGCTGAATAAACTTACCTGATTCAAGTTATCATCCAGCTTTGACTCAGTTAAGTTGAATAAACTTAAAATATATATATATATATTATATAACGTATATATTTACTACTTAACTGAGTCAAAGCAAAATGATGACTTGACTGAGTTAAGTTGAACCAATTAATGTTTTTTTTTTACAGTGCAATTACTCCTTAATGATACATTAGTGTCACTTGTTACTCATGCCATTAATAGTATGGAATGTGTTCTTCAAGGTTTTCTTTGTGCGATTGGATAACAGTAAGATTTATATACATTTTTCCTAAGTTCGGTATCCAATGTGAGGGAAATTGAGACTATTAACCCATTTAAAAACGTTGTATATCATTGAACAGTGTGTTGTAAGATTATCATTGTGCTGAAACTAAATGTATGCATGTATGCATGAACCTGTTTGCGGTGTCCTGCATGATCACACATTTATTTCTCTGTTCCAGCCAATACCCTTTATGTTAGTTTCACTTCCTTTCTTAAGAGAACATGACACCCTAGACTTTAGAGCATTAACTCAACACTTTGGTCATGTTTTGTAGGACTCAGCACAAATAAGAGATGACTTTACCATGTATGCATGTTTCTAGAATGTTCTGTCCCTCCCAGAAAGGGGTATAAAGATGGTTGCAAGGGAGGTGAGAGCCAGAGCATGCTCTCATCTGTCTTGTGAACTGTATGTCCTAACACTTATATATATATATATATATATATATATATATATATATATATATATATATATATATATATATATATATGTCTTTGTCTTTTCCAATAAATGTACTTTCTTATTACAGCGACTGGTTTGCTCGACTCAAATTATACTCACCGCAACACAGTATCCCAATTTCCACCACACCAATTACTCCAAATTACCAGTTACTACAATAATAGTATGAAATGTCTTCTTTAAGGATTTTATGGTTTGATTTGATAACAATTTGATATTTTTCTTTCTATTAATATTATAAGTGTCAAGTGACATCACTGTCTTGTTTTAGAGTAATAGGATGTTAAACTTAAATTGTCCATTCAGTGGTGCATACAGCAGATTTTGCAGTCCTATAAAAACACAAAAATCTTACTGTTATACAAAGACACCATGACATCTTTGAAGAACACATTCCACACTATTTACCACATACGTAAGAAGTGATATTATTGTATCATTTTGGAGTAATTGGATACCAAACTTAGGAAAAATGTCTATTCGGTTGTGCATAAACCAAATTTCGGAGTCCTATATATATATATATATATATATATTATTATTTATTTATTTTTTTATATATAGGACTCCAGAATTTGGTTAATGGTTTTATATATATTTTTTATTTATTTATTTATTTTTTTTTTTTTACTTTTTTTTTTTGTTTTTTTCCTAAGTTTGATATAAAAAGTGATTCTGTGTTTTAGTCAGGAGAACTAATATAATCAAATTGAGTGAACTTACCGGCCAGTACAACTTAATAAAATGAGTTCAGAGAACTTCAACCTGAAAAATGACATTTCATTGTATTAGAAGAATGTTGAAAAAATAACACAGCATACTTATACATTAAGTACAACTTTTTATTATTTCAATCACATTCATTGATTTAGTACTAATTCGAAAATAACAAAACTCAACTACAAAATTATTTGAGCACAATTAAGTGTACTTTTTTTTACAGAACTGTACTCAACTGAAGCATGTGATCACATTCAGAACAAATCTTTTTTTCTCCAGTCTTGCATTTCCTCATTTTATCTGTTGTTGTTTAAATTTCATGATAATAACACTTAATGATAAATGGAGCACAGTAATTTCTGGTAATGATATTAAAGGAGAACAGCAGTGGTTTTAGAACAGAGCCCTGTGGGACCCCATGCTTTAGTTTTCTTTTGTACAAGCAGAGATGTGTTGCTATTCTTGTAATTCTTGTAACTAAACCTGTCTAATAAGGTTTTATGACCTATGGTACGAAATTCTTTACTTAAGAAATCATTGCTGTCATTAAGAGTTTTGCTTTTGCTCTGAAAAGCGAACAACAGTGCGAAAACAGTGCGAGTGTTCCCTCAGAGGTACAAAACAACCCTTCAGGTCCAACTGTGTCCCTTAAAAGTTTAAAAGTATGTGTCCCTCAGCTAAAGGAACTGAAGTCATAACCTTAAGAGCACTTCCTCAGTGACAGTTATATACCATTTTGTCTGAAACAGTACTTTGTCAGCCCACAACCAGCCCAGCTCCTAGCTGGAGATCTGACGGCTTCATCTTTAAACTAAAGGGCCTCTTTAATAAATAAAGATTTTTTTTTTATAGTGGACTAAGGAACATTTAGAGCAATATGGATTTATAGAACAATAGATCACAGCGAGGTTGATTCAAAATGAAAAATCTTAAAATTATAATTGACTACATCTGTTGCTTTATTTGGATTCAAAAACATCATGGTTACGCCCACACCCGAGCCGAGACATCCGCTGTTCTGTCGAGTTGTGCTACCCTGTCAAACCGTGCTACCCTTTTGTGTATATTCTAAGGTAAAAATACAAAAGAAGCACAATATTAGAGCATGTTTCCAGGAGAAGGTTGTGTACTATTTTTGGATAGCCTAAATTACAGTATCAGGGTAGAGGTATGGTAGTAAGAGTTTATAATAATCATTTTTTTATTTTTTTAGATGATATTGTATTATTATTATTATTATTATTATTATTATTATTATTATTACTATTAATTGTACACTTTGACAATGTAAAGACAGTGAGTCCAGGTTCATAAATGCACAAAAAATACTAGAAACAGAATTATTAAAAAATACATGAGAAATAAAAATGTAGGTTAGTGCATGCGCTGTGTCCTTAGAAAGCACGAATCGATGGGTAGCATAACTCGACAGAACACCTGGCAAGGCAGAATATGCAGCCCAGCCTCACCCAGACTCTACCTCCAGCGGCCCCCAGATAAAATGAGTTTGAGACCCCTGGTTTAGGGGATCTGAGAGATGTTCATTTTTGCAACAGTACATTGCAAGAAGAAGAAGTGGCTTTAAAAATGGGCCTTTTCTCAAACTTCACTAATTTTAATTTCATAACTCGATTCTGTAGCATTTCTCTGCATGCCATAGTAAAGTATATTAGTTTCTAGAAATGCTCAGGAGCAGTAAGAAGAAACTAGAGAGTGCAGAGAGAGTGGTTGCAGCTCAGCAGTGTTGCTGTAATATACTGTAGATGTTGCTGTAATATACTGTAGGTGTGGTTTTGAGTCTTGCTAGGTTTTGGTTCTCAGCTTGATAAGCTGATGGTGTGTTGATTGCTAATAATTGTTGGCTAATACTTTAAAAACCATATGCCATATTGATACACAAAGCAATAAAGCTTATAACCACACCACTAGTTTCATAGTTTCAGTTTCTGGGAAACCTCATATATCCTGTTTTCATTTTTGCACACACTTAAACTGGTTAGACTCGTATATCATCACTGCTGTGTGTGTATAGACACCTATATAACTAAGGTTATATAGGTTTGCGTAGAACACTGGTGTGTGTGTGTGTGTGTGTGTGTTTCCTGTACAGAAAGTGGGGAGGGGGAAGGGACAGTTGAACATACTTAAACTGTTGTTCTTCAACATTTCTTCACCTATTATTTATCTAATCCTCAACACTTCTTTACCTGTTCTACAACTATTCTTAAGATTGTCTTTAACTGCTCTTTTTCTGGTGCTTAAAACTTCACTTATTCTTCACCTTTTTTTATCTGGTCCTCAACAGTTCTTCCCCTGTTCTTTACCTATTCTTTATCTGGCCCAGGTGTACAGGTGAACACTTCTTCACCTGTACGCTTCACACTTGTTCTTCTTTTAGATGTGGGTTTTCATAGTGGATGTTTTAACCCTTATGTGGTGTTCGGGTCTGTGGGACCCGTTTTCATTTTTCATCAAATGATACAAAAAAATATATTTTTTCTAACTCAAACTCATTGGCATTGGCTCATTTTTTGTGAAAAACACAAATCAAAACACATTTCCGATAAACACACACTGTACACCCCCCCCCCCCCCTACACATTTATATTACATACAGTATGTTTGGCCAAGGGCTAATAAACATTGCTTCATTTGTAAATTTGAAACTAAACAAATGTTCTACTCATATCTTGAGTTTAATTCATTTTCTTTTACATTTTATTAAAAAACTAATAAAAAAAAGAGTAGCAGTTTTTAAAAGAAATGTAACATAAGAAAGGTAAAGGGCAAATATTAACCATGTAAGCTGTTTGTTTATATTGCTTGCAATTTAGGTGAAGCAAGCATGTGTAAAGCATTTTAATGTAGAATTGCTATAATAATAATAATTTTGCTGAATTAAATACAAGTAACAAAGTAAACGAGTAACAAAAATATGAACACCACACAAGGGTTAATGTAAATGAAAAACTGATTGTAAGAGTAACAGAATACAAGAAGATGATTAATCCTGCACCTTCCAACTGGAGATACTGGATATACATAGGGCTCAGCCAGGATCTGTTATTCACCAAACTAACAACAAGAACCACAACCTCAACAATCTGATACTGGCTCAACAAGAATCCAGAAGCTTGATTCCAAATTAAACATGTGCGTTACCCATAGTATATGTGTTTCTATATGTGTGTGTTTGTGTGTGTGTGTGTGTGTGTGTAAACACTAAATAGATGAAATTAGAATGGAGACATTTTGAAAGCCAGTGTACATTTTGTGAATGCTGAAAGTTTATTATTTTTTAAAGTGGAAAATAACACAGCTTTATGTTTCCTTTCAGAGAGCAGATGGTGGTCTCTGGTGGTCTAGTTAATGATGCTGCTTTCTACTCAACAGTTGATCAGAGAAAGAAATAAACATAAAAGCTGAAAAAAAGACATTATTGCAGATTTTTTTTATAAACCTGAAAATATATATGTATAAGACTGAAGCCTCCTCCCAGAGATGTTCATCAGAGTTTGGCCTTTTCTCCAATCTGCAGAAAACATCATTTCATGAAATCATTATACATAATAAGATACTGCATTAATAATGTAGTGATACACCATATTGTAGACCCCACCCCTCCAGAGCAGCCACTGCCTTAAAGTCTTACTTTCAGCTGGAATCAAGTCGAATTGGATGGGCCAGAATATCAATATTAGTTCATTATAATTGAAAGCTTTTAGTTCACCAGAAAAATTTGGACTTGATGCCCAGCGACCTGAAAAACACCATAAGCAACTTATAGGTATAGTTGTCTAGGGATGCAACGGTACAGTGTGGCCACGGTTCGGTTCGTATCACGGTTCTTGGGCCACGGTTTCGGTTCATTTCGATACATATTAACATTATCTACCTCCAACATGCAGCACATTTTTAATCCTTTCTATTTCAAATCAACAAGGTGCTCCTACTCACATGTGCAAAGCCAACATTAAAAAGAAAAAAGGCACCAATTAATTCAAATCACAATATCTATTATAAAAAAGGAACACGTATTCTTACCATTAGTCAAAAAACAGGCAACTGATATCACACTGTGCTTTATCTGCTGACTGTCTTTTTCCTTGTTTATCAAAAAAAAAAAAAATCAAAAAAAGTTCAGAAATCAATATTTGGTGAATTAACCCTGTTTTTTAATCACAGTTTTCTCCTCCACCAGTCTTTCACACTGCTTTTGGATAACTTTATGCCACGAGCAGTTCAGTTTGGTTTGATGGCTTGTGATCATCCATGTTCCTATATATATATATATATATATATTTATATACATACAGTCATATGAAAAAGTTTGGGCACCCCTATTAATCTTCATCATTTTTAGTTCTAAATATTTGGGTGTTTGCAACAGTCATTTCAGTTTGATATATCTAATAACTGATGGACACAGTAATATTTCAGGATTGAAATGAGGTTTATTGTACTAACAGAAAATGTGCAATATGCATTAAACCAAAATTTGACTGGTGCAAAAGTATGGGCACCCTTATCATTTTATTGATTTGAATACTCCTAATTATTATTTATTGCTCCTAAATATTACCGTGTCCATCAGTTATTAGATATATCAAACTGAATCGGCTGTTGCAAACACCCAAATATTTAGAACTAAAAATGATTAAGATGAATAGGGGTGCCCAAACTTTTTCATATGACTGTATATATATATTTAGCAAGAATGATTACCTGTTCTTGACCAGCCAGTACTGCTTTCCTCTCGGGGCATTGCCATAACCAACAAGCAGGACAGCGTGGGTCAGCCTTGTGCTGCTGCAGCCTGGTTCATCATACACGCCTGTAATCATTCAGAATTACAAGTATTGGTCAGGAAGTTCAGTCGCTTTCCAAAAATTTCAGTGCTTGACAGGAAACAGGAAAGCCTGTTAGCTAGGTTTGCTCTGGTTTGTGGTTTTCTTGTTGACTGTATTACCCTGGCTGGTCAATCCACGAATCACCAGAGAGAGCATGAAGTGATAAATAAAGAAGAAATACATGTTGTTGCTGCAGCTAACCTGACTTGTAGAGCTGGAAGGTGTGTTTGGAGGTGTCTATTAATACTGAAATAGGTCCGATTTTGGCCACTGCCTTTTTTAGGGCATTCTCGTCCCCTTGGGGCAAACACTCAAAGCCGCTGCAGGTAGCCATAACCCTCTGTGGATTAAACCGGCAAGTTTCTTCCTAAAAAAAGAAAAGAACCAAGAAGGTGTTTGGTAATAACTCAGTTATCTATAACATGCCATTTTCTAGGGACGTATTTCAGGAAAAAGTCCTTATCTCATAAGCTTCACTCAGCATTAATGTGTCCTTACCCTGGCCTTGTAGGGATAGGTGAAATCCGCCTCCAGGCCTTGGTTGGACTTGATGTATTCGAAGGACTTTGATGGCCACCCACCATTACAGCCAAGGTTTCCAAAGCTCTGAGAGCAGTCGACCAACTGTTTCTCACTCAGAGATATCAGCTTTCCAGTCTTCCGGAACATCTGACCCTCTAGCGCCCCTGTCTGAAAGTGAGGGAGGCACAAACACACACATGAAAAAAGGCATTAAAAGCAAAACTTTTACTTTGTTGATGATAAACCCACAGACAGTTCTGAAACATTTTATGGTAGAATTTCCCAGACAAAAATTTAGACTAGTTTCAGACTATAGAGCAATACGAATGGAAATTTCCCACTGAATAATAAAAAAACATACAGTAGTTCATGTCCAGGTTTAATCCCTTTTTGAAAAACCAACCATCAGTCATATGGTCAAAGTAAGAGCAGAGTGTGAAGGTTCAATTAGCAGGCTCAGAGCACAGTTTTGCTCAAAATATTGCAATGCACACAACCAGAGTTCAAAAGAGGACAAATTGTTGGTGCACGTCTTGCTGGCACATCTGTGACCAAGACAGCAAGTCTTAGTGATCTATCAAGAGCCACGGTATCCAGGGTAATGTCAGCGAGATACCACCAAGAAGGACCAACCACATCCAACAGGATTAACTGTGGACGTTGTAAGAGGAAGCTGTCTGAAAGGGATGTTCGGGTGCTAACCCAGATTGTATCCAAAAAACATAAAACCACGGATGCTTCCTGTTTCCACCAGAACTGTCCGTCACCACAATAAATTATTGTGCCCTAAAACCAGGTGATTCAGTTTCATTGTCCAACCCCGGTAAGGTTTTATATTCAATCATACATATATCATTACTCAGAATCTGCTGAAACAGAAATTAACCTAGAAATTAATAACCTCTTTTTGAAGAATCATTTAAATTATGGAGCTCACCGCACTGAAGGCCCAGCAGGAGCCACAACTCCTCTGGTTCTTGACGTCCGTGATGTAGCCCTTCTGTCTCCAGTCCACTCTGCGAGGCAGTGGAGTATCCTCTTCCTCTGAGAGGAATGTAGAGGTACAGAGGGAGTCAGTTTCATTGAAGGATTTCACGCAGTGGCTGAACATGGCCTGGAACTCCTGGTTTTCCTGTAAGAGAGAAATATGATGTGCAGCTTCATGAAAATGATGAAATAGAAAACAGCACTGAACTGAATGATATATAGTCGTAGATGTGAATATATAAATATAAGTGTATAAAGAAGAGTGTGTGTGTGTTTGTATGTGTTTTCTCACCATGTCTGCAAAGATGTTCATGCCGAGTCTGTAGCTTTTGAGACCCTGGTCAGCCAGCATGTTGTGCTCCAGTACCAGCTTACGATTGTTCAGCCAGATCATCTTGCGCTGAGACTCTTCTTCCTCAGAATCGTAACTCTTACCTGAGAGATACAATATTTTTTAAAGAGAGAGAAAATGGAGAATTGAAGCATAAATTAACCTGTTAGATCAGTTCAAAACATTTATTATTCTTTGTAGCGCATTTTTTATAAAAAGAGTTATTTCTTATTTCACAAAGCCACTTAAAATATGAAGCCAATATTTTAGCGATCTATAGTGCACTAGTTAATTGTTAATTGCTTTATGCCGCTGGATTTAGGGGCGTGTCCTGTGTCTTTGGTATCGTGGTGGAGCAAAGATACAGGACACAAAGCGCTGTCAAGCTGTGAAAATACACCAGCAGCTCATTTAAGGGAAAAGTAATGTTATTTTATTCTTTCTTCTGTTTATTGTTTATGAAAAAGCTAATCAATCAATGAACCTTTATTTTCACCTGGGAATACATTGACATTTTAATCTTTATCTGTCCAAATCTGAACACAAACCAGCAGTAAACTGAGGCATGTGGGCACAAAATCTGAGTAATGGATTTAATGGTGGTTTTACTCATTTCTCACCACACGTTTAATTATTTCCATGTATATAAAGATGCAGATGTGTGGGATGGAGAAATATTATAAAACACAAAAGTATTGGGACACACCTCTTAAAACATAAATTCACTTGTTTAATTCAGTCCTTTTGCCACAGGCAGGGTTGAAGAGTAATACAATACATGTAACACTGTTTTGTAATCAGGATACGGAGAGCAGCAGTAGTAATATTACAGCTCCATGTTATGGGTTATGGTTTTAGAATAACACTTTATAAAAGCTGTGTCCCAATATATTTGTGCATATATTGTATACAGCAGGGGTGTCCAAACTTTTTTTTGTTGGGGGCCAGAAGGAGAAATATATTTGAAGTCACGGGCCACACTCTGTAATAAAACAAATAATGAAATATACCACTTTAAATAATACTTTTTTCCTGATTATTTAATTAATACACAATTTTACTTGACTTACTATCTTTATCTTTATTTGACAGTGTTGTGAAAACTAAGATTTTTCAAATTGGTGTTTAATTTCATGATGTCTTTTAATATTAAACTCCTTAATTACGGCAACTTTTAGACTCTGTTTTTCTGCACTCTCTCCGCTTTTAGACTCTTTGCCCTGTTTTTCTGTGCTAGAAATGTGCACCCTCTCTGCTTTTAGACTCTTTGCCCTGTTTTTCTGCGCTAGAAATGCGCACCCTCTTTCCTTTTAGACTCTTTGGCCCGTTTTTCTGCGCTAGAAATGCGCACCCTCTCTGCTTTTAGACTCTTTGGCCCGTTTTTCTGCGCTAGAAATGCGCACCCTCTCTGCTTTTAGACTCTTTGCCCTGTTTTTCTGTGCTAGAAATGCGCACCCTCTCTGCTTTTAGACTCTTTGCCCTGTTTTTCTGCACTAGAAATGCGCACCCTCTTTCCTTTTAGACTCTTTGGCCCGTTTTTCTAAGCTAGAAATGCGTACCCTCTCTGCTTTTAGACTCTTTGGCCCGTTTTTCTAAGCTAGAAATGCGTACCCTCTCTGCTTTTAGACTCTTTGGCCCGTTTTTCTGCGCTAGAAATGCGCACCCTCTCCGCTTTTAGACTCTTTGGCCTGTTTTTCTGTGCTAGAAATGAGCCTGCAAATGGCCTGCGGGCAGTAGTTTGGACACCCCTGGTATACAGAGTAAATACAGATGTGATGAGGACTTCTCACCATGCTGCAGTTTCCAGCTGTTGAACTCCAGGTCCTCCACTGAGACACTGGCAGCACCGGCCACGACCACAAAAGCGGCGACAGCGAGTAACACCCTCATTCTGTACAGAGTAAAAGAGTGTGTGGAGGTTTTAGGAGGGGGACAGAATATTAATTGCACAAAATCAGACAATATAAAATGTTATTTAATTACACTTAATGTAACTGACCCCAAAAGATCTAATATTCGCCAGTTTTATTATAACCAAGCTCTAGAAACGCATGTTCTACTACTGCTACATCTCTAGCTCCCTAAAAACCTAACATTACAGAATACAAAGTAGAATGTAGTACCATAAAGTAAGCTCTAAAAAGTAATTTTATTGGCTTTTAGCCAATACTTAAATAAATACCCTGTTGTTACATAAAAAAATAAGTTATATGAATTTGGCAGGATTTTTATTTTCATTTTTTTCATTTTGTTTTATTGAGTTGTAGTGACATAAAAAATGAAGTGTTGTTTCAACACATTTTCCTGACAAATCCAGACTAAATATTTTTCATAAAACACTAAAATCACTAAAATACAAAAGTCATTTTCTGGCAACTTAATTATCTGTATCGGAAAACTTAATTTTCACATCCATCAGAATTCATGTTGGATATCACTCTGGAGAAGTGGAGGCTCCACCAGGCACCAGTTTTAAGTATGTGAGGGATGAGCTGTGTGACCAAAGTATTGAATAAAGTTGATCATACTGATTAATAATGACATTGTTTGACTTTATTAAGACAACTTCAGTAAAACTGACATTACAGGGGCAATAGAAACATTTTTTTATTCCCTTTCTCATCCTCATCTATTTTTATTCTTTCTCTTTATTGCTGTATGTAATATATAGAAAACTGATTTTAGAGTTTTGTCTAAAAGTGCGGTTTAGAATTGCTAACTGAGTTTAAGGCAGACGGTGTGTGTGTGTGTATGTTTCAGTACATACCTTTTTGATCCTGTTTTAGTCCTGGAGATGCCTCTGTGTCTATCATAAAGTGTGCAGCTTTATATAGAATAAAGCTCCACCCTGTTTATTTCTTAATCGCTATAAACGCCTTTTTTGGGTGGCGGGATGATTTAGTCTACAACCATAGAAGGAGGAAACTGATCAGAACACAGCAGCACTTCTATATTTGTCCTATAGAGACGCATACGTCAGAAGTGTGTGCAGGGCGGCATTAATCACACTGCGATAATAATTATCATACAGTAAATGTATGATTAAATCTCACTGGACAGAGAGACAACCAGATAAATAGATTGATAGATTGACTGATCCAAAAGAATTCAGGACTTTTAAGCCTATGTGGCATGATTGGTATTTTTCAGAAGAAAAAAAATGCTTTTTGGAAGATTTTCAGTCCATGTTAATGCAGTAAACTTTATTTAAATTTGACTTTTGCAAACAAGCAGATCATTTTTGTTGATAATCAGGTGTTTTAGAGCAAGGAAACACCCAAAACGTGCAGGGAAGTAGGAGGACGAGAACCTCTGCTTCATCATGATTCATCTAAAACAGAAGTGATGTAACTGCACAAGCCAACAAATATAAAATGTGTACATTTACAACAAGAATGTAAGAATATAGTAACAATATGAAGAGACAAATGTATTCTTTTGTCACGTCCTCGCCCTGTTTTGTCTGTTCTCCTGCTTGTGTGTTGTTCCCACGTGACCCCTGCTCCTCTGTGTCCCCTGTCTCAGTAATTTTCCACCTCATGTCTCATTTGTAGCTCCGCCCCTTTCCCAGGTGTTTCCAATTCTAGTGTGTTTCCTGTTTGTTTAAATAGCTCCCCTGTGCCACTTGTCCCTCGTCGGTCTTTGCACTAACCTCTGTTGTTTTGTCGTTCTCGTGTTCTCTAGCCTAGCCCTCGTTTTCATAGCCTTAGCCTTAGTTCATTCTGCGCTGTGCTCTTGCAGTCACCTTTACAGGACTTTTTTTACCACGCCTAGTGAGAGTAGCAACAGGGCTGAACCTCCTTTGTTTGTCTTACTGTGTGGACCACGTGAACATCAAAGCTTTTAGAGATACTTTTGTAACCCTTTCCAGCTTCATGCAAGTTAACAATTCTTGAACGTATGTCTTCAGAGAGATTGATCCAGTTATCTCTTAGAAAAGTCATTAGCTTAGAGGTTCACATACTTTTCCCTCCCTCACTGTGAATGTTATCAATAAAACCATGCAAACTTATAATTTTTTTTGTGGTATTCTCTCATACTTTTTTTATTCCCTTTCTCATCCTCATCTATTTTTATTCTTTCTCTTTATTGCTGTATGTAATATATAGAAAACTGATTTTAGAGTTTTGTCTAAAAGTGCGGTTTAGAATTGCTAACTGAGTTTAAGGCAGACGGTGTGTGTGTGTGTGTGTATGTTTCAGTACATACATTTTTGATCCTGTTTTGATCCTGGAGATGCCTCTGTGTCTATCATAAAGTGTGCAGCTTTATATAGAATAAAGCTCCACCCTGTTTATTTCTTAATCGCTATAAAGGCCTTTTTTGGGTGGCGGGATGATTTAGTCTACAACCATAGAAGGAGGAAACTGATCAGAACACAGCAGCACTTCTATATTTGTCCTATAGAGACGCATACGTCAGAAGTGTGTGCAGGGCGGCATTAATCACACTGCGATAATAATTATCATACAGTAAATGTATGATTAAATCTCACTGGACAGAGAGACAACCAGATAAATAGATTGATACATTGACTGATCCAAGAGAATTCAGGACTTTTAAGCCTATGTGGCATGATTGGTATTTTTCAGAAGGAAAAAAATGCTTTTTGGAAGATTTTCAGTCCATGTTAATGCAGTAAACTTTATTTAAATTTGACTTTTGCAAACAAGCAGATCATTTTTGTTGATAATCAGGTGTTTTAGAGCAAGGAAACACCCAAAACGTGCAGGGAAGTAGGAGGACGAGAACCTCTGCTTCATCATGATTAATCTAAAACAGAAGTGATGTAACTGCACAAGCCAACAAATATAAAATGTGTACATTTACAACAAGAATGTAAGAATATAGTAACAATATGAAGAGACAAATGTATTCTTTTGTCACGTCCTCGCCCTGTTTTGTCTGTTCTCGTGCCTGTTGTGTTGTTCCCACGTGACCCGTGCTCCTCTGTGTCCCCTGTCTCAGTAATTTTCCACCTCATGTCTCATTTGTAGCTCCGCCCCTTTCCCAGGTGTTGTTTTGTCGTTCTCGTGTTCTCTAGCCTAGCCCTCGTTTTCATAGCCTTAGCCCTTGTCCTTTGTTTATCTTCTTGTTTATTTCTAGTTCCCTGTTTATTTCCTTTGTTTTCTCCCTTGCCCTGCTTAGTTTAGTTTTCCTTGTCTTGTTTAGCTTATTGTTTATTTCCTTGTATATATTTATCCCTGCCCATTTTAGTTTTGTATTTATTCAGTCCCTCGTTTGTTTCTTTGTTTATTCACTCCCGGTTTGTTTGTTAGTTATTATCTATCCAGGGGTGCGTTTCCCGTACAACGACGGAGCCTAGCATTGAACTAACGTGGTACGATGCATCGTTAAACTAACTAACATCTGAAGTACGACCGTTTCCCGAAACCATCGTACTTTGTTGGTACCACAGAAGTCTGAACTATGTTGGTTTGAACCACCGTGGTCTTAACTAAGGTGTTTCCAGATGTGTTCGGCCAGACTTTCCCAGCAGAAAACGTGCAAAACTCACAATCTTTAAAATATTATGCCAAAAATATGTTACTAATGTATCATTTAGGCTATTTATATTGTAATTATCACCAGAACATAACGGACAACAATACTATTAATAAAATAACAATGAACTGCAAGTAAAATGTAGACAATAATTGCTATATATTCATTATTATTTGTAACAGACAGTGTTACTTAAAAAAAAAAACATACACATATTTGCTATTGCAATATTTTTTTTAAATAAAATAATCACCATTCTGAAGAAGTCTTATTATGAGACATGAGAAATGTGTGTTACTCAGTGGTTCAGCAGAGCGCCTACGACGTGCAGCGCGCGGTGTTCTGTCGAATTGTGCAACCCATCGAGATGTGCTTCTCAACACCAGCGCCCATGCGTGGAAACATTTTTTATTTATTTATTATTTTTTTATGGTAATTCTGTTCGTTTTGGTTGCATTACACAACCAGAAACCCCTTGCCATTATTTCAGAGTATTACAAATGCGTAAATGACAACTGATGATAATGAAAGTAATTATAAGTTAGCAATAATAAAAAAATAAGGTTTATAATCACCCTAATAACCCTAAACTGTCTCCTGATATTTTGATTCAGGCTTTCCAAATATTCTACCGAAAGCATGTTTAAATATGGGGCTTTTTCTAGCAATTTTATATTTAAAAATTAAATATGCACTAGGATAATACGGTTTGACAGGGTAGCAAAACTCGACAGACACCGGATGGAAGCCTAGTTCGAATCCCAGTCGTGGTTTTATTCTCTTAATGTTTTTTTTCATAATGGCAATTAATGTTATTGTTTTTTACATATATATTAATGTAGCCTACATATTTCTACGTATTTCCTGTAATATATTATTTAACAAATACTAATTGATAACATTTGTATAGGCCTAGAAACACACGTTGTATTGGCTAAATGATACATTTTCTTTATTCACACTCTGTCTGGTCCTGTTACCTCCAGAGGATAATTAGGTAATTCAAAACACCTGCTTATTACATGTCTCTATTTATTTTAAGACACTTTTTACTTAGTTTTTTCTTGTTATGAATATATTATTAAAAGACACCTTCTTGCCTACTGTATTGATATATTTGTTTCACTGCGTACAAACAATGCAAATATACCCTCAAAGGTCCTTAGGGTGTTTACGTTAAAGCCATTTTAGAGTATTACCCCAGTGACCGTTTAATAGCCTTATTCACAGAGTGCATATAGCACAGTGGGTTTAAAAAAATAATTATTAACTATTTCATAAATGTGCACAGCACAAGTTATCTTTACTCAAGAGATGCCTGCTTGAATAATTGACATACATCTTTCCAAGACTGTAAAATACATTTTAGCTAAAGAGCACTTCAGTGCACTCTTTTCACTACACTGAATTCATGTTTGCCAAATAAAGCTAAATGTTAAAGACATACATTAAAAAAAGGACTGAATTTTATTATTTTACCTGGGCGCACATGGGTAAAAGTGAAGTGGCTCAATTAATGTAATTAACACAAACATTAAAAAAATAGGTACACTTGACATCTTAAATCCTCGTGCAGCAATATTAATGTGATTTATCAGCTTTCTGAGTCCTACCGTCCATCGTCTGCACTAATAACCAGGAACTAAGCTCCTAACGACAGGTCTAGAGCTGTAGTTGGAACGACGCAGCTGAACCACGGTAGTTGCGAACATTCGCTGGAACTACGGTTCTGGGAAACACCTGAGTAGCTTAACTAAGGTTCGCACTATGCAAGTTACTAACGTGGTTACCTCCATAGTTCCAACCACGCTTTTGGGAAACACCTGCGTCGCAGCTGCATCGTCCAGACTATGTAAGTTGCTAACGTAGTTAGCAACTACGCTTTTGGGAAACGTACCCCAGTTTAGTTCCTTGTTGTTTTCCTAGTTTGTTTTCCTATTAGTACTTCTTGTTCGTTTAGGTTTATGTTCTCTAGTTTCACTGGTTTGCTTTGGTTTTTGGTTATTCGTTTATCTTTGTTATGTGTTTACTTGTTCCTTGATTCTTTGTTTACTTGTTATTTATTTATTAAATTATTATTTACTTCGCCCTACCTGCACTTGCGTCCGTCTCCTCGTCTCCCTGCCTGGGTCATCCGTGACATCTTTACATATTCTTGCACATAAACACATTTTTTATTTATGACCCACGTGTAAACCTTATTGTATTGCCTTATTGTACTATGCCGTGTAACATTATATTAAAGACAAATAATAGGTAAGCAAATAAGCAAATAAAAAGTAGGTAAGCAAATAAATAAATAAATACATAAATAAATAAAAGTATGGTAAGGATAGGTGGATAACCCTATTAATAACTACCAGGGAGTTCTGAGTAATTACCCAGATTAGTAAGTAGTGCTGAACTAATGAATGAATAGTAGTTCACTATTAACTAATTAATTAATTATTGAGACTTACTAATTATGGCTCATGTGTTTCTTAGTACCTACTCATTAATTACTACTCGCATTAACGTTAACTTCTTATCTGAAAACTCTTACAGTGTTTATTGCTGCTGATGAGCTGCAGTATCTACACCCTGCTGCACTGCAGTCAGGTGTAGGAAGCTTTGTTTTTTTGAGTCAGTGGTCATATTTTAGAAGAAGTGGGCAGTAAAAAAAACACGTTTTAAAACTTTTTAGCAATTAATAGTTAAAAGTTAAACAGACAAAACACATGTACCTAATACACCAAAATCACAAAAGTCTCTCAACTGTTCTCCATCTGGTCCTTAAGTATTCTTGAACTGCTCTTTTTTTATTCTTAAGTTTTTTTTTCCAACTATTCGTAAAATATTACTCAACTATTTATTACCTGTGTCTCAGCTTTTCTTTAATATTGCTTTAATGTTGCTTAAGCTTCAAATGTTCTTCACCTTGTCTTCTCTCATTTATCAACAAAATATTCTTAGGCCCAGTCCCATTTATACCCTTGGCCCTACCTCTTACCCCTAACCCCTTGTTTTGCGTGTGCACGCTGAGGGGTAGGGGTGTCCCAAATCTTGTTAGGCTGTAGGGTAGTTTAGGGAAGGGATAGGGCTTATTAGCCCTTCATACAAATGAAGGGATATGAGAATAACTGTAAAGAAATCCACAAATGTAAGTATTTTTTTTTGTTAAAAGTGATGTTTAGCTCTGTATCACCATAGTTTAATGTGTAGTTTTAATGTTTTATGGCTGAATTCTTCATAACAAACTTTAAAAAAAGATCGCTAGTAGTTTGTCTCAGGTGCTATCTAGCTCACTTTCCCATTCCACCTTAAATGGTGCAACAGATGGTAGGGGCTGCAGTATTTAAGGCGGAACGGAAAAATAAAATAAAATAAAAGCTAATTGAAGCTAATTTCAGCTCCTCATAACAGAGAAATTAGGAAATGGACAGTACTAATAATTTCTGCACCATCTCTCCCCTTTTTGAAGACATACAATAAAATCAGCAGCAGCAGCTAGATTACTGAGCTTTAGCGCTCCTGATGACACAATATCTATCGTGTGCTTGAAGGTTTCCCAAGGGTGGAGGATTTCACCACTTCCCCTTGTAATTCTGTTCCAAGGGGAAAGGTTACACTCAAAAAGAAGGGGTAGGGGACTAGGGGTGAGTGGTAGGGCCAAGGGGTGAAATGGGATTGGGCCTAAATCTCGTTCTTAGCTATTCTTTAAAGGTTTTCAATTGTTATTCAGCATGCAGAAAATTTAAATGCAAAAAGTAAATGTGAAAGAATAAAAAAATAAGTCACAAACCACGTTCCAGAAGAATTTGTATTCATTATTTATTAATACGTCTCTTCAGATCATTTTCTTCAATGTAAAGTAGAGACATAAACATAAAGAAAAGCTACTGTAGAAAGTTATGTTTTGCAATAAAGCAGAGCGCAAATAGACTGATTCAGAAGTGTATTTCCTGAGGTGAAGCTGCCGCTCAGAATTGCTGTGGTTCTTCAAAGATGTGTCTCTCTCAAATCTGTAAAAAAATATATATATATACAATTGTTACGCCCTCGCCAGGTTTCCCTCTGTTTCCCCGGTGTTTCCACTGTTATTTTCCATTTCGTGTGTCTAATTTGTAACTCCGCCCCTTCCCAGGTGTTCTGTGTTTCATGTTGCTATAAATAGTCTCACTTTGTTAATGTTTGCGGTCGGTCTTTGCACCTTCCCGTGTTGTCTGTCTCGCTTAGTTATTGTTATCTCTCGTTTCTTGGTTATTGCATTTATACGCTCTTGTTTATTTCTTGTTAGTTGTGTTTATTTTCTAGTCACGTTTAGTTCCTGTTTGTTTCTTTGTTTATTTTGTATATATATTTATGTAGTTACCTCTGTATATATCCCTAGCCGTGTTTTGTTATATTCTGTTTATCGTTACTCCTTGTTTGTTTGTTTATGTACATACTTATTTTCGTCATTCCCCTATTTGTTTATTTGTTTGTTTATTATTTATTAAAGTTATGTCTTACCCGCTTAAACGTCCGCCTCCCGTCTCATCCCAGCGTGACAACAATTTGCAAAATTCATTTCCAAGATCTTAACTGACCAGCCAAGAATCTGCTGCCTGCAGTTTGCTCCTTTAGGTTATGTTTACAGTCTATTAGACTACATATCTTTCAAGCATCATAACCAGGGCAGAGAGAAACTGCTTTAGTTAAATGATCACAAGTTAACCCTTGTGTGGTGTTCGGGTCTGTGGGACCCGTTTTCATTTTGCATCAAATGATACTAAAAAAATATATATTTTCTAACTCAAACTCATTGGCATTGGCTCATTTTTTGTGAAAAACATATATCAAAACACATTTTCGATAAACAAACACTGTACACCCCCCCCACACACACACATACACACATTTATATTACATTCAGTATGTTTGGCCAAGGGCTAATAAACATTGCTTCATTTGTAAATTTGAAACTAAACACATTTTCTACTCATATCTTGAGTTTAATTCATTTTCTTTTACATTTTATTAAAAAACTGATAAAAAAAAAAGAGTAGCACTTTTTGAAAGAAATGTAACATAAGAAAGGTAAAGGGCAAATATTAACCGTGTAAGCTTGTGTTTATATTGCTTGCAATTTAGGTGAAGCGAGCATGTGTAAAGCATTTTAATGTAGAATTGCTTAATTTTGCTGAAGTAAATACAAGTAACAAAGTAAACGAGTAACAAAAATATGAACACCACACAAGGGTTAAACAGAACACAAAACTGACTGCAATCTAGGGGTGTGCTATATCGTATCGTACACGATAATATCGTCAACAACAACGTCCTGTATTATTATTAGTATCATGGCATTCTAGATCATTTTTTAATATCTCTCTTAGGAATGTGCAATACTATATTGTATGTAATATAAAATATAATAACATATATTTTTTTTATTTTCTTGTATCTTGTATTTGGTTAAGACTAGAATTAGAGACAGCTTGAAATCAGTGTTAGTGCTTGTGAGGACTGGAATTAGTGAACAGATGTGTTTGGGGATGGGCTCCAAAGTGAAAGATGGAATACCTTCACACCACAGGAAAGCTGGCTCTTGTAGCAATGCCACACTGGTTCTTCTTGTTCCTGGACATCCTTATGTAGCCCTTTTCCCCCCATTGAACACCCCAGCTGCAAAACAAACCACTCAATTAATGAGTCTTGCACTCTTCCCATGCTCATTACAATCATTTTACAATTCATTTGTGCTGTTAAGACTGTTTTTATACCTGTTCTTGACCATCCAGTAGTCTTGTCCGCGCTTGTCAGTGCCATAACCAACAATCAGGACAGCATGATCCAGGTCACTGGTACTGCAGTACGGCTCATCATACACACCTTTGGAAATACAATTGAAATATTTGGTCATTAATTATAATAGTCTGTACTTTGGAAAATCAATGAACTCCTGATCTACAGTCTATACTGAATCTTTACTCTATTAATACTGAAATGGGTCTCCAATGCACTCCAATGGTCTCCTGCATCTTTTTGACTTTAATTACAATGTCCACCTGTCCCAGCAAATAGACCAGCTATTGTCCATGTGCATTATACAGGAGATATGGCACATTAACACACCTAATAATTGGGGTTTCACATTCCCTTTACCTACTGTGTATATATATTTTATTTCAATTTTTTTCCCCAATTACCTAACCCACTCATTAGGAGTGGTTAGGTATTGAGAATGCCACGTCATGCTAAAGTTTAATACTTTAGAACCATGTGTGATCCAGCATGCTAGATAAGCCTAATGATCTTGATACCCTACCTGAAGACCTGAGGGAGGTTACCTGAGGAATAGAAACGGAAGGTGTTCCGTTTGGTATCTATCGCTGCAGAAATGGGTCCAATTACAGCCACGGCTTTCTGAAGAATGGTCTCATCTCCACTGGGCAACTCTTCAAAACCACTGCAGGTCGCTTGACTGTTCTTTGGATTAAACCTGCACATCCCGTCCTACAAAGAATTAGCAAACAGAAACATAATTGGAATCAGGATAGACTGCAGCAGAGATTAGCACAAACATCTATAACAGGGGTGTCCAAACTTTTTTTGTTGGGGGCCACAGACTCTGTAAATAATGAAATATACCACTTTAAATAATACTTTTTTTCCTGATTATTTCATTTACACACCATTTTACTTGACTTACTATCTTTATCTTTGACAGTGTTGTGTAAACTAAGATTTTTCAAACTGATGTTTAATTTCATGATGTCTCTTAATATCAAACTCCTTAATTACGGCAACTTTTAGACTCTTTGGCCCGTTTTTCTGCTCTAGAAATGCACACCCTCTCCGCTTTTAGACTCTTTGGCCCGTTTTTCTGCGCTAGAAATGCGCACCCTCTCCGCTTTTAGACTCTTTGGCCCGTTTTTCTGCGATAGAAATGCTCACTCTCTTCGCTTTTAGACTCTTTTGCCCCGTTTTTCTGCGCTAGAAATGCGCACTCTCTCCGCTTTTAGACTCTTTGGCCCGTTTTTCTGTGCTAGAAATGCACACCCTCTCTGCTTTTAGACTCTTTTGCCCCGTTTTTCTGCGATAGAAATGCGCACTCTCTCCGCTTTTAGGCTCTTTTACCCCGTTTTTCTGCACTAAAAATGCGCACCCTCTCCGCTTTTAGACTCTTTGGCCCGTTTTTCTGCCCTAGAAATGCGCACCCTCTCCGCTTTTAGACTCTTTGGCCCGTTTCTGACACCTAGCGTTCAAACTTTGAATCTCACATTATAAAAACCTGTTTAACAGCGGGCCAACTTTCATTCTATTTCTAAAATACCTCGCGGGCCGCTCCAAAAAAGGAAACGGGCCGCAAATGGCCCGCGGGCCGTAGTTTGGACACCCCTGATCTATAACATGCTGCCAACTCTAACCCTGTAAGCACAAGATCTAGCCAATCATGGAAGTAACCTTATTGTTTGTCTGTGTTTTTTGAACTTTTGCTGAGTTGTAAAATTTTTAAATCACAATCTCATCTATATAAAATTTCACCTTGATTCATCACCAGGTACTAGGCTCACCTTGCCCTCATAGGGATACGTAGCATCTGACTGCAGACCTTCGAACTCCACATACTGAAAGGCATGCTCTATTGCACCTGATGCACAGCCACTGTTCCCATTCAACCAGGAGCAGTCAAGCAGCTGTTGCTCACTCAAGGATACCAGTTGTCTGGTCTTCCGGAACAGCTGACCCTCCAGTGCCCCTGCCTTGAAGAGAGAGTGGAAGAATTATTTTTAATATTGAGATTAGGTGTAACAACAAAACTCAAAATGAACAAATGAACTGTTGCATTGCACTACTTTACACTAACAACTACACTATTAGCTAATGCTCCGGATTGCTTAATTCTAAGTAGGTATTGGTATCTGCAATGGCAAAAATACACATATTGGTGATCGATTGTAAAAGAACATCAAAGCATTTAGGAACCACAGCAACACTTAAAAATATTAAGTGACCACATAATTCTTGTAATTTCACATGTTTATGGTGTACACTTTTAATTTCTCATAGCTATTTGGGATTAGTAGCTTCCTATTATTACATAAAATTGTCCAAAATGCATGCCATACCAAGACAGAGATAATTAAATACATAAATAAATGTATATGTCTCTGACTGGACTGGCTGTAGAAACGCTCGACTGGGATTCAAAACCATCTTATTTTCAATCAGTTGAGTGGAATGGTCTCTTGTGACCACCAGATGGTACGGGCAGTGTCTCCATTTGAAGCCAAAAGGTTCGAAATTTAAAGGTTTCTTGGTTGTATAAAAAAGCTCTGTTTACACAGCTAGTTAACGTTAGCGATCTTGTGTAAGTAACTATAGGTTTAAATCGGATCTCCAGTGGATTCTTTTAAACTTTTAAAAATCTTTACAACTAAAGCTGTATCTCTGAAAACATTTTGTCCTTTGAGTTTTAGAGCTGTTAAATTGACTGTGGGAGGAAGGCAGGTAGGCGTTCTCGGCTGCAGTGATGTTAGCCAATCAAAGCCAAAATGTTTGCATGTAAGAATATTCATGAGCAGGAGCCCAAAGCCTGTCTTTCTTCAGAGACCACTATTTCAGTGATCTAAAGAAACACCTAAGAAAAAAAAACGGCTCACATGGCATTCATTCATACTAGAGACCACAGCTAGACATTTTTAAATTAACGAAAAAACGATGGATTCGTTTTGGTGACTTAACTAGGACTTAAGACTTAGGACTTGGCTCCTTACAATAAAGTTAAAAAATGATTTCCTGTACGTATGACCAAATATTAACAAAGATTTCCTTTTCTTAAATGTTGGGGTCACGTTAGGTCAGTTTATTTTAAGCTGAACAAAGATCAGTGCTTAAACTGATCATGAGGTGTTACCTCAGGGAATGGAATGAGAGTGCCCAAACCTGTATAAGTTGTGAGGTGATATCTTGTGAGTGGGGATGCTGACCACAGGCCAGCATGCTCATGGCCAGGCAATGTTAATTATGGGAGTTTGAGTGAGGTCTGATAGTGGGTGTCAGATGGATGGGACATTTTGTGCAGTATTCTTTAGCTTCCAAAAGAAGAGGCAAAAGTCCCAAGACTTTTGGCATATTAGTGTACAAACATTGACCTGTGTAAATCATTGCATGCATGCTTTATCCACTCAACTACTACTTACAGCACTGAAGGCCCAGCAGGAACAGCATTGCTTCTGTTGATTAACCTTGGTCACGTAGCCTGCTGCTATCCAATCCACTGCACATGGCAGAGTGGTGTCCGCTTGCTGCTGGAGAAAGAGGGGTCCACCTCGAGGTTTGGTCCTGTTGTAGGATACCAGGCAGCTCTTGAACCTGGCCTGGTACTCCTGGTTGTCCTGTTAGGCAGGCAGATGGTGAAACAGTTGCAAAAAAATCAAAGAAACAGTTGCAAAAATAGCTGCACCCAGAAGGAAGTGTCGAAATGCAAAGCTAGAATGAAGATATAGGTTGCCAGAGACAATAGAGGATAAAAATGTAGACTCTTGGAAATATATACCGAGCTACACATGAGCAGCAGTATGTGGATGAGCACTGTCCTATTGGAATAGTGCACCAGAGTGTGCATAGAGATACCATTGATTCACCTCATGTCACCTTTGTGTCAAAACTACCCACCAAGTTTAATTCTGGTCAGTTGATTCCTTCTTGGCTCAACTATTTTGGTTTAGGAGCAGTGATGGCATAGTTACTTCGATTACAGGATTTTTCACACTATAGGAATCAATAAACATCTATTTTCTGGTCTATTTTTATACATAAGACGCAACGGATTATAAAAAGCATTTTACATGAAGCTAGTAAGGAACAGGGGTGCCGCCATGTTTTCCTTCTAATTTAGCAGGTCTCTCTGCTGGGTGATTAAACTCGTAAAGCCAAGCTAAGCTAAGTAAACCAAACTTTATTCTTAAAAAAAAAAGAAAACATTTTAGATGATTTAGACAAGTCAAATGAGAACTAGATGTTAATCTACACTAATTTCTCTCCTAAAAACTGTTTATTTGCATGAGTAAAGCACCTCCATTTATTAACAGTAAGCTTAGATATCCAGATTTCCACTAAAGCTGGGGCATTAGCATTAGCGGCTAACCGGATAGCGGGTAATGCGTATGCTGCCCCAGCAGTGCTAGCCAAGATTAGCAGCAGCTACAGGCCGATAATACTCACCTATGAATGGCAAAAGAAGAGCTAGCGCTTAGCACAGTTAGCGGCTAATGCTAATACTGCTGAAGAACTAAACTGAAACTCCTGTATAACGCTGTACTTCAGCAGAGTGGATTTACTGCTTCTTACAACCTGACTGGTAAAATTCATACATAAGTCACACTGATGATTTTTGGGAAAAGTAAAGGATTTTAAGTGTGCCTCATAATGCGAAAAATATGGCACCCCTTTAAAAAAACAACTTTTTACTCACTGTTACAAAATGCACTGTTGTGTTTAGGGTATAAGACAAGCGTCCAATTGGGGGTGGGGCTTAGTGGGGGGAGCCTGTTAGGCTGTTAGCTTGTTAGCTCATTAGCTTGTTGTTGTTTTGGCATGGCTGCGGTTCCAGCAATAAAGTGACGACTGTAAATGTCTTTTTCTCATTTATCCTTTCAACGCATCCAGCCGGACTCAACAATATCTTTTTACTAAAGAAATAACAAAATAGTAACGCTCAGTGACTTTAAAAAGTAACTTTAATCTGAATACTGGATTGGAAATAATAATACGTTAGATTACTCGTTACTAAAAAATTGGTCATATTTACTAAGTACACATTACTGATGAGAAACATGTAATTATAGAGCTATGAAACAAAAGTTTCCTGTTTTCAGCTCTTTAGAAATTGTGTCGTAAAAAGTTCTGAATGTTGATGGTCTGTTCTCAAAGTATGTTTTGTACTCCAGCACAAAACCTTAGCTAGAACAACGAAGCATAACTCCCTCTTAAATTTCCAGCAAACAGGCAATCACTCAGCTCAATGCACTTCATTAGCTATAATGAACAAATTAATTAATTAATGATTAACATGTTTTTAAAAAGCTCCCAAACATTTGAGTATCTGAGGATCGGTATTTTCTCACCATATCAGCAAAGTGGTTCATGTCGAGTCTGTAGCTTTTGATGCCCTGGTCAGCCAGCATGTTGTGTTCCAGGACCAGCTTACGATTGGTCAGCCAGGTCATCTTACGCTGAGACTCTTCTTCCTCAGAATCATAACTCTTACCTTTTAAAAGAATTTAACCAAGTAATGTTAGTAAGGCAAACGCTTCCCACTGGATAATTAAAGCAGAGGTGATTAATATGTTTCAGCTGACGACAAGTCGTTTAAAGTCATTTTAAGTGATGCAGTGAGTAGCTGTCATTTCTAAAACAACAATGTGGAAAGACACATCCTGTGTCGTAAAAGTTAATCTAATTTAATAGCTTAATAATGATCTCTCACCAAACTTCATCTTCCATCCATGGAACTCCAGATCCTCCTGAGAGATACTGGCAGTACGAGCCACAGCCACAAGAGCGGCGATAGCAAGCAAAACCCTCATCTTCATCCTTCGAAGTGTGTGGAGAGAACAGAAAACGTTTTTACACACATAATTTCCGCAATTAGAACTGCAGTGAAAAAATAAAACCATTATGGTCTGTAAACATTTAGCCTAATTGAGCTCAACCACAGGGACGTGCACAGGAATCTTGAAGGGCAGTTGCTCTAACTTGAAGATAGGGCACTAGCCCCTAAAAAAAAAAAAAAAAAAAAGAGAGTCTCTCTCTCTCATGTATTCGTCTCTTTTCCATGGGCGAATTTTCTGCATTAACACAAGGTGCATGTGAATAATTTGAATAGTGCTTTATGTCCGTCATTCTTCTTGCTTGATAAAATGAAATGTTATCAGCTGCATGTAACTGAGCCATGTAAAACGTTGACTGCAAGCTAGCTGGCTGTCGGGGTTTTTTTTGCTACCTAAACGTGGCGCAGTAGGTGCTGTCAGATTATTTAGGATCACCAAATTTACTAAAATTACGAATTATAAGAAAATCTTATATGAAATATGAAATCATATTTGCCTATATTATTTTTTCCCCTCCCTCAGAAGGGCAATATCAGCCAAGGACGGCAAAAGGGCAGTTGCCCAAGCACATTGGGCCATAGCGTCTGCACGTCACTGCTCAACCACACATCTGCAGTGCAGAGCTTCACTGTGTGAGTTATGAAAATCCCATATAAAAGCGAAAAACAAGAAACCTTTGACGAATAAATCAACCACAAAAAATTGTATAGTTTCGTAATCAGTTACATCACTACCTACAACACTGAGGCTTTTGCCTAGCCCACTTTATACTGAACTGACAGTGGCCCATTACATAAAATGAGTTTAGAGATTAACAGAGATAAATTTGCACTTGATGACTAACAAAAAATAGCCTTACAGAATGAACATCTTTACTGTATCTTTAAAGGTAAACTTATTGCATTTAACTTTGACGAGTTTTTTACCTCAGTATATCGTCAGAGGTGGGGACTCGAGTTTGGGACTTGAACTCGAGTCTGGGTGTCTGGGTGTCACTGCTAGACATAGTCCCATAGTCCCGATCTGATTTCAGAAGTGTTTGTTGGTCATATTTGATGACACCAGTAACATTTAGTGCAAAAAGAGTGACAAACACACAAACAACGAAAAACTGCACAAGTAAGTGGGAGCTCGCAACACGACAGCCATGTTTGGCGCCATATTGATGATTCAACTAATACAGTGACGAATGATCTTAATATGAGCTTAATATAACTAATCATAATATATATCATACCTAATATTGTTATGATGTTATGCTGCTGTCATTCTATTTTATTGATGCTTTTACTCTGTGGCTGTATTTGGTAAATTAAAAAAATATTGTGTTTTTTGTTTGTTGAGGAGCTGAAATGGAAGAATAAAGAGATGCTGTTGATTCATACTGTCAAACAATTTTGAGAATATATTTCTGGTGTTTTGTACTATTAAATAATTAGGCTAAAATATAATCTAATATATTAAAAGTAACACATCTACTTAGACAGTGGGTTTATTGTGTCATTGTTTATTCTAAAATCCAGGTGTTAAACCAGGGATTAAAATATAAAACTAGTGTGGATTACAATACTATACGCACTACATTCATTAATGCTTATAAATGAAATAAATACATTTACAGTTTCACATAAACTTAATCTGTAGATTAAATTTTTGTTGGTGCTGGATGTAGTTTATAGTTGTAGTCAGACTGAAATTAAGCTCTGCTCAGTTTGCTGTGTACAGACATTTTTTTTTTTACACATGTTACACATGTTCTCACGGTGGCTAAAGATCTAACGTACGTGACTTTTACTTTTTATTTTAATATTAACAGCAGAATTTTTCTTATTTTCTAATAATCTTAGTTCTGTGAGCTTTAGATCTTACCTGTGAGAGCCCTCCTGCAGTCCTGAAGGTTTCTGTGTGTCTGATAAAGTTTATTTGTGTATTCTAGCTAAGAATACCCACCCGGAGTCCAGTTTATTTTCTGCTGTTATCTCTCAGCAGCATCTCTGCAGCTTGGAGGTCTGTTAACACATTTGGCCCACCACAAACACCTCACAGAGGAACCTGCTGTGTGATCAGGAAGGAAGCTGCTCCTCATTCTTCAGAACTGACCACAGCTGGATGGTTAATTTCTTTAACTTACATCTGCTGTATTCGTCAGTCTGCAGATGTAGAGCATGCAAAATTATTTAGGGTCCAAGCATCGTACGGGCAGTAACCCTATTGGCTTGAATTATTATTATTATTATTATTATTATTATTATTATTATTATTATTATTACTACTACTTATTTATTTATATATATTTTTTTTCTTCCTTAAAACGTAACAGTAGCTGTAAGTCATCCAAACTTATAATTTGGTATATAAGTACACTAATTTACCCACTAAAACAAAATTTTTCTGCTATTTGTGTATTTTTTCAATTATTCAAACAACGAAAAACTGCAAAAGTAAAAATCATAGGACGTTGATACATATAGTGTTTGAATAGGCCCCTTTAAAAAAATGAAGTAACCTTAAAAAGGCTGTAAATGTATCTTTTGATGTAGTAGGATTGGAAACTAGAAAAGTATATGGCTGAGACTTGTCATTGGTTTTTGGCTAGGAGGCTGCGTTATTTAACTGTATCCAATGACTCTGAAAACCTCACTGGGAACCCTAATGGGCCGAGTCGAGCACATCCCTGTCGTCAGAATGCAAAAATGACCTATCTGGCGCTCTGTTAAGGAGGGTTCACCAAAATGTTAGTAAGGTCCCAAAGTGTTGGCGAACCTTACCCTGCGTTCACATTAGAAAGCGATAAAGCGACAGGCGACCATTCATTCCTATGGCAGGGCGCGATTTGTCGCCGCGACACGCGAGAGGCGACAAAGCGACAGAGCGACAAGCGACACGGAGATGAATTTTTCTCAACTTTATGCAAATGAATTATGAAGCGACATTCTAACCCGATTGGCTCCTAGCGTTTCTTTGGACCAATCACAAACAAGGCGGTCCGACGTCCTCAAGCTCCTGCTCTCTGAATTTCTAGTTTCTTTCCCGGTTCATTCTGTTGAACGGGGTGGACCCACATCAGTCTGTGGGAACGGCTGCGTTTCCAGTGCAGTTAAATCACAGAAACGACCAAGAGTCCAGCAAGTTTGGGAGTTATAGCTGGAGAATAAAGTGGCCAGGCGATTCCTTTTTTTGCCTTTTTTCTTGTCGGAGGCTGGACCATGATAAACGCGGGCGTTGAGCTTGACACGCCCACAAGCGACAAACGCTGGGCGACACAAGCGACTCGTCGCTCGTTAGAATGCCAAACCATGACATTTCGGGACCTTTGGTTAGTGTTTGGATAACCAAAGTGTCGTGTGACGTCACAAAGTGTCATCCAGAAACTTTTGCTACTCCTCCTCTGCTACTCCTCCTTTCCTACTCCTCCTCTCCTACCCCGGAAGAAGGTGGAGGAATAGAGGAGAGGAGAGGAGGGGGAGGAATAGAGGGAGGGAGCTGTAATTGAAGAAATGGGACAGCTGATCCCTTTTAGATAGGATGTTGACTACCGATGAACTGAGCCAATCACAATCCTCACTTTCAGCACATGCCGGATACTGCCCAGCCAATCACAGCTTCTGGATCGAGCTCCGCATACAAGAATAAAAACGAGAGATCAATAAGGAGGAGGATTTTAAGCGGCTTCTTTCGTCTCCTACGGTATTCGGACAGGCGGCAAGATGGCGTCACGAAATCAGTTTCCGGGTCACGGAGGAGAGGAGGAGGACACTTTTGGGGTTTCTGGACGCAGCCAGGGTTTGGGTCAAACAGGTCTCCTAGGGGAGACATGTGGCTTGTGGAGGTGGCCGGTCTGTCACAAACTCTGGAGATATCAGCCAATAGCGTTCGCTGAGGGAGGTGACCCCGGCCCCGCCCCCAAACTGTCAAAACCGCCCCTTTCAAAACTCGAGCGGACAAAACTCGGTCGAGCACAATCTGCTGCAGCAGGTAATTCACACAGCGCACGAAAAAAAAAAACACCCGAGAGGAGAAAAATGACGCTTTTTTGCGGCCTTGGCTTTTGACATTGATGTGACACCATACAGGGCCATCTTCTGTTGTGGCGTGCCTGTTGTCTGAGGATAGGGAAAAAAAGCGGCAGGAAACATTTTTTAACCCTTGTGTGGTGTTCATATTTTTGTTACTCGTTTACTTTGTTACTTGTATTTAATTCAGCAAAATTAAGCAATTTTACATTAAAATGCTTTACACATGCTTGCTTCACCTAAATTGCAAGCAATATAAACAGCTTACACGGTTAATATTAGCCCTTTACCTTTCTTATGTTACATTTCTTTCAAAAAGTGCTACTCTTTTTTTTTATTAGTTTTTTAATAAAATGTAAAAGAAAATGAATTAAACTCAAGATATGAGTAGAAAATTTGTTTAGTTTCAAATTTACAAATGAAGCAATGTTTATTAGCCCTTGGCCAAACATACTGTATGTAATATAAATGTGTGTGTGGGGGGTGGGGGGGGGGTGTACAGTGTGTGTTTATCGAAAATGTGTTTTGATATATGTTTTTCACAAAAAATGAGCCAATGCCAATGAGTTTGAGTTAGAAAAAATATTTTTTTAGTATCATTTGATGAAAAATGAAAACGGGTCCCACAGACCCGAACACCACACAAGGGTTAAACTCCTGCGAGAGGACGTGAAGAGATAAAAGGAGAAAGAAGAGGGGAGAGAGAGAGCAGAACAGGAGCGATCACACTCCTTGTATAACTTACTTGAAAAGCTAGTTAACAAAATTAAATAAAGATTCAGTTATGCATATTATGAAATAAAGTTGTATTTGTATATTTAATATTGTTTCAACTCTTTGTACAACACATAAAAAATTACTACGAGTAATGCCCTAGACAAACCACTTTTTCTCCGGAAAAAATGTGATAAACCCTTTTAAGATTCTCTTAAGAAGAATCATTTTTATCAACATGGTTGTTTATAGAATGATGTATTCTGAATATTCCTGCTGCCATTATTTTAAAGGTTTTGTTTTGAGCATCTGAGACACACAAGCTTTATTATCTGAAAATCAGCGACACTAAAGAGAAGTGTGAAAACACTCACAAAGTTAACAAAGAAGGTCCTCCCATGTTATCTGATAGTGTTTGATAGAAGATTTTAAAGATTAATTCCTGCTATTAATGCAGAGACTACTAACAATTATTAGGTTCCCACAGGGTTCTGTTTTAGGGACTATGAAGTTTAGAATTTGGTCCACTGTTTAAATTTGTGCTTCTGTTTAGGTACATTTGATCACCAGGGAGGACTAAGAACCCAGAAGCTTAAACTCTGTCTGAAAATGAATTATTTCTTATTAATCCTAAACATGATCAGTAATTACTTGCAAAGACTTTAAGGGCATTTAGTCCTGAGAGGGTTGTGTTGTTGCCAAATAATGTTATTTATTAACACAACCAGGAACATAAAAAGGCTTGACCCACCGTCTGTGAGACGTTACTTACCATATTTTTCACACTATAAGGCGCACATCAAATCCTTTAATTTATCCCAAAAATGGTCAGTACGCCTTATAATCCTGCGCCTTATGTATGAATTTTATCAGTCAGGTATTAAGGAGATTCCATGCTAAGCGCTAGTTCTTTGGCCATTCAGAGGTGAGTACTATCGGCCTTTAGCCTGCTGCTAACCCTGGCTAGCACTGCCGGAGCAGTATTAGCATTACTGATAGCGGTTAGCTGCTAATGCTCCAGCTTTAGTGGAAATCTTGAAATTTAAGCTTACTCTAAACAAATGCTTAACTCAAACCAAATAAACATTTTTTTCAGGAGAGAAATCTGTGTAGATTAACATCCAGCACTCGTTTGACTTTTTTACTAACTTAGCTTATCTTTACAGTTCTTGCCACCCAGCGTGAGACCTGCTGAATTAGAAGGGAAACATGGCGACAGCCCTGTTGCATAAAAAGTGCCTTATAATCCGCTGTGCCTTAAAGTGAAAAAACATGGTAGATACCATTTTATTCAGACTGTGTCTGTCCCCCGAAACAAACATAAACGCTGAAAAACTCAAACAGTCAATCTAAATAACTTAATTTATATTAAACAATCGTATCCTGTAGCACCAGCACTTTAAACATAAACACACAAGCTTTATTATCTGAAAATCAGCAACACTAAAGTGAAGCGTGAAAACACTTTTTCTTAAGAAGGTCCTCCCATGTTATCTGATAGTGTTTGATAGGAGATGTAAACCTTTTTTGAACCTAGGTGTTATTATTCTGCTATTAAGTCCTGCCCCTGATAGCAGACGACTCCGATCCAGATCTGTTTTTTTCTCCGGCAAACCCACACAACAGTAACAGCCTTTTTTCTGATTTAATTCTCCCTTTCAAATAATAAATTTCGTTTAAAGTATATTTTATAATTCCACCTTTTACATATATTCAGTTTTAAGTCTATTTTATAATTATCCCTTTCAAATATATAATATATTTTGTTTTTAATCTATTTTATAATTATTTCTTTCAAATAATATATTTAGATTTAGATGTATTTTATAACTCTCCATATTTTTTTTTTTTTGCTTTAAGTCTATTTTATAATTCTCTCTTTCAAATTATATATATTTTTAAGTCTATTTTATAATTGTCCCTTTCAAATAATGTAGTTCATTTTAAGTCTATTTTATAATTCTTCCTTTTAAATAATAAATTTCGTTTTAAGTCTATTTCTGGCAGAACCTTCACAGGCTCGGTCGGGTCAGGGGCGGGTTTTCCGAAAATGATCAGTCTTAGCAAATAATTAACGAACTAACCAATGACGTGAGTAAAGAATGAGCCATGTTTCCTAAAGAGCTTTGCAAAGTAAAAATTAATGAATGAGGTACATATACATATAGATACATATGACTAAATAAATAATCTATTTTTTTATTTTTTTATTTACAGGCACACTCTTGGTATTTTAATTTTAGTGTCTTCATGAGGGAGAGTGGTTTAAAGTGGTATATTTTATTATTTGTTTTATTACAGAGTCTGTGGCCCGTGACTTCAAATATATTTCTCCTTCTGGCCCCCAACAAAAAAAGTTTGGTCACCTCTGCTTTAGGGAAAGATTATATAACATGTATATTATAAAGATTTTATAAGCAGCAAATCCTGGCGCACACCTCAAGGGTCGAGAGCGGAGAGACAGAGAGACAGCAAGAGAGAATAAGATATAAATAGTAGATAAGTGTGTGTGTGTGTGTGGGTGAGAGAGAGAAAGAGAGAGAGAGTGTGAGAGAGAGAGAGAGAGAGAGAGAGAGAGAGAGAGAGAGAGAGAGAGAGAGAGAGAGAGAGAGAGAGATAAGAGATAATAAGATATTAGAATGGAACCAGTTAGAAAAAAAGGACGTTCTAAAGTTTGGAAAAACTTTGAACTTTTGGGATCAAATAAGGTAGAAAATTATTATTTAAAAAATAAAAACATTTGGAAGAATGGACAACGACACTGTGAAAAACAATATTCCTATAACCACATCCGTTAAATAATGTGTCCACTGCCCCATACACAAGCACCTTCACTCCATACCTGAGCATAAAGTTCTTTCATCAAATGCTTTCTTTCATAAACCCCATGCAGCAAATCCACATGGAGAAATAGGCAATGAACTAGTGATACATGTAAACATGTTACAAACCCTGCTTGGGAGGATGTGAATAATAGTAAATATAATAATTTCAGAATTTGGTATATATTAGATTAAAAACATGGTGAAGGGAAAAAAGCAACAATGTGAATGCAATTAGAAGTGTAGTTTCTCTACTGTCTCTTATCAAAATATATTCTGAGAGTATTATATATTTATTTAAAATACTTTTAATATAATACATTAAAATATCCAGACATCAAAGTATTCTGCCATTTATTTTTATCAGCTGTTTTTATTTAAACCTCAAATGTCATATTAATGCACTGGAACAGTTTTAAGCTGTAAAAAATACACAAAGCAATTTCAGATTTTGGCCACCGGATGCCGCTAATGTCCACTGTGTTATGAAGCTCCATGTAATGAACCTTTTTTCAAAACAGTTTAAAAAAAGGCTTCAGTGCTTCAGAAAGTCTCGGTTTGCATTATTAGCACCATCGAACAACCGGCCAGAGGAGAAAACCCACGTTGGATTCCTAATACGAATCACTGCTGCATCAGTAGTCTCTACCTCCAGACTCAGCTCCCACTACAGCAACGACACGCTCACGTAAGTATTTTATTTATAAGGGATTTATTGTTAGTATTGCTATTTATCTTAAAGTAATATTAATAATATTGTTACATTAGTGTTTTATTAGTTATTTTAAAACAGTTTTATATGCCTGTCAAAAAAATAATAATAAGAAGAATTGACTTTTACTGACTCTTTTCAGTTCTTGGCCCTCCTGAACTCTCTTCTCGATAGGGATAAAAGGGATATAAGGGATAAAAACAATAGTTTGGGGGTCAAAACATTTAAATATACTTCTAACATATAATGTTGATTACTACAAAAACAATGCAGCATCTGTGCCTGCACAGGAAATTTGGCAGTGTTAAATCAACACTGTTAGTGTTAAATTAACACTGAGAGTGTAAAGTTTAACACTAATAAGTGTTGATTTAACACTAACAGTGTTGATTTAACACTGCCAAATTTCCTGTGTGGAAGACTATTGTGATACGATTTCAAGCACCCCTAAAGTGGATTATACCGTTCCATTTTAATAGAGAATAAGATAGTGAGGTCAGCAGACATGAACAAAGCAGTGCATTGTGGGATTTTAGGACACAGATACTCTGGCAGAGACAGAGTATGGCAGCCCGGTTTGGTTTTGTTTACTAAATTTAATGTACAATACGATGAAATGGTAAATGCCTGCTGAGTTATCAAGTGCCACAATTGTTCCCACAACCCTAGGGGGAAACGTATTGCAAATGGAGTGCGTTTTTCTTTAGCTTTCCAGTTTGGAAGCAACACAGAGGATCTCAGGTCAACTTCATTAAACAACATTTCCCAATGTGGTCTAAGTGAAATACAATAATAAAACACATAAATAATAGCCTTACTGTTTTACACTTATTACCAGAAACATTTTATAGTCCTGTTTTGTGTAGGTTAGCTAGTTGTGACATAAATTAAAGCTAGGTTACCTAGTCATAACTTGTATATTTAAGCTAGGTTAGCTAGTTAACTTAAAGCTAGGTTAGCTAGTCATAACTTATTAATTAAAGCTAGGTTAGCTAGTCATAAATTAACTTTAAATTATGTAGCTAACCTAGCTTAAATTTATATGTTATGATTAGCTTGCCTAGCTTTAAATTATGTTATAACAAGCTAACCTAGCTTTAAGGCTAGGTGAGCTAACCATAACTTAACATTTATAATATAGCTAGTCATAAATCAGCTTTAAATTATGTAGCTAACCTATCTTAAATTTATAAGCTAGGTTAGCTAATCATAATTTATGAATTAAAGCTAGGTGAGCTAATCATAACTTATAAACTAAAGCTAGGTTAGCTAATCATAAATTATAAATTAAAGCGAGGTGAGCTAATCATAACTTATAAATTAAAGCTAGGTGAGCTAATCATAACTTATAAACTAAAGCTAGGTGACCTAATCATAACTTATAAATTAAAGCTAGGTGAGCTAATCATAACTTATAAATTAAAGCTAGGTGAGATAATCATAACTTATAAACTAAAGCTAGGTTAGCTAATCATAACTTATGAATTAAAGCGAGGTGAGCTAATCATAACTTATAAATTAAAGCGAGGTTAGCTAATCATAAATTATAAATTAAAGCTAGGTGAGCTAATCATAACTTATAAATTAAATCGAGGTTAGCTAATCATAAATTATAAATTAAAGCTAGGTGAGCTAATCATAACTTATAAACTAAAGCTAGGTGACCTAATCATAACTTATAAATTAAAGCTAGGTGAGCTAATCATAACTTATAAACTAAAGCTAGGTTAGCTAATCATAACTTATAAATTAAAGCGAGGTGAGCTAATCATAAATTAAAGCTAGGTGAGCTAATCATAACTTATAAATTAACGCTAGGTGAGCTAATCATAATTTATAAATTAACGCTAGGTGAGCTAATCATAACTTATAAATTAAAGCTACGTGAGCTAATCATAACTTATAAATTAACGCTAGGTGAGCTAATCATAATTTATAAATTAACGCTAGGTGAGCTAATCATAACTTATAAATTAAAGCTACGTGAGCTAATCATAACTTATAAATTAACGCTAGGTGAGCTAATCATAACTTAAAATTTATAATATAGCTAGTCATAAATTAGCTTTAAATTATATAGCTAACCTAGCTTAAATTTATAAGCTAGGTTAGCTAATCATAATTTATAAATTAAAGCTAGGTTAGCTAATCATAACTTATAAATTAAACCTAGGTTAGCTAATCATAACTCATAAATTAAAGCTAGGTGAGCTAGTTATAGCTTATATATGGCTCAAGCCATTAATTCCCGCAGTTTTCTTTTGTTTAGCTTATTGCATGGTCTGTTTTGATTGTGTGTCCTAAAACATGGCGGGCGCTAACCAGCATGCAACGCACCATTATGTGGTTGCCCACACTCTATAAACATTCCTCTGTTTACCTGCCTGGCTCGTGGCTCCTGGCTAAGTTAAGGTACGCAAGCTGCTCAAACTACAGCATTACGTGTAAGTATCTTACTTAGCTTTCTTACTTAGTGTCTACTTAGCTGGAACTGGAAGCCCTGGGAAAGGGGAGGGATTTCTTGGCATCAGACCCTTGCACCTTGCATGGGGGTACAAAAAAGGAGACCCATCAAGCAGTGGCAGCAGAAAAAGCCTCAAGGTGGTTGTGTTTTAAGAGGGGCAATACTTGATGTAGTGAGCTGCTTGGACACAAGTCGCAGACTGATCAACCAGACCCTTTGATCCAAGACCTGAGACACCCCGTGACCCTGGGTTCATCACTTAGAATGTGTCCAAGCTGAACCATTTAAGGTGTTTCAAAAACATTGTTCTCCCAAAACACTTTAACTGTTCTTTAGCTGGTTTTCAACTATTCTTTATCTGATCCTCAACACCTCTTCCCCTGTTCTTTCGACTATTCTTTATCTCATCCTCAACACCTCTTTCTCTGTTCTTTCGACTATTCTTTATCTCATCCTCAAAACCTCTTCCCCTGTTCTTTCGACTCTTCTTTATCTCATCCTCAACACCTCTTTCTCTGTTCTTTCGACTATTCTTTATCTGATCCTCAACACCTCTTCCTCTGTTCTTTTGACTATTCTTTATTTGATCCTCAACACCTCTTCCCCTGTTCTTTCGACTCTTCTTTATCTCATCCTCAACACCTCTTTCTCTGTTCTTTCGACTATTCTTTATCTGATCCTCAACACTTCTTCACCTGTTCTTCGACTATTCTTTCTCTGATCCTCAACACTTCTTCACCTGTTCTTTGACTATTCTTTATCTGGTTCTAAATACCTAAATACCTCTTTACATGTAAGTTCAAGAATAAAGTCCCGCCTTTCAGGAGAAACAGCCAATCAGTTTACCATGTAAACTGTGATGAGATGAGTTTCTGATAGCTGGTTAAAAAGACACAGATCAAACCCACTGTGCGATTAATAAAATGCAGCTTGTATCTATTCAGTTAGCTTAACTTTGGAATTAGCTAGCTTAGATAGGTAGTCAAGGTTTGAGAACAAAATCTAAATGTTTAACCTGCCCTGATGTGCCTGATCAGGCAATAACTATTTCATTTTCAAAATGTATTTATTAATTTAGGATTGCAGGACTTACTGTAAGTTATAATGAATGTTATAATTTTCACTGTAAGTGAAAATTAATTTAGCTAACCTGTTATCTAGAAGCTGGATGTTGTGGATAGCCAGAATTTAGTACAGTGCTTTATGTTTGTAGTCTAAAGCAGTTTCATAAACCTGATCTCTGCCCTAAAATTGTGTGTTTTCCACCTGATCCAGCTGATCAGCTAATAAACAATCCTTTCTTGAGTTTACCTGTTAAATCTCTTAGCCCCCTATGGATCATAAATTTATCAATATGTATAATCAGCAGTGTATTGGACACATCATACCACCACATACTTTATTAAGCGCCTTTAAACCAGCAAAAGCTCTAGAATATGCAGAACAGTGGGAATGTGCAGGAACAGAGTGTGGAAACACTGCTATAACGTGACTTCTGTTAATTTGTAGTTTACAGTAACACCACAGTAAGACCACAAATCAACCGGTTATATTGGAAAGGTGTGTTTCTGTATAGTGTTTAAAGTAAGTGCTCCATGTGCCCCCTTTTGACTTTGAGCACCTGCCCTTCCAAAGGTCTCTGCACGGCCCTGTTATCCATTATATACAGCAGCTTTTAAATGCCTAGTTATAAGTTCATTTATATCTGCACAACACTTCTGTGACCTACATCACAAGATTCATCCAACTGACAGCTACTGCTAAGACCTCAATCGTCATTGACAACAGGTTAGAAGTGTGAGCCTAACGCCGCTTCTGCCGCGGCGTTGAACTACGAGACTTTACCTAACCACAGAGATCACCAATCACCTCACCTACAAACTTCAACAAGTATCAACACTGTAACAGACACTTTACACTGCACTCCACAGAACACTTTCTCTACTGAACCTACAACCAATAGGACTGAACTATTTCTAGTTCATCTACATCACATGCATCAGGATCTCAACTGTAAATGCCCCATTTCATCCATTCTGACATCCTGAACTTCCTGGTTTTAGAGGGACATTTTGTATTATAACTATATTTACTTTTATTCTTGTCAGTTCTTTATTGTTTTCTATATAGCACCACAAACAGCTTATTACACCTAAACTGTATCACTAGTTTAATTCATTTACTGAATACATTTTGAAATACAGACAACTGTGATCACCTAGAATAAGGATAATAATTGGCTATCATATGTAACTAAAAATAAGTGCATTTCATATGTATCTTTCATAACCCACCTTATAGCAGTGAAAAGTGTAGCCCTCGGAATGTTTGCCAATCAATATGTCTTCTTCATACCATAAACACAAATATAGCATACAATTAGCCAGGTTTGATAAAGTGTAAATTGATTATAGGAATCCTAAGGGTAAATTTAAGCTAAAAACAAAACTGCTGCAAGATTTTAATACATTCTCTTTTCAATTCGTAATACAATTTGGATTGGATTAAAACCTCACAATAGATCACAATAGAATGAAAACTCATACTTACCTAATTGTTCTGAGTTCTTATAAATCTACACTCTCTACTCATTTCCACAAAAGGGATCAAATCAAGCTAACGTATAAGGTTTAAACAACTCCTACATTAACTCCTCATTGAGAATTTACCACTATAATGTGCATTATTGTACTGCACAATTGAAACAGAGGGTCACACCAGAGAAAGATATCTTTGGTTCCTTTGTTTTCATCTTTATCTCTTCAGCACGCATCCACTCGGGTTTTTTGGTCTTTGTATTTTCTCCTTTTCTATAGGCAGACTTATTAATTTGATTATTCATCTTTTTTTGTATTTTATCATGCATTTTCTCTGTACCTGCAGTCAAAAAAAAAACAAAAAACAACGAGGCTTCTGCCACACTAATTCTGTGCACCAACACCTGATGCCCTATGCAGATTTTAAAAAGGCTCTGCTTATCTTAGTTTTAGCGCACTATCAGGGATGAGCTGCGGTCACACAGAATCATGAGGTTAGAAGCTTCTCCCAGTGCCAGATCTGGAGTTTGGATCCTCTCTCCTGGTGCTGCAGTCAGTCACTGCCAGAAGCCGGATCGAATCCCCGTACAGGCCACCAAAAACTGTTGGGTTTTGTTTTGCTGCTGACCTCAACAGTATGGATTCTCTAATCGTACTTTATCAAACAAAACTAATTCTTCTTAGTTCAGGTTAAGAAAAAAAAAGGTTTATTCAGTTCGACCGGCCGTCCACTTCGACTGCTTTCCAAACGTTGAACAGGAGCATATATACACACGCAAATATGAAAAAATGGATTTATGCACACATATAGTAACAAATGTGAGTTGACGCATACATAGGAAACATCACTCTTGATTACACACAAGGACAAAGAATGCCTAGGTCATTAAGATCCTAAATCATTAGGTCAGAAACTAGTCTTCTTTCCCCAGGATGTGAGTGGCGCCCCAGCACTAATTGCTGTCTTACTTACTACCTGGCTTGATGTAATGTAATTATGTGTGGGACATCTGCTTTTTAGGCCCCTATCCCCTAATTTTCTAATATATATATCTTATATAGATAAAGATAAGTATTAAAATAAGTATCAAAACTTCCAACAACGACTCCTGGCTTCAATTAGCTCTTAGAAAAGTCATTAGCATAGGGGTTCACACACTTTTTCCTGCTCACTCTGAATGTTAACATGTTGTGTTCAATAAAACCATGCAATTTTGTGTGTGGTATTAGTTTAAGCAGACTGTGTTTGTCTAGTGTGACCAGAACACATTTAATGACCAATATATGCAGAAATACAAGTAATCCCAAAGGGTCTTTTGCTTTTTCTTGCAACTGTAACGATATTTAGATGTATTTCCCGCTTTAGTGCCGTGGAATGAGCTGCTCGTCAGTTAGCTAGCTTTGCGACAGAAAGACGGAGCAAAGTGGTCCACAGAAGAAACATGTAACACAAGATTATTACTATTATTTAGAAAAAAACAAAGTAACTCTCCTGCTGTCCTTCTTTTTTACCCTCCTCCATCTTCTGCAATATTGAAAACTTTCGCTGAGGGAGATGACCCTAACCCTCACACCCCCAAACAAACGAAAAAAAAAAAAACCTTTTGTCACAAAAGCTTCACTCGAGCAAAAAGAGCAGCTGCAGGCAATGAGCATACCGTACAAGGGCAACTGTGAATTAGAGAAGAAAAAACCTCTTGATAAGCCAGATAAGATATATTTTCCAAATAACATTAATTACCACAGCTACGAACAAACGCTGTCTCTGCTCCATGCTGTTTATACACACGGTTTGTGCTGCCTTCACTACTCGCAGCCACAAGACTCCGTTTACTATGTGTACATCTGCACTGCATGTATTATTAAAAACACTGTGTTTAAAAGTGCAGCATTTCAGAGTTCTGTGTTAAAGCAGCTTCACACAGAACAGATATACACACTGGAAAACAGAATGTTCTCACTAGATTTACTTTCTTGTTCCCGCACCAGGCAGCTCTAACCAATCAGAGCACAGAGTGTTCTTGTGTGGTTTATTGGTGCATTTGGTTTGTGCCTGTCTAAAACCGAACCAAACAGAGGGTGAAATACTCTAAATAAACAAACTCATCAATTAATCCAGACCATAGAAAGGAACTTCAGATGAACCATAGAACAAGTAAAGGCCCACATATTTGTATATGCATATGATTTATTGTTTTTTTGTTTGTTTTTTTTCATGCAAGAGTTTAAAACAAGTAAGGAAATATATAAGTATATAAAAGCATGTAAAAGCTGAGTATTTTGGAAAGAGACCAAATGTCATAAAAAGAAAAAACAGTAACTGTAGATGGCTTGTTTTCAGGACAGTCATGCCAGATGCTGCTCAGATCTAAATATCTTCCTCCGCAATGTCCCTTAAGGTTCTGTAAAAAAACATCATAGTTTTGTGCATTTTAATCATGTTTTACTGTTGAAGATACAAGTTATTCATTTTAATAACTTAATCACAGAAAAATTATGTGGTAAATATTAACTTTGATTAATCGCTTTATTTGGTGCCCTTTGACCTCGCACTACAGTTGCGATCACTATAGCATGATGGAGGCAAACAAAACACATCTGCTTTTTCCCATCTCATCCACATATTTTGACATTGGGACTACAATATTAAATGTTAAGGGGTAGGAATTAATTTATATAGCTTGTCTAATGCATCTTAAAAAGCTTGGCTATTGTTAATTTATAAAGTAGCCTAATAAAAAGATATAAAATAAGTCTTACCTTAAAAAATTTTAATACACCAGTTTACTGTAAAACTACTAATCTGAGTAACTAATTCCTCACTAGCTCTGCTTACTGCATCATATTAAGCTTTTAGTTTCTTTTTCACATTCCCCTTCCTCCTTAAAACACATTTCCATTCCACCTTAACAGTTTCCCTGCATTAAAACACGTTTTCTCTGCATTAAAACACAGTTCCCTTTTTAGACTGTAGTAGATGATAGAGTTTTAAGTGTTTTACACATTTCTGCTTAGGGTGCAGAAATCACAAACAGTCCATATAAAACAGAATGTGCAATTTGAATATTCTGTTCCACCTTAAAACAGCGCCAAAAATATTATCTACAGCCTGAAGCCTGTGTGCCAGCATTTAAGGCGGAATGGAGTTATTTATATAAGAAAAAGTGTGTTTAAAGTGCATATTTAAGAAACCTATAGATAGTGAGCTAATTACAGGTAATGCTGTAGCTTGTGCAGCCTGTGCACCTTAACTTAGACACAAACCACCTGACCAATAGTGAGGCAGCAGGCAGGTAAACGGGAGGGATGATTATTAACATGGAATGGTATAATCCAATTTAGAAGGGGGGGGGCTTGAAATTGTATTACAATATTCTTCCAGGCACAGATACTGCATTGATTTTGTAGTATTTAACATAATATGTTAGAAATATATTTAAACATTTTGACCCCCCCCCCAAACTAATGTTTTTACCCCTTCGAATTACCCCCCGTAATTCGCACCCTGATGTGGTGAATGCAAGAGACAGCAGCAGCTAAGAATTGTCTGCTGAGCCTTGTGTTACCAGCTACACATGCCCTTGCACTAGAGAAGTCTGCTCCATAGGCTCTGTGTTGAGAAGTAGTATATTTCAGCCTTGAGAATGTATGCAAGCTTGTTTGTCTCAGTAACTTGTGCTAAATAACACAAGAATTAAAAAACTATTTGCCTTTTTAGTGAATTTGACCAATTGTTTAATGGTCTATGGTCAATAAAATTAAAATGTTAAGCTGGAAATTGCACTGTTGCTAATTACAGTATGTTGTAATTACAGATTTTGTTTGGGCACATATAGTGTTTGAGAAGTAATTTGAAAGTGGAAAGGACAATCACTGAAAAGTCCCACATTAAACGGAAGAGAGAAAACGTTTAATTAATTCAGCCAGGGCAGATTAGAACACATTTAAATAAATCATGGCATCATTATTTTATTATAGCATGGTGCAGAGCAGTGTTCTTAATCCTGTTTCTAGTATCCCCTGTTCTGCACCCTTTGGTCAGACGTGTTGTGAGATAGGAAAGCCATAAAACTGCAGCATTGAAGGAACTTTGTGTAGAGCTTGATGAATAGTAATAGTAAACTTAATAAAAGTGAACTGGAGGTATTTTAGATATATAAAGGTTAACAGAGGAGAGGAGACCAAATAAAGTCCCTGAAATATAGTTTACCTGCAACAGGGACGTAGGCATGTGAGGCAATAGCACACATGTTATTCTTGTTCCTCGCCATCTTGATGTAGCCATCATCACCCCAGTTAACACCCCAGCTGTAACACAGAACATTCTTAGTTAGAGAGTATTATTTTTTGTTTTTCAGATACTTACTTATTATGAATCTTAAAAATGAAAGGATTTACAAATTACTCAGTATCTACTTTAAATTATTTCTAGTATTTTAAACAAAAATACATATTCAAACTTTTTTTTAATGTTTCATTACTTTATTACTTTTGAAAGACCCACATATAAAACACGATAGTTTTACATGACATTGAAACATTACATTGCAATTTAGGTTTTTTTTTTTTAGTTTTTGAAGGGGGTGGTGGCAAATATGTGAGATGAACCATTTTCATATTATATGTTAATTACATTCATTAAGGCAGGCAGAAAAAAGTTTCATACTGAAAAATTTGTTTTTCTTAGATCTTCACACTTTAAAACAGGTCGATTTGACCCGTAACATAATAGGAGGGATACTTAATTTCAATAACGTGTTAAATTATATGAATTATTGCCTAATTATCACTTTTTGTAATGCTTCACAAATATCAACTTTTGGGTGCCCCTAGGGGATGACCAGTCCAACAGTTGTAGGGGTGGAGGCAGGCTGGATGGCCTTGTCTCGCTAGAGGTCGGGACCTTCTGAAAACAACTGGGGGCCAAGTTCAGTTGTGGCACACTACAGTGTCTGTTTGAGGTTATCTGCCCGTGTGGTTCATCACATTAAACAGTTTAACAGAAGCTAAAGAAAGTTAAAAGTCTCTTTTCCATGTTTCATGTATCGTTTACCTGTTCTTGACAAGCCAGTATTCCTGTCCCTGTAAAGTACCGTAACCAACAACCAGGACAGCATGATTCACTTTAGAGTTGCTGCAGAATGGATCTTCATACACACCTACAATCAGTCAGTTTTTTTACTCTCCACACACACCAGCTAGTAATTAAGTCATGCAGTGAATCATTGAGTCAGATATGCTGAATTTTAAAAAAGTACAGTGTCTTTTACGATTTAAAATTGAATGTCTATATCGTGAAGGGTTTTGTGGGTTACCTGATTCATAGAGCCGGAAGGTGTATCGGCTGGAGTCTATGCATACAGAAACAGGTCCAACTAAGCCCACGGCTTCCTGCAGTCTGTATTCATCTCCACTGGGCAATGTTATTATGTTTATCCAGGTGGGGATATCTTTCTTGGGATCAACCCGGCACTTCCCTTCCTGAGAAGAGATGAACAATGTTGATACAGTTTGATATCACTAGTATTCTAGTTTAAAAATGTCATTATATCATTTTTTAAATAATTGTAAAATATGTAGTTGTGGTCTATAGTAAAATTTAATGCCATGTAAGTTGTTTTTTGTGAAAAAAAGTGCTTCGGTGATCCGCGTATAACACTGCTTTAGTCCGGTGGAGGAGTGGGGGGTGGGGAACGATAGGATTTTGGCTCTTGCTCATGAATATTCATTCATGCAAACATGTTGCCTCTGATTGGCTAACAGCACTGTGACATCAGCGAGACAGACAACAGTTAGAAAAGTATTAAAATAAAGACATTGTAACGCCAGACAGAGTGGAGTGACGCTAGCCGAGTCAAATGAACAGACTGGTTTATTTACAGCCAAACAAACAATGATCTCACCAAATACCGGAGCTGTAGTAGTATAAACAGTCCGTGTTCGAAAACAAGACAGTCCAACCAAGCATTAAATCCAAAAGGGGCAAAACAAGAGACATAAACCGAGAAACCAGAAAATAGGGTAGAAATGAAAAGGCACTAGAAAAATACATGAGAAAACGCTTAGTATGCAACCAAAGTCGACAATACCTTGCGAAGATAGTTTACATAATGCAGCCTTAAATACAAAATACATGATGAGCATAACCCAGAACTTCCTCAGAACACAGGTGAATCTGAGCGTCGGAGCGTAACGTGATTGGGCGAAGGAAAGCAACTGATGGTGACGTCATAAATCATCGGATTCTGGGAAATGGAGTCCAGTAGTGTGGAAGGAGAGAGCGGCGGCGTAACATACATTTTTACACTAATAACAGACTTTGCAATATGTTACTTTACAACATGTGCAATACCCTGCTAAATGCAGTTCAGCCACTGACCGTAAAGTCTTAGTCTCTATAAAATGCAAAATCCATCAGGTCCAGGTCCAGAAAGTAAAAAGCCACCTGGCTGAGCTGCAGCAGAGACGCCCAGGTAGTTGGATCAAAACTACCGGGTGGATTTTTAGTTTGTCATTCTTAGAGTCTTACATGTTACTACTCAGTACTTCCTGGTAGTTAATAGGAGGGATTTAGGTGTTAATGCAGCACTATTTCTTAGTTACTGCTTAGTTCTTGCTTAGTTAGCTAATAACTATGGAACAGTATTATAAAGTGTTACCCACTAATGTGTTATTAGCACAAATAACACAGGAACGCACTGCCATTACACTGCAAAGAACAGCTAATGGCAGGTACTTTTGTACTTGGTGTACCTTTTTTTATGTGTGAAAGAAAATAAAATCAAACACTGCAAACCCCACAGATATTTGTCCAGTACGGTTCAAACTTGTTCACGATTCACAATAAGCACATCGTGATTTCAGAAAGGAAAGTGCATTTACTGGTTACTTGATAGAGTCATTCCACTAGGCTTACCCTCTGGTATGGCACTGCACTGGGTCACCTCAAGTATCTTGCACATGCACATAACATACAGTAAAACAGGAACTAAACTCTCATTGGCTGCATATCACTACATTTTCCCTTATAATAAAATGAACCTCCCCATCTCATTTATACAACAGTACAACGTAATCTTGCAATAAGGTTTCAGGCTTCGTTTTTTAAACTTTTCTAACTTTAACATTTCTGATTATAATTGTTCTTTTTTTCTTATTCTTTTAATTAGCATGACTGAATCAGTTTCTGTATGTGAGCATGTCGACCTTCTCCTGGTCTCAGATCAGCATAAGGTTATTTTAAAGACTCTCTGAACCACTGTTGGGCTGATTCAGCTCTGGTTCGTTCAAGATGTCACATCGCTACTTCGTTTTACAGGTAAATTGCAATACATTGTCCCATGAGTAGCTCAGCAGGTAAATAGCCACACTCCAGGTGTGTACTACCACAGGCAAGTAGTTTCTTGTAGAAATCACCTACACTGTATCTTGCACATGCACATAACATAACACAGGAACTGAACTCTCATTGGCTGCATATCAGTATAAAACTGGTCTGTAGTTGCCAATATCCAAACTGTCTAGAGTTGGTTCCTTTTACCAATCAGGCAGTCTTAAAGGTGGATGGAACATAACCCAATAATAAAGAGGTGTTAATGATGAAAGGAAATAGGTCTGGAAAAGAGTGTCTGAAAAAGAGAGGATGATAAGGTATCTAATGGACATGTGATTGTATTGCTAGACTGATTTTCATCTGTGGAAAGTGGAGAGAAGCTTGACAGAGAAGTAGAAGGAGAAAGATATTGTCTGATCGGCGGGGTAGAGGCTTTCTCATCAAAGAAGGTGACAACATTAGAGGGTTGTGGGAGGTTGAGGAGTGGGAGGATTCAGAAGAGATAAGTAGATGGTGAAAAGTTTGCGAGGATCATATGTTAATTCTTTCTGTTTCTTTTTGAAGAAAGATGATTTAACAGCGGTTATTTCAGTTGGAAACCAGAACAGGAGAGTTTGGTAAAAGCAGAGGTCTGAGTTTTGTTGATATTTCTTATATTTTCTTTTTGCCAGCCTTCTTTGCGGTCTCTACAGGTGTTGCACAAAACATCTGTCTGACATGGGATGGCTAAAGAAGATTTTGCTTGCTTTGAAAAAGGGGAGAGAGAAGGTTGATTTGAGATGTCAGAAAAGTGTTCATAGCAGTTTCCAGGGAAAAGGTGGAAAAGGATTAAGGATGAGGAAGACTGACCAGGATAGTTGATGCAGGAGAGGAGGGAGAGACAGAGTGAAGATAAGTAGTTAAAGTTAAGGAGGTTGTGTTTATAGGAACAGGAAGAAAAGAGAGAGACAACTCCGCTCAACAAACACCCACTGCCTTCAACAGCCACGGACCAAACTCTGCACTATGGGAGACCGGGCTTTTCAAGCTGTTGCCCCACATCTGTGGAATGCCCTCCCAGACTTCCTGAGGGCACCACAGAGTGTGGATTCTTTTATAAAACAACTTAAAACTTTGTTGTTTTTATCCACTTGTTCCTAACTGTTTGCTTCTGACTTTATTGTCTTTTATTGCCTGGGAGAGAGAGGAAAAAAGACAGGATGACTGTTGGGAAGGTTGAAGTCACCAAGGAGGATATCCACTAAGGAATATGTCCAGTGCATCTATGAAGTTGCCCAGCAGACCAGGAGAATGATGGAAAACAATGTGAAGTTTAGATGGAAAAGTGACAGTGACAGCTCAAGATGTCAAGATGTGAAAAGGAGAGTGCATTGATGAACCACTTATGAAACAGAAGCAAACCAGTGCCTCCACTCCTGCCAGTCTGTTTTTTAGAATGGGAGAATGCAAAAGCAGGTGACAGGGCAGCTGGAGTTGTAGAGTTGTGTGAAGTGATTTGAGTCTCTTGAAGAGACAGGAAGTTGGAGATTGAGAAGAGGCAAGAGCTGTGATGAAATCTGCCTTCAGTACTGCAGATTGGCAATTCCAGAGTCCCTGAGAACTTGGAACGAGCACAAGGTTGGATTATAGATAATTAACCAATATAAGGTGGTGGAGGTTTACAATGTCACAATGTGGGTGTGGACTACGCATCCATAGCTTAGACTGAGATAAGATGTTTATGTTCACCTATGCACTATTATGTTAATATGTTAGATGCTTTTAATACCCTTATATAAGAAGGTTTATTAGTATATTTTTAACACTCTTTCAACACTCGCACGCACTTTCAACATACTTTCAACACTCGCATGCAAAAGCCTCACTCGAACAAAAAGAGCAGCCACGTTTGCATAGCACGCAAAGACAACTGTAGATTTGAGAGGGAAAAAAACACACAAAAGGGAGAAAAATGAAAGAATGATGATTTGTTCAGTGCGCACGATTCCCTTTTTTTTTGCTCGCAAGTTTTACATTTGCGCTCGCGAGAAATACATTTACACACACAGAATGTTAAAACACGCAGGTAAATTTTTTTTACCTGGTATTTTTTGTGCACCGGCTTTTGACATTGATGTGAGACCATACGTTGGGCTCTACCGGTTGATTCTTCTGGTAAGTAATAGCGGGTCTGTTGTTGTTAATCACTGTGTTATTGTGTGAAATAGGGGTGTCACGAGATCTCGTGGCGATATTTCTCGTCAAGCCTGTCTTGCGGGAGATAAAAAAACAGTTTTGTGTGGATTTTTTAAGAGGGATCTGGCAACCCAGTAGCTATCGCAGCGAGTGTGCTGGCTGAGCAGTGAGAGGAGCTCTTAGCAGAAGAGGAAAATTCGGGCATTTGCATAGAAGATGCTTCTGCTACTTTTAAGTTGTTTGTCTGGCTGCATTTTTGGCTTTCCAGTGGAAACAATAAAGAGTAACAGAGTGACCAACAAGACACAAACCATATGTACATACTGAAAGTATGTACACGTACACGTGACTGTAGCTCTGTAATGTATTTAAAAAAAATGTCTCTGTTTGCACTTTAAGCATAGTCTTAATATGACTGGTTATGGTAAAGCATAGTTAATTACAAGAGATTTAAGACCTAGAAAAGTTTTATTTTTTATTCTTATTTCTATTTCTTATAGAATCAATGTGTGAGAGAAACCAGTCTGTTAAGTTTGCGTTATATGATTTTGTCAAATAAAACTCTAGTTTTTTAGCCATTTTTCATTTTTGACTCTTCACACCCCTAGTGTGAAATAAAGAAAGTTTTATTGAGTTCTATTGCTTTATTGTGGTTACTATCCTGCACTCCCCTCCACATTTTTTTAATTATTATCTAAATTAGAAAATGACTTTACAAATCTGTAGCAAATGCAAACTTAATTTATCTAGATATGCAGGCTGTTAGCCAAGCCACTGCAATTTACACCGTAACTAACCCAAGACCACACCTGAATCTACACCTTAATCAACAATGCCTATTAAGCACAATGTTACTGAAACAGACAAAAGTTCTTACCAAATTTAGCTAAGAATATATTTAAGCCCAGCCTACCTTTAAGCAAAGGATTAATCAAGTAAAAACAGCAAGCACATTTTAATGAGTGATTATATTGTGCTGTTTCTTAATTTAATGTTTAATGTTTAATGAAACAACTCAATTAAAATTTAAATACTCATTGTTTAATCCTGACTCCTCCACTTATCTCTGAGTGCTCTAGACTCACCTCGTTATTATAAGGATAGGACATTTCTAAATGCAGGCCTTTGTTGTCCCTGACATACTCAAAGGCATCCGCCGGATAACCACTACTACAACCATTGTTCCCATAATGCCAGGAGCAGTCGACCAGTTGTTGCTCGCTTAGAGACACCAGCTTCCCCGTCTTCTTGAACAACAAGGCTTCTAGCGCCCCCGTCTGGGAAAGGGATGAGGAGAAATAGAGTGAGGAATAGAAATATGGTTTCAGTGTCTCTGTGTTTGGGTGGTGTTCCTACTCAGTCTATCAGTGACACCAGTCTGTGTTCACTGCTACACAGCTGTGACCCACACATGATCTGTGATTGACTGTAAGCAATCTGTTTATTAAAAACAGTTAAAAAAAAGAGTTGTTTAACATATGTGTGAGATACGCTCTTCTGTTGTGTGTCCTAAGAAGAAACACGTTTGTCAGTGAAGATGCTACAATTTGTATGCCGCAAAGGCACTGTATATAACTATAAAAAAATTAAAGAATCTATTTGGTGCTTGATATGGTTTAGCAGATTGGTGCATTGGTGGAAAACCTTTTAAAATTGTTGTATATGGCACTTATAAGACTTTTTTTTTTTCATAGTGTACAGTTTTATTACCACAAACCTACAATACAGACTGGCAAGTAGAAGTATGTAAACCCTTTGTAATTTCGTGGTTTTCTGCAATTTGTCATAAAATGTGATCTGATCTTCATTCAAGTAAAGGGTATTGACAAATATAATGTGCCTAAAATAATAACACAAAAAATATAATCTTGCAGGTCTTTAGTGTACACACTCATGCAACACATGCAAATGGTAGTAGAAAAAAGTATGTAAATCCTTGGAATCAACAGCTGGTTGACCGTCCCTGGCAGCAATAACCTCAACCACGCACTTCCTGTAGCTGTGGATCAGACCTGTACATTTGCACTGTGGATCAGGAGGCCCATGTATCCTGCAAATCTGCTTTAGCTCTGTTGTGTTCCTTGGATGCCTAGTGTAGGCTCTCTTCAAGTCATTCCATAGCATCTGAGATCTGGGTTTTGACTTGGTCACTCCAAAAGTGAGATTTGGTTTTTCTTAAGCCATTCTGTGTTTTGGGTTATTGTCCTTTTTTGTCCCAAAGCAGGCCAAAATCATGATATTCTCCCCACTGATCTTTACGCTTGGGATGATGTTTTTGTATGGTGCAGTGGCCTTTTTATGGCAGATGTAATGCAGCAAAAGTTCAATCTTTGTAAGGGCTGGTGCCCGGCCTCAGTGTCCTCCAGGGCATCGGAGGGCGCGCCAGGCCAGCGCCGAGGGTTAGTTGGCTAATTATCAACACCTGCTTTCAACAGCTTATAAGCAACGCCAACTAGCCACTCGGCGCTGGATCTTTGAAGCTCGTGAGAGCGAATCTATGCCCGATTTTTCCTCTGAGCTCCGGCTCTCTTTCCCTTCCTTCCTATCCACGGCAAGTGCCGTTTATTCCCCTCTCGAGTTTGGTGTGGCTGTGTAGAGCTGTGAGCTCCACCGCTCTCCTCTGAGTCTTTGTTTGTTTGTGTGTGTGTGTGTGTGTGTGTGTGTGTGTGGTAGCCGCCGCGAGGCACGCGGTGTGCTCACCTTTTCTCTCCCCGCGCTGTTCCTCTCCTCTCTGGTGGAGCAGCGTTTAATCCCCAAGCACCTCAGTTCAGTTTTGTTTTCTTTGGAAGCCATTTTGTTTAGTTAATCCTTCACCTCATCTCATAAGAGGTAGCCGTAGCTTCCACGGTGAGTCTTGTTTACAATTCTCCCCCTTTCTCTCACTCACGCTCGGCGTGAATTTTGTTTTCCGCCTGTTTTCCCTCTCCGCCCGTTTTCGTTGCTCCGACCGTTTTCGTTGCTCCGCCCCTTTCGGCGGAGGCTCTAAAGGGCGATTAAAGCGGCCGCGTCCCAATTCACTCGCTGGTTCAGCGGTTAGAGCATTGGGCAGCGACCGCGACAGCCTGGGTTCAATCCCCGCTTGGAGCGGGGTTTAATAATAATAATTATATCTATAATATTATTATATATCCTATTAATATATATATATATATATACATATATATATATATATATATATATATATATATATATATATATATATATATATTTATTTATTTATATATATGTATATATATGTGTATATATATATATATATATATATATATATATATATACAATTATATATTGATTATTATTATTATTATTATTATTATTATTTTCCCCTTTTTCTTGGGTTTACCTGCTTTGAGATCTGCTGCTCTGCACTTGGTTCCTACAACCTTCTGGGCTGGAGAGCTACTGCTCCCCAACCCATTACAATCTTAGTGTCATCTGTACACAAAACATTTTGCCAGAACTATTGTGGAGTGTCAATCTTTTGCAAACTTCAGTGAAGTTGAATCTCTTCCCAGTCTCAAGTCTTTTGCAGTCTCCAACAAGTTTTTTTTAAGGATTGCCCTGTATTTAGTTTCACAGGGGGGTGGTGTGTTCAGGGTAATGTTAGGCTTTGTTAGATTAATGCCACACATAGCGCTTTGCATTTAGGCCAAAAACGTGGGTCTCATCTGACCACAGCCCCTTCTTCCAAATGTTTGCTGTGTCTGCTACATAGCTTGTGACAGACTGCAAACACCTCTTCTTGCCACTCTTTCATAAAGGCAAGGTTTGTTGAGTTTACAACTTATAGTTGTCCTGTGGACAGATTCTCCCACCTGAGCTGTGGATTTCTGCAGCTCCTCCAGAGTGACCATGGACCTCTTGGCTGCTTCTCTGATCAGTGCTCTCCTTGCTCGATCTGTGCGTTTGGGTGGACAGCCCTGTCTTGGTAGGTTTGCAGGTGTAGAATACTTTTTCTATTTTTGGATGATGGATTGAACAGTGCTCCCTGAAATGATGAATGTTGGAATATGTTTTTATAATCTAACCCTGCTTTACTCTTCTCCAAAACGTTATCTCTTACCTGTCTGGTGAGTTTCTTGGTCTTCATGATGCTGTTTGTTTACTAGTGTTCTCTAACAAACCAGGCCTTCACAAAACATGTGTATTTATACTGAGACTAAATTACACACAGCTGCACTCTATTAACCATATAACATTTTTGTTCCATTTCATAATTACATGCTACTTTGTGTTGGTTTATCACTTAAAATTTCAATAAAATACATTTATACAGTTTGTGGTTGTAAGGTGACAAAATGTGAAAAGATTCAATGTATACTTTTTCAATTATTTTTCAAAAAAAAAAATTTTTTTTTGATTGTTGATCCTCCTAAAGCTCTAAATGCTGCAGCACGGCTCACATATGCGTATCCATCTTTTGTGTTTTTATCAGTCAAATTAGCCCTAGTCCACACATTCAAACTAGCAAGAGTGCAGGTATGCTAACTCTTAATTTTGATTTGGTCATCAACATAAAGTTTAATATACTTTTTACACTAGCATTATGTGGTTTCTATAGTTGTTCTCATTGAAGACATGGATGATTGTAAAACGTTTTGTGTTATTATTTTAGGCACATTATATTTGTCAATACTCTTGAAAATTCCAAAGGGTTCCCATACTTTTTCTTGCCACTATAAATCATTATTCTATAACTGACTTTGTTAATAATTCCCAGCTAAAGCCTGAACTATGAATAATCAGAACAAAGACTCTAAATGGACTCTAAATGTTGCTATTGGGATTCTTTTTTGTTGTTTATTCTATCCCGCCTCTTAAGCTTGATTGGCTGTAACTCACCGCACTGAAGGCCCAGCAGGATCCACAAGTGAATTGGTTTTTTACTGCAGTCACGTAGCCTTTCTCCATCCAATTAATAGCCTCAGGTGGATCAGACTCTGCCTGTCGGTGGAATGAAGCTACATGCTGGATCTTGGTCCTGTTGAAGGATTTCAGGCAGCTGGCAAACTTAATCTGGTACTCCTGGTTGTCCTGTTAAAGAGATAGAGCCAGGGGTAGGGTTGCAACGGTATGAGATTTTCACGGTATGATAACCGTCTCAGAAAATACCGCGGTATCACGGTTATCACGGTATCACAGTTTGTTACATATATTATTAAACTGACCCTTAAAGAAATTACAACAAAGGTTTTTTGTTCAATTTACTATTTATTGTAGAAATTACATCATCAGGTGAAGGAAACCATGTTATTCCACTACTCTTAAGGGCAGTGTATATATATAAAAAAAGTTGGTATATAACCAGATACTGCAGAAAGAGTGGATTTATTTCTGACATGATCCTCACAATAGAGATTTCTATTTTAAGGCTTTCACACCGAGTCTGGTTTTAACATATGAAAAACAGGCACGTCAGAATTTGAAAATGAATGGCGTCTTTCACATACAGTCCGGCCAGGACCTTTACACGGACACGTGAATCCATCGTAGCACGCACTTCACGCCTGTACCTGCGTGCCCAAATTTCGGATAACTCAGCGCTTTTGCGGGCGCTTACCGCATGGGTTGTGCACGACTACAAAGAGGTTTTATTTAGGTTCAGATTAAAATTATAAACTAAACACATACTTAGCGCTGCACAGCGGGGTGGTGTTCTCGGAGATGGGAGAACAGGTTTGATGTATTTCCTCCTTTAGCTGTGACTTTACGGCCACATTGATTACAAGCTTGTTGATTACAAGATTACAAGTCTGTTTTCGGGCTGTTTGAATGAGCGAAATATGATCAGAATTATATTAATTAACACTAACATAGAAGCATAGAACTATTATTTAATTAAAATGATTTTTAAGAACAGCTAAACACAGTGCGGAGAAGTTCACGTGCGAGAGAGAGAGACAAGAGAGAGAGAGATTTGTGTGTTCTTGTATGAGCTACTCACAGGTAAAGATTCTCTTTTATCTCCTCGTGCTCATATTTTAGTCCAATACATAATTCTGCAGTTTCTCAGTGTTTTCTGTCGTATTTAGCGCGAGCGCTTACAACTAACACCGCGGACCGCGAGGTGCCGCTGCGCTGCCACTGTTATGCCGAATCCAACTCCCTGCTCAATCCGACTCCCGCTTTGCGGACAGAATCGGCACAACACCCCCCGCTGTAGGACTGCGGGAGTGAAAACAGCGCTTTTAAATAAGTTAGATAAGTTTCACTTTCAGTTTTTGTTATTTGGTTCGTTTTCATTAACCATAATAATTGGTTACTTAGCAACATTGTGATTATCACACCAGAGTTTTATTTAAAAATAAAATATATAATTAAAAAACAGATGCCTACATCTCAGACTATTTTCTGGAGCCCAACCCGACCCGGCCCGAGGAATGTGTTGGGAAATCTCGGCCCGAACGGACCCGATTTCGGGTCGGGCCTCGGGTCAGGTCTGGTTCGGGCAGGGAATCTAAGCTCTAGTCTGATGCACTTTCTGCCATTCTCACCGCTGTGTGCTGAGTAGCTGAAGCGGAGCAGAGTTGCGCATGCGCGGGTGAGTTTCTCCGCTGGCTTGCGTTTTACTGGTAATAAGCAAACACACACGGTATGATAACCTAGGGATGTTCCGTGTATTTTTGTATCCATCCCCTGACTTTTCTTCGTTAAGCTTTTCTTAAAGTTGTGTGTTTTTTGTGTGTGTGTGATTTCCTGTCCTGTGCTATAATGGACCACATCTGAGTGATGCAGGGGGGCACGAACTCAGATTTATAATGCTTTGGGCTTTGAGTTCAGGGTAGCTAAGAAGCAAAAAAGAAAAGTAAACAAAAGACAACCTAAAAACCAAGAATGACAAACAAACGAAAGAAAATTATACAGTTGCAGAAGAAGTATGTGAACCCATTGGGATTCCTTGTATTTCTGCATAAATTGGTCATTAAATGTCACAACAATAGGCAAACATACTTCTTATGAAGACCTTACACCTAAAATTTTTTTTAGGCGATTTCACTGTGGCATATAAAACCTAGAGAGTCTGGCTAGAGTCGAGCAGCAGTTGATTCACGGTCGAGTCATCTTGATGGTTCAGTGTAAGGTGGTCAGGATTAAAAGTTTTAGTCAGTCGGGTTTGGGTCCTGGCATTCAGATAAAATCAACCGTGTTTAATATTATCGCAAGTCTTGAGACTCGACTTACGCAAATAGTGATGTGAACAATGTCAACAACCAATAGGAGAGCTACGGGAAGCGGCAAGAACATATTTCATGTGACTGTTTACAAACAATTTAAAAAAGAACAAATATTGCAGTTAATAGGTCTTATATGGTTCTTATTTCAATATGTACAGTATTTTAATCACAGTGAGCACTTTAAAGCACTTTATATTTAAAGTCATTTTAAATATCAAGAACTAACAGTGTGTCAGAAAAATAACCTGTTGAATAATTTCAGAAAGAATCTTAAAATCTTAGCCTGTCAGTAGAAAAGTCTGTGACTAGTCTTTAGATGTAAGAGGGTGTCAGACTTCAGTCTGTTAAAAGAATTGTGAGTCTTTTCAAAATTGTGTAGTGTATGGACAGCTTTGAGCTAATGATTATATGTTTGCAAGGTTTAATTGAACACAACATGTTAACATTCACAGTGAAAAGTGGAAAAGTATGTGACTTTTCTAAGAGCTAATTGATGCCAGGATGTGATGAGATTGGATGTGATGGTTAAAGATGTCCTGCCCTATAAAACACCAGTTTTGAGTTTGCTGTTCTTAAGAAGCATTGCTTGATGTGAATCATGCCTCGCAAAAAGAGCTGTCATCAACAGAAAAATGAATTTCCAAGTTTACCAAGACATTTTGCAGGAAAACTTAAGACCATCTGTCTCCCAATTAAAGCTCAACAGAGGATGGATGATGCAACAGGACAACGACCCAAAACATAGAAGTAAATCAACAACTGAATGCCTTCAACAGAAGAAAATACGCCTTGTGGAGAGTCCTGACCTCAACCTAATTGAGAAGCTGTGACATGACAGTTTTGTGAAGAGGAATGGTCTAACCAGTTATTAAATCCAAAGGTTCACATACTTTTCCCCCTCACTGTGAATGTTAACATATTGTGTTCAATAAAACCATGCAAACATATACTTTTTTGTGTGGTATTAGTTTAAGCCGACTGTGTTTGTCTATTGTTGTGAATCAGAAAACTGAATTAAATATAATTAAACAATTAAGTATTTTTTTGTCTAATTATGTCATTTTAATGATCGAATTTAAAAATGTCACCATTTCACTTTCAGCTAAAGAAAGAATTAATTACATTTCTGACAATAAACATTACTAACATCTGATGTTTCAAATATTTCATATTTCAAATATTGTGATCAGTATGTAAAATGTATTTTTAATTGCAACACTTGTTCTCACCATGTCTGCAAAGTGGTTCATGCCGAGTCTGTAGGTTTTGAGTCCCTGGTCAGCCAGCATGTTGTGTTCCAGTACCAGCTTACGATTGGTCATCCAGGTCATCTTACGCTGAGACTCTTCTTCCTCAGAACTGTAACTCTTACCTGTGAAACACACAACCATTTTGTTATAATGTTTAAATTTAATAATGTATATAGAAATTATTGCTCTGATTCTTTTGGACTGCAGTGCTGCCTTTAGCACTGTTGACGATTATGTTCCCCTAAAGCGTTATATTCAGATCTGCTGGAGTCATTAGCCACACTCTGATAATGTTGGCTGGATTCATAAATCCAGTCAAAATTCATTCCACCCTTCTGTCTTCCTCCGAGTTCTGCTGTCACCTGTCCAGCCAGACTGATGGAAGTCTCTGGAAGTCAGGCTTCCCCATCCATCACCCACCACAGATCAGCTGCTTTCTATCCAGTTTATGCCAATGACTAGTTGCTCACTCTCCACTTCTATTACATCCAAGTTTATGTAAACACTATCTAGGAATTTTCTAACTGCTTCCACTGCAGGTGTTGCTATTCACTTATTTATACACACTCACCTTCCACTTTATTAGGAAAACCTGTCCAACTACTCATTAAAGCAAATGTCGAGTCAGCCAATCACATGGCAGCAACTCAATGCATTTAGGCATGTAGACATGGCCAAGACTGCTGCAGTTCGAACCGAGCATCAGAATGGGGAAGAAAGGTGATTTAAGTGACTTTGAACGTGGCGTTGTTGTTGGTGTCTGGGTATTTCAGAAACTGCTGATCTACTGGGATTTTCACCCACAACCATCTATAGGGTTTACAGAAAATGATCTGAAAAAGAGAAAATATCCAGTGAGCTGCAGTTCTGTGGGCGCAAAAGCCTTGTTGATGCCAGAGATCAGAGGAGAACGGCCAGACTGGTTGAGCTAATAGAACAGCCACAGTTACTCAAATAACCACTTGTTACAACCGAGGTAAGAGAATGGCGGGAGCGGGATTGGATCAGAGAAGGATCTGGTGGCTGACAGGGTCTAGAGCAGTACCAATTGGCGGCAAGGACCCACAGTTTCGGCTCAGTGGCATAGTCCTGGGTCATAGGCAACAGCAGTGGGCCGCAAGACGACCCACAACCCTGCTCCTGCCCGCCTTGGACCAATGCACATGCTGCACCCGCGGCCACACAGGATGGTGCCTCCGCCTATGAGTGAACAATGGGTAAAACCCCATAAAAATTCATTTGGGAGGTCTAAGAAGATTGTTGATTGTTATAGGAAGTAATGAATTCAGTTATTTTCTCCAAAGGGTGTGCAACCAAATATAAGTTGACAGTGCCAATTATTTTGTCCAGTCCATTTTTGGAGTTTTGTGTGAAATTACTTAAATTTTGACTTTTTTCTGTTTTTTTTTTTTTTTTGTTTTTTTTGTGTTTCAGTACACACAAAGAAATAAACAATTAAAGAAATACTTCATATCCTGGAAAAAAAAATAGAGGTACCAATATTTTTAGCCATAACTGTATTTTGTCTAATGCTGTTTCTCCTAATTTTAAGAGAAACATCTGTGATCTTAGTTGATCTAAATTAAATATATGTGAAAATCGCAAATTTGTCTCCTGAGACGTACATGATCAACATTTGAGCAATACAATTGCCCTCTGGGAATTTATGTCTAAACTTATGCTAAAGTCTCCTTTGTCTTTTCATCTAATCTTATTGTTTGCTGTCTTGGAGAAACTACAGAGATATTAAGGAAATCTTCGTGTTGAGATTTTTTCTCTGTTTATTTTATGTAAGATTCAGTGTTTTCTGGTAACCCTTTCTTTTACAGTTCCCTTAGTTCTAGCTATTAACCAGGTAATTGTGAGGTACAAACTCTGAAGTACATAGTAATTATTTTGGGTAACAAGATGGTAAGTACCAGGACAGTCTTGCCTAATTACACTGAAATGTCTCATAGGTTCTAGATATTAAACGATGTTTGAATTTTGTGCCAAAAGATTTACGTAAAAAAAAAAAAAAATCTGCAATCAAAATAAAAAAAATCAATGGACAAATTGTATGTTGCAAATTCAAAAGAGAAAAAATATATAGCAAACATATATTATGAAATATACTTGCTATATATAGTTGCTTTATTATCCTTTGCAGTTATTTGAAAATAATTTTAGTTTGGATTTCGGCAGTCTTTGCTTGAATTTGTGTTTTTGTGAATTTTCTGTGGATTTTTTGTTAAAGACTTTTTTTTCTGGAATCAATCATTTGCTTCTGTTTCAGTTTTGGCACAATTTTCACGGGTGGGCGGGGATTAGAAGAAGGCGTTCCCCTTGAATCTCCAATGGTCAACTGGTTTTAGACTGACTTCTGGTACCCTGAAACCTGGTCTGAGGCTGACCACGCCCCCCCACCAGTTTTAAGCGTTCTTCCAAACACGGGAGTGAACAGGTTCCAGTGCACAGCAGCAGCAGCAGATACTTTTTCCAATAAACTTCATACAAACGTTATGTTTAATGTTTTATTTTTTTCCATCTATGTAATGCTGCAGGCCGGAGACCAAGTGGGCGTGGCTAAAGGGCGGAGCATATGTCAATCATTTTTAACTGCAGCCAATCACCGTAACAGATCTTTTAAAAGAAGGCGAAAACTGCGTTGCTACCGGTTAAACGTAGCGCGATTTAAACTTCTGAACAGCGGTGAAGCTGAACCTGTATAAGTATTTTACAAAATACAATATTACAGTTTAAACACATTTATGTGCTATTGTAGTTAGTCCTGCCTATATGCCGCTCTTAAACAGAAGTAACTTAATGAAAAGTTTAGAAAAGCCCTGACTTTAGATATTTTTAAATCAAAGATTAAAATACTTGTTTTTCTGGAATGGCACGTTCGTGATTTTTTTCCTTTAATGCAGTAATTGCATTAAATCGTGTATACGTATGTGTGTGTGTATATATATGGCACTTTCGTGATTTTTTTTCCTTTATTGCAGTAATTCCAATAAAGTATTTATCTATCTATCTATCTATCTATCTATCTGTCTGTCTGTCTGTCTGTCTGTCTGTCTGTCTATCTATCTATCTATCTTGCATTAAATCGTGTATACGTATGTGTGTGTATGTATATATATATATATATATATATATATATATACATACACACACATACGTATACACGATTTAATGCAATTACTGCAATAAAGGAAAAAAATCACATATTTTAATCTTTAAAAAGTCAGGGCTTTTCATTCAGTTAATGTTACTTCTGTTTAAGAGCAGCATGTAGGCAGGACTAACTACAATAGCACATAAATGTGTTTAAACTGTTAATATAGTATTTTGTAAAATACTTATACAGGTTCAGCTTCACCGCTGTTCAGAAGTTTATATCGTGCTACGTTTAACCGGTAGCACCGCAGTTTCCGCCTTCTTTTAAAAGATCTGTTAAGGTGATTGGCTGCAGTAAAAATGATGGACAGCTTGGTCTGTCTGAGGATTGGCTTAATAAAAAGTGATTGACAACGAAAGTGTAGTATCTGATTGACTGCAGTCGAAAATGATTGACACATGCTCCGCCCTTTAGCCATGCCCACTGGGGCTCCGGCCTGCAGCATTACCCTTCTCTTTTTTTCTCTAAGCAAGCGTTTCACTTCATTAAAAAGCTCACGTTAGCATTCATGCAACATTCATGCACAAAGTAATTAGCTAACTCACTAGCTCACTTACTAGGTAACTTACTAAGTCACTGACTAGGTAACTCACTAGCTCACTTACTAGGTAACTCACTAGCTCACTTACTAGGTAACTCACTAGTTCACTGACTAGGTAACTCACTAGCTCACTTACTAGGTAACTTACTAAGTCACTGACTAGGTAACTCACTAGCTCACTTACTAGGTAACTCACTAGCTCACTTACTAGGTAACTCACTAGCTCACTTACTAGGTAACTCACTAGCTCACTTACTAGGTAACTCACTAGCTCACTTACTAGGTAACTCACTAGCTCACTTACTAGCTAACTCACTAGCTCACTTACTAGGTAACTCACTAGTTCACTGACTAGGTAACTCACTAGCTCACTTACTAGGTAACTCACTAGCTCACTTACTAGGTAACTCACTAGCTCACTTACTAGGTAACTCACTATCTGACTGACTAAATAACTCAATAGCTCACTGACTAGTGTTGCCAACTCCTCAGTAAGGAAAGTAGCTATTGGCTGTCCTAAAAGTTGCTAGAAGTCGCTAAATGACGTCATCATCCAATTTGCATAATACATGTTTTTGAAGCTGTAAAGGATTAAGGTTGTGGGAGAGAAAAAAGTGAGTAAAAAACAGTCTAAATATGTTAGAAATATTACAAATGAACTCTAACAAATGAACAACTTTGTTCCTTTTTAAATAAGCAGTAACCTTTTTACAATAACTCCATTAACCACATTTTTTTTGTTTGTTTGTTTTATTTTATTTTTATTTTTGTTTTCTTAAGTTTTCTTTATTTTTAAACCTATTATAGACAAATTGTTCAATGGTTCAATATATATTTAGCTTTTTACAAAGAGGGAGACACTGTGGAGGAGGTGAGTGACAGGCTGTGTGGTGAATGAGGTGACTGACTGAGACAGTGAGTTAAATTCAGTGATTTCTTTTTGTGTCACACTGAAGACACAGTTATATTTATATCCTGCTTTGTAAATATGGGGCGTGGTCAGTCAGTGGTGGCTTTGGGCACGCGCGGTTTATTTACAGTGTGTTCGTGGAGCGGTAAAGGTCTGTTCTGACTGTGAGAGACTGCACTGTGAGTGTTGTGGGCGGGGCTCATGGCAGCACCTGCTGTCTCCAATAACACCGCAAAAACTCTCTAGATTGGTCGCTAGTCGCGTTTTTACAAAAAAAGTCACTAAAGGGTCTGAAAAGTCGCTAAATATAGCGACAAAGTCGCTAAGTTGGCAAAACTGTCACTGACTAGGTAACTCACTAGGTAAATAACTAACTCACTAGCTCACTGACTAGCTAACTCACTAGCTCAGTGACTAGCTAACTCACTACCTGACTGACTAAATAACTCACTAGCTCACTGACTAGGCAACTCACTATCTGACTGACTAAATAACTCACTAGCTCACTGACTAGGCAACTCACTAGGTAACTAGCTAACTCACTAGCTTACTGACTAGCTAACTCACTAGCTCACTGACTAGCTAACGTACTAGTTCATTGACTGGGTAACTCACTAGCTCACTGACTAGGTAACTCACTAGCTCACTAACTTGCTAACTCACTAGCTCACTGACTAGCTAACTCATTAGTTCACTGTCTAGGTAACTCACTAGCTCACTGACTAGGTAACTTACTAGGTAACTAGCTAACTTACTAACTCAATGACTAGGTAACTCACTAGGTAACTAGCTAACTCACCATTTAACTGACAAGGTAACTCACTAGCTCACTGACTAGGTACCTAGCTAACCCACTAGCTCACTGACTAGCTAACTCACTAGCTATATAACATTAAACATACCGTTTGTATGAAATGTAACTAGAAAGAAAGGATCTGCTCCTTTTGTGCACTGGATTTGAAAGAACGCATGAAACGGGCGGGGCAGGCGTGGGCAGTCTCAGAGGAGGGTTCCGGGTAACAGTATGGCACGCCTTACAGGACAGAATTTGCCTGGGTCTGACGGCACATAAAGCGTGCATAATGCTTAAAAAACAAAGTTTAGGGCTTATTTTTATGCATTGGAATAAACGTGAGTATTTTTTTTTTTTTACATTTTGTTATGTTTTAATCAGGGCCCCTCACATTTATTGCAAGGTTTAAAAATAAGCCTTAAAAAGCGTTTTGGACAGCGTTTTTTAAGCATTACGCACGCTTTATCCGCCGTCAGACCCAGGCGAATTATGACCTATACCGCTTGTCATACACCAGCAGTCATTCCAGAACCAGCTAACCAATGGAGATTCAAGTGGATCGCCTTCTTTTAAAACTCGTCCAACCCGTGAAAACTGTGCCAAAAGAATTCACAGAAAATTCACAAAAACACGCAAATAAAAGCAAAGACTGGCAAAATCCAAACTGAAACAATTTTCAAATACCTGCAAAGGACAATAAAGTAACCAAGTATATTTAAGAATATATGTTTGCTATGTATTTATATATATATATATATATATATATATATATATATATATATATATATATATATATATATATATCTTTTGAATTTGCAAAATACAATTGTTCTTTTTAATGTTTACAATTTTGATTGCAGATTTGATTTTTCACGTAAAATTTTAGGCACAAAATTCACTCCATATTAAACGGATACATAGGAGGTACAAATTTAAAGTACTAGAACAAGAGCAAGGACAATTTAAATTAATTACACTGAAAAATCTCACAGGTTCTAGATATAAAACAGGTGAGTGTGAGGTTCAAACCCCAGTAACATGATAATAAGTACCAATACAGTCTCCATACACTGACATACCTCACAGGTTCTAGATATTAACCAGGTAAGAGTGAGCTACAAACTCCAGTAACATGATGATAAGTCTTCTTACACTGAGAAAAGTAAAACTTATTTCTCTGGTTTTACTGAGTTCTTACCATGTGGGAAAACTAGTTATTCTTTGTAGAACAACCTGCTGTAAGTACAGTGTAAAACACTGTGTAAATAACAGAATGTTCTGCTTAATAAATGAGTAAAAGGACTGTAAAAGAAAGCAGAGCTTTACACTTTTCACTATTTGAACATCCACTATAAAAAACCTACGTATGGAGAGAATTTTGTTTAAGGCAAAAAAAATAAAAAATCCGCAATCAAAATTTTAATAATCAAAAGGAAAAAAGTGTATACTGCATAGAAAAAATATTTTAGCAAATACACATCCATACACAGGTTTTCATAGTGGATATTTAAATGTAACGAGTAGGACCCTTACAAATGTCCTGTGTATATATATATATATATTTTTTTTGTTGTTTTTCATATTAAATGCGAAATGCAATTTCCCAGTTTAAGTGTTAAGCTTAGTTCTGTGTGTGTGTGTGTGTGTGTGTGTGTGTGTGTGTGTGTGTTGGGGATAGGTTGTCTGGACTGAATATACTGTAAAGTATTGTTAAGTAGAGTAAAAGTTGAGTAAATAATCTTTGTTGTACAGGAACAGTTGTGTCAAAAGAGAGAAACCATTGTAGGACACTAAGTAAGAAGGTGGGGTCCACGCGGCCGCGGAGAGGAGGAGGAGGGGGGTGACCAAAACCTGTCATTCTTCAGAGACCTCTAATTCAGTGAAACAAAGCAAGGCTAAAAAAAAAAACACTTTTTTCACAAAAAACGGCTCACATGGCATTTACTCATACTAGAGACCACAACCACATTTTAAAATGAATTAAAAATGATTAAATGAGACCTTTAAGGTAGGAACTAAGTATTTCCTCCCTTAAAGAGAACAAGTGACAGATTCACTCTCAGCTGTACTGCTGAGGAGAGAGGGAGAGCGCTGGAAGAGAGAGCTGATAAACCACAGGCTTATTTTTTGCTTTACTTGCATAACAGTTAATGTTAGTTGAGCCAGCTTAGCCCTAGCCTGTCTAAAAAACTGGCTGCAAGTATATTTCACTCACATATGACTTGGGTAGCACTAACACTAAAACACAATAATCTGTGTCTGCACTGTTCATGAGTATACTGTTCCTTGTGGTTTAATTTCACAGCAACCATCTAAACAGGACTTATAGGGTCGTGTTTCAGACAGGGATTTAGCCTAGTCATTTTCAATGTAGATTTTCAATTGCAAGAAAATTATAGTCAGAGACTAGGGTAAATTCCTGTCCAGGAAACTGACCCATAGTGATGATCCTAAACACCTCCTACCATTCTTTGATTTTATTAGTAGGTTTGCAAAATTATTTTTTGTTCTCACCATGCTTCTGTTTCCAGCTCTGGAACTCCAGCTCCTCCTGAGAGACACTGGCTGCATCGGCCACGGCCACAAGAGCAGCAACAATGAGCAAAACCTTCATTCTGAAAAATAAGTAAGCGTTTGAGCGATTTAGGAGATGAGAATTTGGTTCTTAGATCACAATGTTTATTAGAGAGATCCCAAATTAAGCTAAATGTCATAAATTAGGTCATAGTTCTAACATTTTTGTGCAAAATCAGATTTGTATCAGGGTTATGAACTTGTGCTGTACATTAGAGTTCAGAGTTAATACAGTATCATAGTTAATGTAACCAGACATCCCAAGTTGCAAAAATAAATTTCAGGGAGGTACCCCCGGACCTGGACTTGGACACAATCCCCTGCCAGGTATGCTAAAATCGAATATAGTATGCTAAAATCTAATGCTAAAATCACTGCTACAAACTGTACAGTAGGCAAGACTTTCTTTTTTTTTTTACTTTTACCCGACATGAATATACTTTAGAGTATTCAGAGGTGTAATGAGTTTTACTGAATGCATTCCTGTCCAGGAGGGGGGAAAATACAACCCGCCCACACTAAAAACTGATTGGCTGACTCACAGACTCTTTGCAGAGAACAGGCCAATCAGACCCCTCTTTTTTTGCATGTTCTTCATGAAAATGCACATGAGAGGAGCGCTTTTCTCTCCCTGTCCCTCTCTTTTTCACACATGATTGTGGAAAAAAGTCTGTGTCACCCGCATGCGTGTTTGTGTTCACTCTCGGGCCACTCGTTCCAGATTCCGGGAGATTTTTCTGTATCTGGGTGTCTGGAGTGGGTTTCCCGAAAGCTTCGTAACGCTAAGAACTTCGTTAACTCGTACTTAATATTGATCGTTAATTAAAGAGTGTTTCCCAAACCCGTGCGTAACTAAAGTACTACGTAAACTCACTTGCAGATTAACGAGTGCCCTCACCCAGTCGTTATTCTTAAGGAGCTTCTTTAGGGGATCTCGACTTGCAGTTCAGCACCAGGGTCCGCCAATTTTTAGGGAGAAAAATTATAATTTCCGTGGTTGAAGCAATTATATTATATTATATTATATTATATTAGATTATTCCCTGTGTCTGCGGGTGGCCCGGTTTCCTCCCACAGTCCAAAGACGGCACGTTCAGACTAATTGGATGTCGGATAAAAATTGCCCCTTATGTGTCAGTGTGTGAGTGGATGTGTCTGTGTGTCTGTCTATGTCTGTCTGCCCTGCGATGGATTGGCGGCCTGTCCAGGGTGTATGCTGCTTTCTGCCCGATGCCAGCTGGTATAGACTCCAGCCAACCCCGCGACCCTTACCGGATAATGCGGTTGACGATGAGTGAGTAAGTGAGTGAATGAGTTATATTATATTATATTATATTATATTATATTATAATGCCAACTTTGTCTGTGGCTTGTAGTCTAACTGATCATTTGCTATAATGAACCCCGCCTACACCATGCGGGGAGGGGAACTGTGATGATGATACTTGGGGTACAGTACAGCACAACACAATATATTTCCATGCTATTGGGAAAATCCCTGGTACTGTAGGTCCGGTGCAGGGGACGCCTGCGGTGTCTTTAATCACACCTACACGTATTGTAAAGGGTATCAGTGAATGTGCAGGTAATATTTAATATTATTCCTTAATCAGGTGCTTCTAACCAACATTGTGGCCGTTCATCTGGGCAAACTCTCCCAAATAAGTACCAGTCAAAAGTTGGACACGTCTCATTCAATGTTTTTTTTTTTTTTTTTTTTTTTTTTTTTTACATTGTCGATTAATATTAAAACCATGAAAACTATTAATTGACGCATATGGAATTATCTAGTAAACAAAAAGGTGCATGGCCTTCACAATCCCCTGACCTAAACCCAACTGAGATGGTGATTTAGGATGAGCTGGAGCTTCACAGAGTGTATAAAGTATAAAACATATTCCTGTTGGTTTAAAATGTGTATATGGAACATACGTATATGTATTATTATATTATTTTTATATTATTAATAAATATAAAAATAATAAATTAATATTACTATCAATATTACTATTAATAATATTAGTATAATATCTACTAATATAATATATATCAACAATAATAGTTTTAAAAAAGTCAAAAAAGTTTAACGTTTAAAAAAAATTAGACTTTTGATTATTTATTTAGTCATATGTATCTTTAGGAGTATTTTATTAATGCCAAAGTACATCCTTTTGTAATTTAAATTTCAGAATATGTATAATGTTGATGATTACAACACATTTCTACATTTTTAGGGTGTAATAGTGAATAAATACTGCATATTGGCAATGTTGAATCGATATTTGTGGATCGATTGAGCGCGCTGTTTCGGGGGAGGAGTCAACAAAGACGTTCTTTAACCTCGTTCGTTAGTTTTTACTTTGCGAAGCTCTTTGGGAAACACTCGCAGAACCGGCTCGTTCTGTACTCACGTCATTCGTTAGTTCGTTCGTTATTCGCTAAGGTTGATCGTTTTCGGGAAACCCACCCCAGATCAGTCAGGTTTGCGTTCAGGCAGACAATCTAAACTTTAGTATGCAGAACTATATTATTATTATTGTTATTAATTTTCCATTCTTTTAAATAGTAGGATATTTTGACTTTTATTTCTCTTCCCCGGACCCACCCGAGATTTCCCATCACTTTCCTCGGCTCCAGGAAATAGGGTGATGTTGTGTGTAAATAAATATTGTTTTACCTGTAGCTGAATAATCAAAATACCTGAAACATTTATTTTAACAGCACTACTGAACGGGACCACTTTGGTGTGGTTTGGGCTTTATTGGAGGGCTGGGTAATGCCATCCATTAAATATTTTTTACCTAATAACTCAATAACTAAAATTGCACAAACATTTATTCTAACGGCACAAACCAGCACAAACGCAGCATTAAAAAATAAGACCACTTTGGTGAAATCTGGCCTTAGATGAGGGGCTGTGTTACATAAAAGGTAATAAATTAAATACTTTAATTTCTCAGTAATTATAACAGTAAATATAATGTTTAATATCCCAGATAGCCAGCGACTTTGGCCCGGACTCATTTCTAAGTCGGCACTGCTGGTTTAGAGTCGCAAGCAGAAAAATACTTCTGGCCCACAGCTGGCCCAGTGTCACTTTCTGACTGTTCTACATCAGTGTCACTGAGCAGTTATTTTGGTGCTGGTGAACGACTGTTGCACCTGACCTGTTGATTCTCTGAACACAGTTGTGTACTGGCTCAAATACGGCAGATGACCCTGTACCAGCACTGCACTAACAAAGTGGAAAACTGACTGTTCCCCACTGTTAGCACTTTTCTACCAAAGCTGACTTTTTATATTTTCTTTTTATTTACAGTTACAGATGACTCCTGTCAGTAAGAGCATAAGAGTTATGCTGCTCCTCACACACACACACACACCTGTTATAGTACTGCTTCACACACACACAGCCTGTTATAGTACACACACACACAGTGTTATAGTACTGCTACACGCACACACACAATCAGCATCCCTAGACCCCAAGTTATAACCCTATCTGTGTGTCGCCTCTTCAGTTAGCTAAGCTAGCTAACTTAGCAGCATATCAAGGTGATATTATCTGAAGCTAAATTATCTCAGAATGTAGCATTAAACACATTTCATGTTAATGTAAATGTCAATGTAGCTATAACAGTTACTAACAGACAACCAAAAAGTATGGTTTTACTTGAAATTCAAATTGTTAACTAGTGTACAAGGCCAGAACAGAAGTACTGTTTCGGTATTTACGTTAGCTAAGCTAATAAATAGTAAGCTAGCTAGGATAGAAACCAGCTAGTTTGCTAGTGTTAGCTTAAATGCTTTTACAAACATACATACTGTAAAAGCATTTAGGCTTGCTAATAAACCAATTTGGTAGTTAGCTAGCGAATTGGTCTTTACTAGCTAACCTAAATGCTTCCACAGAACTTTTGTTTAGATGTTGTACATTAGCTAGCTAGTCAGCTAGGTTAACTTAGTGGTTGTGTGTCTCTACAAGTCACTGTGTTATGTTTGTGTTAGCTAGCTTTTTAGTTAAATAAATCTTTATTTGTATTGTTTATTCCAGAGTTCAGTAATACTTCCCTGCACACTCTGCTACTTCGTTAAAAATGTAAGTACTTTATTAACTTAACTACGGAGCCCCGGAGGGGCCGTGGATAAAAAAAATAATTAAATCGTGCTCACGATTTGCTATTCATGCTCACGTTTTCTTTAATTCGTGCTCACGATTTCTGTAATTCGTGCGCACGATTTCTGTAATTCGAGTGAACGATTTCTGTAATTCCTGCTCACGTTTTTATGCAATAAGACAATAAGCTGGGAGGGAAAGGAGCATTTTCTCTCTTGATCTGTTACAGGGGTGCAGTGATGATAATCAGTTATCTACCTTTATAACCTGCTGATATTAATGCACTAGTGTTACAGTTAGATGTACAGTACAGTGAGCAGATTTTGCCTGGTGGTGGAATCTCTACAGCGCGTGGGGGAGAGCCGTCCGCGGCACGGGTTCCCTGGCCGCGAGCGCAGGTCTTCACGGAGCTTATTTACCAACAATATAGACAAATATAGTCAATTCCAGTCATGATTAAAGGAAACAAACATTACTAATGCAGGATAACTGTGTGTTATTAAAACCAGATCAAAACAAAGTTATAATGCAATGTGGAACTGTTTATAATTTCTTATTTTCAACAATAGTATAACGTAAAGAAGTATAATTATATAAATATACAGCTATAAGACTTAGGTCCAAATGTACACTGTAAAAGTTAATAAAGATAATACAAAATTAATGCAAGGTGTGACAGTTGTCTATGAATGGCTCATATAAGAGCTGCTTTAAATATGTAACACTATATAAAATCAAAATAGCTGGTCTAAAATACTATTAATACAATGTATTAAGATATTTAGTAAATAGGCATTTCATATAATAATTTGGATCAATTTGATAATTTATTCCAATATGTTTCCTAAAATAATTAAGTTTCTATATCTGATGAAATGTCCTGAATATCTGCTTATTCTCAAATCACAGTGTCCTGCCCAGAAACATGCCACAAGCTTCAAATAAAAAAAATATAATAATTATAAACTTCTTAAATGTATATTTTCTGAATTATGTGTTTATTTATTATACAAATTATTAAAATATAGATTAAATCTATCATAAAAGTAATAATGATGTAACCAGATTTAAGAAGGTGTGCATTTCCTTGGAGGCTGGCTGAATGTTATTTAGAAATTAATAAACACATTTGCACATTGCATTATAACTTTGTTTTGATCTGGTTTTAATAACACACAGTTGTCCTGCATCAGTAAAATGTTTGTTTCCTTTATTCATGACTGGAATTGACTGTATTTGTCTACATTGTTGGTAAATAAGCTCCGTGAAGACCTGCGCGCGCGGCAGGTGTCTGGCGGCGGGGGAACCGATGCCGCGGACGGCTCTCCCCCACGCGCTGTAGAGATTCCACCACCAGGCAAAATCTGCTCACTGTACTGTACATCTAACTGTAACACTAGTGCATTAATAACAGCAGGTTATAAAGGTAGATAACTGATTATCATTACTGCACCCCTGTAACAGATCAAGAGAGAAAATGCTCCTTTCCCTCCGAGCTTCTTGTCTTATTGCGCATAAAAACGTGAGCACGAATTACAGAAATCGTTCACTCGAATTACAGAAATCGTGCGCACGAATTACAGAAATCGTGAGCACGAATTAAAGAAATCGTGAGCACGAATTGCAAATCGTTCACTCGAATTAAAGAAAACGTGAGCACGAACTGCTACATCGTTCACTCGATTTTATTATTTTTTTTATCCACGGCCCCTCCCAGGCTCCGTACTTAACTAGCACAGTTTTATATAAACACACTCACTACTACCAAATAAGCTTTAGTCAACATTTCTCTAATTTGTAAAATCACACTAGAAGTTGTTTGTGTATGCAGTATATTAGTATATACTAGAGACAAAAATGTTTTACTTGAAAAAGTTCAAAATTAAATTACACACACAGTTATTCTGTTAGACACAACAGGAGAATGTAACAGCATTAAGTAAAATAGTGGAGCTTTTCAGAGCAATTAACTTATTCAGGTTTTATATTGGCAGAAAATGAAATAGGAAAATCATAGATGCATTTTATTATTGTCAGTAAATTAATATATGTTTTAATGTTGCTGCCCCTACTTTCGCTTCTGCTGGTGCCCAATTTATTTCAAGAATGTGATGCTGAATTTAAAATGGTCATGTCATACAAAAGAAAAAACATAACAGCATTATATTTGCAAATATGACTGCAATAAACATATTTAACATTACACTGTTACTGTACTTTGATTCTATTAGTTGATAGTTGTATCTATAGAAACAAGCGTACAATTAAATATGTGTAGAGAAGGTATAACTTGCTTTTAGAGCCTACTCAGAAAATACATCGGTCAACAATACAGCGGAGAATAGCTCCCATACATAAGCTGTATGGGAGAGTGATGCGAAAGAAGCCATTTCTGCAAGCACACCACAAACAGAGTCGTCTGAGGTGTGCTCACCATTCTTCTTCTCTGCCTTAACAAGTTAAAAGTTAAAGTTCACAAAGTATAATATATTGTGACTAACAGGACAGGAGTGATGGATATTGTGGGAAGACAACTGTACAGGATCATTTGCAGGAGAATACCAAATAATTTGCTGTTTACATTAAATAAATGAGAAATGGCTTCTGTGATGAGCACAATTTTTGTGTAAGTTATTTCTTAAAAATAAAAATATTTTTAAGAAATTCAGTTCTGATTTGCAAATTGCTCTAAAGTGACAAACTGTAAATTAGGATTGTGTGTGTTTGTGTAAGATTCAGAACTTACCCGTATGATCTGTGTTGATCTTGGCTCTCTCTGGTTGTGCAGTATGAAGTGAGGAAAGGAGGGTCAGTAATGTGAATGTCTGTCTGGGCAGTGGTCTTTTATACAGGCCCTATCTGAAGTCATCCAGATTTTATCTATGTATTCCAGTTAACCTGCGCTGCTCACCACAAACTTCACACCACAAACTTCACACCACAAACTTCACACCACAAACTGCTCTCACAGTTCAAACCACACTCACACCACACTGAGCAGATACTCTCATCATCACATTAAAGCATTAATTAGCACCACAAACTGGGCTGTTTAAGTAATATCTTTAGTTATTCCTAACTAAATAAACAAATTCAATAAATAATTAAAATATATTAATCAATCAATCAATCAACCTTTATTTTGACTCGGATGTACATTGAGCACCACCCTCTTTTTCAATGTAGCCGAGCATTTACAGAAACAGGGATTGTCATAACAGAGAAAATAATAGCTAAATTTGATTATTTCAAAATAACAGTAAATAAAATATACAAATAGATAGACAAGAAAAATAGAATAGAATAAAATAAAAAATATGTTTAATTGATACAAAAATTAAGATAAAAAAAAGATTAATACAACAAAAATGAGTTAAAATTTAACTAAAACTAACTTTTACATAATACAATAAAAATACAAATAATAAATGAACTAAAAAAAATAAAAGCAATAATAATAAAAATAATAGTAATAATAAAAGAAAATCTAAATAATAAGGTTAGGTCTGAAAGATATTAAATGTTTAAAATGATTTAGTGACACCAGTGAGCTCAGTTTTAGGGTTTCCTGTAGTGAGTTCCAGCTCACTGGTGCTCTGTAGGTAAAAGCAGATTTTCCCAGTTCACTAAAAACTTTTGGAACCTGGCAGCTGATCCAATCTCTAGAGCGAATCTAATAATGAATGTTTTTTACATTCATCAATGAAGTGATGTATTCTGGCAAATGACCGGAGAGTGTCTTATAAATAAAAATCAACCAGTGTGTTTCCCTTCTTATCGTTAAAGATGGCCAACCAGTATTTGCATAGAGCTCACAGTGATGAGTTCTATATGGATCTCCAGTGATAAACCTCAGTGCAGAGTGATACACTGGATCCAGTAATTTGAGGGAGCTGGAGGGAGCATGTTTATAAATTTTTTCGCCATAGTCCAGCACTGACAGTAAAGTTCCCTCAACTATTCTTTTTCTGGCGTGCATGGGGAAACAGGACCCAGCTTCTGTCTGCATTTACTGACTAGTTTATTTATGTGTGGTTTAAAACTGAGTTTATCATCCAGCCATATGCCGAGATATTTATATTCTGTGACTCCCTCAATGGTGGATCCTTCCAGGGTTGTAATGTTTACAGTACTAAAATCGGTGTTTAGAGATCTGGAAAACAACATAAACTTTTCAACAACAAAAAGTTTTCATGGCATATAAAACTATGCAATCTAATATTTTTATTTTAATCCTGGTCAGTACAAAAAAAGTAAATAAAGTCTATTTCTGGTGCACTTTTTAAAGTGAAGTATAGCTGCCTGTTACAGCAAAGCACTGGCCCTTCAGTAGCATAGCAAAGACCCGCTAACAGCGTAGCAAATGTGTGTGGGAGTGTGGTTGCTCAATTTTAGTTAAGCTGGTCATTCTGATGAAAAGTGTGGTCAGGAATTGCTATTAAAAATTGTATTTGCTTATACCACTCAACTACTGTACTCTGACAAAGCACAGTTTGTGTGGTATTCTAAGAGTGATGTCCTAAGACAACATTTATTTAATGTATAAACATTTTTTGTCTCATTATATATAGCCTAATAGTTAATAGCTGTTTGGAGGGGCTCTCCGTGTTTTTTTTGCATAGGGCCCAAGCCAGGCAACAATCAATGGGGCCAAATCTGGGCTGAGTAGCACACAATACTCTATTAGCCCAACTTGGGTTTAAATCTAGACTGTACTGAACCTACCCATCACTCTACACACATTCACAAACACACACACACACATACACATCTGAAACCCCCACCATTTTTGCACACACACAGACACACGCACACACAGACTGTACTGAACCTACCCATCACTCTACACACACACACACACACACACAACTGAAACCCCCGCCATTTTTTGCACACACTCACACACACACACACACACACACACACACTCACAAACACACACATCTGAAATCCCCACCATTTTTTGCACACACACACACACACACACACACACACACACAAACACACGCACACACACACACATACACACTAGTGTTGTCACGATACCAAAATTATGACTTTTGATACAATACCTGCCTAAATATCTCAAACTAAAAACAAACTAGAACATCAGGAAAAGTAATTTCAGATTTACATTGAGAAAGGTTTCAGTGCAGCTGAGCATGTGCATGGATTGAATAGAGATTGAAATACAACACAATAACATACAGAATCAGTAAAATATATAATAGTGTTTAAAACAGTGGGGCACTCTCATGTAGCTACTGAGCTGAACTGAACCGTTAACTGCAGGTTAAAAAAAGCCCAGCAGATCACACCTCTGATGCTCCAGTTCACACTCATTCAGACCACAGCACAAACATTAGCACCTCTAACGATAGCCCAACATAAATTCAATATTATTTATGTAGCTCATTTTACAGCAAAATTTCCCAAAGCTGCTTTACAGAAAAACTGTGATGCCAACAGTGGCAGGGAAAAACTTTCTCATACTAAGAGAAAGAAACCCACTAGTGTTGTCACGATACCAAAATTATGACTTTTGATACAACACCTGCCTAAATATCTCAAACTAAAAACAAACTAGAACATCAGGAAAAGTAATGTAATAATAGATAACATTTCTTTTAGTTTTTTTTTTTATTAATATACAGAAAACATTAACAATGTGATATTCAGTGTTTGCTATCTGTTGAGAACAACATTACTGCAGGAAAACAGTTTTAACTTAATAAATGAAAATAAATAAATTAGATTATAATATGTCGCAGTTATTAAACATATCTGAACAAAAATAAATCTGTTACAGCAGCTGAGCTTTATGGCCATGGAAAAAAAACCGTATTGTCCTCTTTTTGTTTTCGCTGACTTATTTTCTGGACAGTTCTTTGGCAAGGAACACAAGCGTGTCAATGTGCTCTTCAGTCAGTCTAATGCGTATAGGACTGCAGATAATGCCTGATGTGCTGAAAACTCGTTCTTAACCTTATATTTGCAACCAAATCTCATTTACTAATCCATTTAAGAACACTCAATACACATCTATGGCAGTTGCCTTTATTAGAAATAGAAATGTTCATGCCGCCATTGGAAACACCAGTACAATTTAAAATGATGGTTTAACTGGTGCTGATCTACTTGTGAACGCTTGATATTTAGCAGCATGGAAGTTTGGGTAAACATAACGTTGGCAGTTCACCACATTGGTAGTTATATAAAAAAAGACCAATCCAGTTAACTCAGTCATCACTGCCCTAAACCACATAATGAAAAAGCCTGACAGAAAAAGACTCAAACTCCTCTGACTTGATGTAATTGTTATAGCTATATCATAATCACTGACCTGACGTTCTTTTAATTCTTTAAATAAATCTGTGTGTCTGTCAGAGAGATGCTTTGCTAAGTTGGAGGTGTTGGCTCCTTTGGTTGGTACAGCTTTAAAGCACCGTTTGCAGACCGGTTTTGATGTGTCCACGGGGTTGCCATGACTGTCTGAAATGTATGCAAAATAATTCCATATTTCGCTTCGTGCGTGTAGTTTTTCAACAAGCTGAGGACGGTCCGCAATATTGCTTGTATTAGCAGCCACCCTACACGTTTTCTTCTGATTCTGCAGAGAAGAGGCAAGCGCTGCACTGCTGTACGCGCACACTGCCCCCGTGTGGAACTCTTTGGAAATACTGCTCTTTTTTTTTACGCACTCCTATGGCAGTCCTATAGCACCGATACTAAGCAAATTGGGTATTGTACCGTTTTTAATGACGAAGTATCGCGATACTACTTTAGTATCGGTATACCGTGCAACACTAATACACACACACCCAAAGACTGTACTGAACCTACCCATCACTCATACACACACTCACACACAAATACACAGACAAACACACACAACTGAAACCCCCACCATTTTTGCACACACACAGACACACGCACACAAAGACTGTCCTGAACCTACCCATCACTCTACACACAAACACACACACACACACACAACCGAAACCCCCACCATGTTTTGCACACACACACACACACACACACACACACACACACACACACAGACTGTACTGAACCTACCCATCACTCTACACACACACACTCTCTCAGCACACAGAGACTGAAATGTCTCAGCAATATTTGCTGCTTCGTTAAAAAAACATTTTGATCATATGTGAAACTGCAGGTGCTTCAACCTTTGTATACTTTTGTTTTTCCCGTTGCTTTGTTTACTAATAATGCTGTATATGTAAATTCTGACTGGCATTAAAAAATATATTTGGTGCAGACCGCGTTTGCCAACACCTTGACCAGCGGAAGGTGAAGTGGGATTGGCATGCACCGCGTGTGCCAACACCTCAACCAGCGGAAGGTGAAGTGGAATTGGCATGCACCGCGTGTGCCAACCCCTCAAACAGCGGAAGGTGAAGTGAAATTGCAGTCCACCGCGTGTGCCAACACCTCAACCAGCAGAGGGTGAAGTGAAATTGCTGTGCACCACGTGTGCCAACACCTTGACTAGCGGAGGTTGAAATGGAATTGGTGCAGACCGCGTTTGCCAACACCTTGACCAGCGGAAGGTGAAGTGGGATTGGCATGCACCGCGTGTGCCAACACCTCAACCAGCGGAAGGTGAAGTGGAATTGGCATGCACCGCGTGTGCCAACCCCTCAAACAGCGGAAGGTGAAGTGAAATTGCAGTGCACCGCGTGTGCCAACACCTCAACCAGCAGAGGGTGAAGTGAAATTTCCGTGCACCCCGTGTGCCAACACCTCAACCAGCAGAGGGTGAAATGGAATTGGTGCGCACCACATATGCCAACACCTCAACCAGCGGAGGGTGACATGGAATTGGTGCTCACCATGTATGCCAACACCTTGACCAGGAGAGGGTGAAATGGAATCGGTGCACGATGGGTGTGCCAACGAGAAAAACACAGAATCAGACCCTGCTCTCTCTGCCAACACATCAGCGATCGAGGGTAATACAGAATTGGCCTGTCCATTCCGCATGACCTATGCAGACTTAGCTGATGCTGCCGTACATTAGCCGATGCTTTATGCTGTATGGTAACAGAGTCTAGAATTACCACTAAAAATACATGCATATTAAAGGCTGAATCTGAAATACATATTTGCTGCTTATTTAATACATCTACACACAGATAGCCCTGACTACAGGACTGTCTGTAAGCTCTTTATTCGGTCTTTATTAATACTCAGATTTACATTGAGAAAGGTTTCAGTGCAGCTGAGCATGTGCATGGATTGAATAGAGATTGAAATACAACACAATAACATACAGAATCAGTAAAATATATAATAGTGTTTAAAACAGTGGGGCACTCTCATGTAGCTACTGAGCTGAACTGAACCGTTAACTGCAGGTTAAAAAAAGCCCAGCAGATCACACCTCTGATGCTCCAGTTCACACTCATTCAGACCACAGCACAAACATTAGCACCTCTAACGATAGCCCAACATAAATTCAATATTATTTTATGTAGCTCATTTTACAGCAAAATTTCCCAAAGCTGCTTTACAGAAAAACTGTGATGCCAACAGTGGCAGGGAAAAACTTTCTCATACTAAGAGAAAGAAACCCACTAGTGTTGTCACGATACCAAAATTATGACTTTTGATACAACACCTGCCTAAATATCTCAAACTAAAAACAAACTAGAACATCAGGAAAAGTAATGTAATAATAGATAACATTTCTTTTAGTTTTTTTTTTTTTATTAATATACAGAAAACATTAACAATGTGATATTCAGTGTTTGCTATCTGTTGAGAACAACATTACTGCAGGAAAACAGTTTTAACTTAATAATTAAAAATAAATAAATTAGATTATAATATGTCGCAGTTATTAAACATATCTGAACAAAAATAAATCTGTTACAGCAGCTGAGCTTTATGGCCATGTTATGATGAGAGAAAAAAAAACGTATTGTCCTCTTTTTGTTTTCGCTGACTTATTTTCTGGACAGTTCTTTGGCAAGGAACACAAGCGTGTCAATGTGCTCTTCAGTCAGTCTAATGCGTATAGGACAGCAGATAATGCCTGATGTGCTGAAAACTCGTTCTTAACCTTATATTTGCAACCAAATCTCATTTACTAATCCATTTAAGAACACTCAATACACATCTATGGCAGTTGCCTTTATTAGAAATAGAAATGTTCATGCCGCCATTGGAAACACCAGTACAATTTAAAATGATGGTTTAACTGGTGCTGATCTACTTGTGAACGCTTGATATTTAGCAGCATGAAGTTTGGGTAAACATAACGTTGGCAGTTCACCACATTGGTAGTTATATAAAAACAGACCAATCCAGTTAACTCAGTCATCACTGCCCTAAACCACATAATGAAAAAGCCTGACAGAAAAAGACTCAAACTCCTCTGACTTGATGTAATTGTTATAGCTATATCATAATCACTGACCTGACGTTCTTTTAATTCTTTAAATAAATCCGTGTGTCTGTCAGAGAGATGCTTTGCTAAGTTGGAGGTGTTGGCTCCTTTGGTTGGAAAAACTTTCTCATACTAAGAGAAAGAAACCTTCATAGGAACCAAGACTCAGTCAAAGGAACACAATCCCCCTCTGGTCGACCCGGACAGTACAAAATAATAACAGAACAAGAACAATAGTACAGAGAGATAATGGAGAGCTATAGCCACTGTAGAAACACGTTCTGAGTTATGAGTGTGAGTAGGTGATGGGCACATTCTTAGTGTTAATGTTAAAGAGATAAAGTCACGGAGAGTTTCACTCGCAATCAGCCACTCTGTAATCATTTAACTCCAACTACATGCGCAGCACACAATGCACGCACACACGTATTTAACGTCTTAATGTGAGCTGTAATGACTTTTTAACAATCAAATCACTATAATGCTCTACAGGCTAGAAAGAATAAAAGGTAACACTTTATAATACTGTTCCATAGTAACCAAGCAGTAACTAAGTAATAGTGCTGCATTAACACTTATATCTCTTCTATTAACTACCAGGAAGTACTGAGTAATTACTCAGTAGATAGTACTGAACTAATGATTATAGTAGTTCACTATTAACTCCACATTCATTGCTGAGACTTACATATCTCCTGGAGAACTACTTACTAACTATGTCTCTTTTATAGTAACTATTCATTAATTACTGCTCAAATCAACATTAACTACTCAGCTGAAAACCCTTACATGCCACCTGGGGAACTATGGATTTAAATCAATGTACACGAACAATTATTTGATCAGTGGTGATATCAAAGGCATATTTAAATTAAACAAGTGACACAATTTGTAGTAGTAGTCATAACCATAATTACCTTATTACTTTCATTATCTACAAAATATTAGCAACACATAGTCAAATACTATAGTATGCCATAGTCTGCTTAACCCCATTTTTAAAAGAAGAACATTATAAAGTAATATTATTACATTGGAGAAGTTCTACAGAACGCTTGTAAGACTCTAAGACTGACTGTAATCATTCTTGTTTTAATGATCACTGCTTTTATATTAAGCACCAACCTTATAAAAGTTAATCTTCAGCTTTGCAGTCTCACAGAGACTTTAAGTGCGCCCTATTGGGGTAATTTCGGTAATTTCACAGCGCCGGACCGCTGGCCTCTATCAGTGTGTTTATCTGCTGCTGTAGGTTATTCTATCAGTGGTGATATTAAAGCCAGTAACACCATTTGACATATATTAACCTTACTTATCTTAGTATCCTCAATATCTTCCAAATGTTAGACGCACTAAAATGTGCAGTATTCTGCTTAACCCTCATTTTTGTAATGTTCTGTCAGTGTGTTACAGGTGTTTATTCTAAACCTGTGCTCCACTTCAGTCCTCCTGGAAGTAGAAGTGATTGATCACATACAGCTTTACTGTAGGATGTGTCCTTCATCCTTATTTATGGGGAAATCATGTTTAAATCAATAAATAGTTGTGTTACATAACGGACTAGGTGTTCCTGTGTTCTTCATAGATAATTAATTAGGAGTTCCTGTCTTCTTTTTCGGGAGTTAACAGCAGCACATGGTAACCCATTACTAATGACTGACGGGTTACTGTGTTCTTCTTCAGGAGTTACTGCAGATCATGTCACAGTATTATAAAGTGAAACACATGGTAACTCATTACTAATACTTTACTTAGTCAAACTAAACAGTGTTTACTCAAAAACTTTTTAATACAACAGTTTTAAATAAACGTGAATCTAAAAAGCTATTTTTTACTATTAATAAAAAACAAATCTTTCCAAACAAATTTTTTTAACTATTCAGTGGAAAAGGTTAAAACTGGGTGACGAACAACAACACAAGAATTCAGTCATTCAGGAACATTCAGTCATAAACAAACAGCTTCACACACAGCCTCCTTGTTTGATGTCAAAGGTCCCAGATGTTTTTTCTTGCAGTGTAAAACTTTTTTAGTTCACACTTTTGGATCAATTACAGGAAGTAGAGGAAGAATGTCACCACTCACTAAACAATAGAAAAAAAAACAATGTTGCAATGTTTTTTTTTTGTCACACAGCAGTATAAATGCCTGTTCCTGTTTGTGTAACTGTTTGTGTAAATAACTGTTCCTGTTTGTGTTTAATGTATTAACATGTTTCAGTTGTTTTGCTGTGTGTTTTCATAATGATATAAGTACAGAGTAATATGTTTATGGTAGTATTGCACTTAAACCCACATTTACATAATGTACATTGGCACGTTGCATTACACCGAATTCGCCATGAAGGCACTAGTTAAAATACTTGAGCACACTTTGTTGTGCTGGAAGCATTTTTGTGTATCTGTGCTCTATTTGTTGTGTCAGAGCGCCATCCAGGGGTTTAAATGTGCAACACAGTATGTAATATGATATTGCTCATTTAAAGAGGTCCTATTGTTTATGGGTTTTTTTTTATACCTGAGTAGAATAATTCTCCATATTGTTGAGATGTTTATCGAAGTGTATTTTCAGACTGTAATTGCCTTTTCTGTATTTTTATTTTACATAAACCAAACAAACACATATGCACATATGTACACTGGTAATGAAGCAGTGTTATTTTATTAATGTTTATTGGCAAATGTCAAAACCTTGAATGGTTATCCTAGTTCTTAGGGGAAGGATATGACCCCTTCCCCTTGTAATTCTGTTGCAAAGGGAGAGTTACAGTTGAAAACAATGGGTAAAGGTACAAAATAATGGAATTAGGCCTTACTTTTCACTGTTGACTTTTCCTTTTTAGAGCATGCCATTTGAATCTCTGATTCACATATTGCTATTTCTCACTTTATACCTGCTCTGTGTGAATTCTGAACTGATTCTCTGAGCAGCATCTTTGGTGATATTTATAACACAATATATTTACAATGTGATTAGTCTGTGAGTTTCCCGGACCCTAAATCCAGGGTGTGAATCACGGGGGTATTGATTAGGACTTCAATCCCCCCTAAAGGGGTAAAAACAATAGTTTGGGGTGGTCAAAACATTTAAATATACTTCTTACATATAATAATAATAATAATGTTAAATACTACAAAAACAATGCAGTATCTATGCCTGGAAGAATATTGTGATGCAGTTTCAAACACCCCTAAAGTGGATCATATCATTTCACATTAATAAGCATTCCTCTCGTTTACTCCCTCCCTTCCTCCATGCCTTCTGCCTCATTATTGGTCAGGTGGTTTGCATCTAAATTAAGGTACACAAGCTGCTCAAGCTACAGCATTATGTGCAAGTAGCGCTATCTAGCTTTATTAAATATGCACTTTAAACACACTTTTCCTGACATGAATAACTCACATGAATCTGCTATCCCACCTTAAATGCTGCTGTTGCGACACACAGGCTTCAGGCTATATATATAATTTTTATCTTTTAAGGTGGAACAGAACATTCAAATGGGAATCCACGTTCTGTTTTATATTGTCTGTTTGTGATTTGTGCACCCTAAACAGAAATGTGTAAAACTCTTAAAACTCTATCATCTACTACAGTCTAAAAAGGGAGGAATGTTGTTTTAATGCAGGGAAACGGTTAAGGTGGAATGGAAATGTGTTTTAAGGCGGAAGGGGAATATGAACAAGAAACTAAAAGCTTCATACACTGCAGTAAGTAGACCTAGTGAGGAGTTAGTTACTCAGATTAGTGGTTTTACAGTAAACTGCTGTATTACACTTTTTTAAGGTAAGACTTATTTTCGATCTTTTTATTAGGCTACTTTATAAATTAACAATAGCCAAGCTTTTTAAACGACATTAGCCAAGCTTTATAAATGCATTCCTACATCTCCCCTTAACATTTAATATTGTAGTCCCAGTGTCAAAATATGTGGATGAGATTTGACAAAAGCCTTATCTACAGGATTGTTTTTGTTACATTGTTGTTTTCTATTTAATTAGAATTAAATAACAAATGATTCCTGTGGGAAAGATCCTGTAGAATATGAATTAAAATTTAATGCAGAGAAAGCTGATGAAAAATAGCAGCCAATAGCATTGTGTGTGTTTTTGCAGGATTAACTGTGGATTTTGCTGTATAATTTATCATATATGACTATAAAGGTTATTGTGTGGTATGTGCTACATTAGCTGATGTAATAGATTTATCTATAGACATTACAGTGAGGAAGGGAGACACTGTAAGGATTGTAACACTTCAATTTAGTGGAGCACACGCTTTCCATTTACACCCCGAAGAAATACTTGACCCACCCAATTATTGTATAATTCCCACCCTGCCTAAATCCTGTACTGTGAAAACTAGATCAGTTACGCTGGTAAAATGAACACACTGTCAAAAAGCACCTTAGTGGCTTGGGTTAGACCTGTGTTTACCTGGTAAAAAACACCAGTGTGGTGTGCAGAAGTTCTGAGTTCCAAATCCGCCACTGACTGACTATAAATACACTGGAGTTCCTCTGGGACCGGGCTGATTAAGAACTTTATAGGTGTGAGAAGTGTAGCAGACTGTGCTCTGTTACATAAAGATGAGATGGTGCATGATTCTGAAGGTGTTTCAACATTTTCAGGATTATTATGAAACATTTACGCTGCATTGCATGTGGCGCCTTATCTATGCGTTGACAGGGTGTTTCTTCAACCTTTCCATTCACATTTTAGAAGTATAAAATCAGATGGTGCAGTGCAATGATGTTCCTCCATCTGCTCTGATGGAGGAACACAGGATACCACTGAATCCCACAAAGACACCAGATACAACAGAAATAACAGAAACTGTAGAAACATAATACAGACATTTTGTGAATGCAGAGAGTTTATTATAGTTTTTTAAAAAGAGGATAGGGTTTCTTTTGGTTGTCTGGCAAATAAATAATGCTGCATTTTCTCCAACAGTTGATCATGTAGAACGAAATAAACATGACTGCTAGGATTTAAAGTAAAATATAAAAAGATTACAAAAAAAAAACAAATAGCAAATTCAGACTTTTTTGTGTTTTTCCCTTTTTTTAAATATAAAGCTGCTGCATAAGAAAAATCAATTCCAGCATAGGCGTAGGAACCGGAGGGGATGGGTGGGACATGTCCCACCCAATATTAGAAACAGGTGGATTTGTCCCCCCCAAAAATGACATCAGTTCGCGCAGGTCAGCTGTACTATTAATGAGGAGACAGACCGGACCAATCACGGAGCTGGTTCAGGGATTAAGTCCCGCCTCTCAGTAGAAACAGCCAATCAGCTTGCTGGTTTTGCGGCGCGCGGAGCAGAGGCAGTTTGCTGTTGGGGAAGCCCCGCCCCCTTGCTGTGAGATTTAGCAGCGGGACCGGGCTGCAGCAGCTTCAGCTGATTTTAAAACAGATCTGGATATACGGAGATTTTTCTAAAACAAAGGTTAATAAACTGTGATTAATAAACTGCAGCTGTATGAGTGAGTTAGCTTATCTTTGGAATTAGCTAGATTGGGAGTCAGGGTTAAAGAAAAAAAAAAACTATATATAATGTTTCCCTGTACCTGATCAGCTAATCACTTTCATTTTCAAACTGTTTATTAATTTAGGATTACAGGACTTACTGTGAGCTATAATGAACGAAAATTCATTTAGATAACTAGTTATCTAGAAGCTGGATGTAGTGAATTTAGTACAGTACTTTAAGTTGGTAGTTTAAAGCAGTTTTTTAACCCTGATCACTGCCCCAAAATTGTGTTTTCCACCTGATCAGCTAATAAACAGTCATTTACTGAGTTTACCTGTTAAAATACTTTAGCCCCCTATGGAGCCTAAATTAATCATGTATATCCACCAGAGGAAGCTCTAGAATATGCAGAACAGTTTTAATATGCAGTAGAATATGTAAGAACTGGGTTGAGAAATACTGCTGTAACGTGGCTTCTGTTCATTTGTAGTTCACAGTAAGACCACATATCCTGACGTTTATAAAAATCTGTATGCAACGTAAAGTTACATTCTTTTACATAAAAGGACACCATCTTAAGAAGAGCTCTCAGTAGAAAAAAAATAAGAGTGCAGGAGAAAATGTAAATATACAACAGAATTGACATGCCAATACATAATAATAATAATAATAATAATAATAATAATAATAATAACCAAATCTGTTATATTATTTTAAATATTAGGTGATAACTGATCATTTTTGTCATATGTACATAATTCAGACATTGCATGCATAATTTTTCTAACAACAGTAACTGTAATGTGGAGTAACATGTTTAGGTTGTAAAATCACCGTATAATAATAATTTACTTTTAATTAAAAGTAATTTCCACAAATGTTGTTCTAGGAAACTATTGGGTGGGCTTGGGTTCATATTGGCAAATGTGTCCCCCCCAATATCAAGCCCGCTCCTACGCCCTTGGTCAGGCAGCTGTGTAGCATTGGGAGGCCTTGTTAACCCATAACAAAAAGAGAAAAATGGTCATATATTAATTTATATATGGCATACATTTAAAATGTATTTTATATATATTGCTTATTTTCAAAATGTAAATGTATTTTAAACAGTTGCAGTACATTAATGATAAATACATTTCAATCTTTTTCATACATTTACATATGTTTCTTTTCCAACTGTAAATGGGTTCTCTGACAGTAGAGGAGCTCTCACTTCTGCAGGCTGATTTATCCACAGGTCAGGCACAGTGCACCTCAATTGGAAACATTTTACATTTTTTTTTTTTTTCATGTCCAATTCCCTAACTCATCAAAAAAATAAAAGGAAGGTTTTCTACAAAATTTTGGAGCATTGCTGTGAGGGTTTGATGGCATTCAGCAATAAAGTTTACATAGAATATATAATAACACCTACCTGTTTTGGTAAATTGACTCTTCATATATGCTCTATTTCTTTGTTTGGTATTGTAAGTGTTGCCTACCATTGTAGCTTAATACCGTGTGTTTTCGTTCTGTATTTCCTGTCAGTGTCAGTGTTTCTGGTTTGCTCTTTTTTATTCCTGATGTTCTTAAACTTCTGCGCTGTGCATCTCCATTTTAGGAAATGCATTTTGCATTTCTATTTTCAGTACTAAAAAGAGCCAAACCTGGTCATGGCAGTCCCACAATGTGCATGAGATGCTCTGTCCGATTCAGTTAAAGACTCTTAAGAGTGTCTGAATATGATTTCCCACACATTTTGTAGAGAAAATATCCTTGATTAGGATCACTTTTAAGTCTCCAAGGGATCTTATCAGGAACTCCTTGGGGAATTCCTGTTTATTTTTTTACCCTTTGGTTTTGTCTCACATTTTTGTCTCTGTCTCACCCAGTATATGAACTGTTTGCCTTTGGTTTCCTCTTAAACTGTTTTACTGGTTGTTTACTGTTTACTGCTTTACTTTATTAAACCTTCAATTTACTTTTTATATCTGCAATCATCTGATCTGTTTGCTAATCTCATTATAATCATCTGATACATTTATCTATGGTAAAATTCAGCTAATTTAATACAAAATTAATGTTTAATCATTGGACAAAAAATAAAGTAATGATTTTAGTTTTGGAACATTTGAGTTCTGGAATCAGTTAAGCTGAACTGTATAACTTGGAGTGTTAGGAAGTAGATTGGGCTGTAGCAGACTGTACTGTGAATGTTGTGTAAAAATGTTTCCAAACGTAGTACAGTAAGAGTATGAAATGGTGTGTGTGTTTATGTGTGTGGCTGATCCTGAAATGTAATCATTGAACAACTTTTTAATGCTGAAAGTTTATTATAGTTAAAGTTTGAAACAACACTTTTACGTGTATTTAAAGAGAGAGGATGTTGGTCTCTGGTGGTCTAGCTAATAACGCCGCTTTCTCTCATCAGCTGATCATAGAGAAAGAATTACGTAAAAGCAGGACATTAAAGAAAAAGGATAGAGTATAATGTAAAATAGCAAGTGCACATTTTTTTTTATATTTTTTGTTGCTGCTGAATGGGACATGATCATTGTGTCAAGACTGAAGCCTCCCACAGATGTTCATCACTGCTTTGGCTTTTTCTTCCATCTGCAGAAAAACATAATTTGAAATAATTACTACTTATAAACTACTACACTAATAACTGCCACATACAGAACAACATTAATATCATTTAATTTTAGTTAAAACATTTAAGGTTACAGACCTGTCTTAAACACACTGTAAGCAACTTCTGATTAAATGTTTTTTGAGTCTTAATCTAATTAATAATCTCACAGATATAAATCTGGCTAATAAAGGTCTTCAGAAGCTTAAGAAAGAAACAATACCTTTAAACAATAGGGAAGACGGGTCTTGTGGCAATGCCGCACTGGTTGCCCTTGTTCCTGGACATCCTAATGTAGCCGTGTTCACCCCACCAAGTTCCCCAGCTGCAACAAAACAGAGCATGTTGAGTTTAGTACAATCAGAACATCTTCTGGGTGGATTCTAATGACCTTTCCAGCTTCCCCTGCTCCCTTAAAAAGGCTCTCAGATGTTACTTTTGTGTAGTATTTGTTTCAGTGAGAGATCAATGACTGTTAGACATTCCTCTATATCACACTGGAAAGCATTCTGCTCAGTGTACAGAGCAGTCTATAGCACATTACTGGACTAGGAGAAGCAGAATGAGAGTTTTTAAAAATTACCCACCATTCAGGAATATTTTGAGCACCTAGTTGTTTCCATATTCACTATTCATGTAAGTCATTTAGCGTTATTTAGTGTTACACTGTTTTAATTAATGTTGTATTAAAGGAGTGAATACAATATACATATATTACCAGTTAAAATACTGCCAGTTAAAAGCACATACCCAGTGTGCTTGATTTCAAATTACACCATGAACACTAAAAGAGTAGTAACATGACCGCTCGCTTACCCATATCAAGCACATGATCTTGGTACAGATTGCATTTTTAGTATATTAGATTGTGTTGGATTATTAGCAGGGGCTTCAGACATATTCCGCCTGCCAAAATGTTATTTTCAGAATCCCACCTCTCACTACTGCTCTTGTTGTTGAAAAGCTCTAAATCTAATCTAATAGAAAGCTTTCCCTGGACAGTAGAGGCAGTTACTCCAACAGAAAACAAGCAATACCCTTGATTTCAGAATAAACAATTAATAAGCAGGTGTTACAAAACTTTTGTCTATATAATGTTATGGAACAATATTGACTGTGATTTGGACACCATCCGTATTTCGTACTTTGTTGATTCTTATGTTCTATGAGTGTGTTGGTTTACCTGTTCTTAACCAGCCAATAACTCCTGCTTCCACTTCTGCCATAGCCAATCAGCAGGACGCCGTGGTTCATGTGATGGTTACTGCAGGTATGATCGTAATACACACCTGAAATCATTCAGGATTCCAAGCATTAGTACATTCAGGTATGAGGTAGTTTGTGTAGGTAGTGCAAAATAAGATTATTTATGGCTTGAAAACAGGCAAATTGACTAACCTAAACTCGACACTAGTTGTAGTAGGAATTATACTGAAACCAAAGTGCAATGCTCTCGACTGTGTGAAATAGAGGATGCTTGCAATGCGCTACTTGAAAGAAATGCAGCTAGCACTGAGCTAACTCCAACACTGTTAAAAGAAATGCAGCTAGCACTGAGCTAACTCCAACACTGTTAAAAGAAATGCAGCTAGCACTGAACTAACTTCAACACTGTTAAAAGAAATGCAGCTAGCACTGAACTAACTCCAACACTGTTAAAAGAAATGCAGCTAGCACTGAACTAACTCCGACACTGTTAAAAGAAATGCAGCTAGCACTGAACTAACTCCAACACTGTTAAAAGAAATGCAGCTAGCACTGAACTAACTCCGACACTGTTAAAAGAAATGCAGCTAGCACTGAACTAACTCCAACACTGTTAAAAGAAATGCAGCTAGCACTGAACTAACTCCGACACTGTTAAAAGAAATGCAGCTAGCACTGAACTAACTCCAACACTGTTAAAAGAAATGCAGCTAGCACTGAACTAACTCCGACACTGTTAAAAGAAATGCAGCTAGCACTGAGCTAACTTCGACACTGTTAAAAGAAATGCAGCTAGCACTGAGCTAACTTCAACACTGTTAAAAGAAATGCAGCTAGCACTGAACTAACTTCAACACTGTTAAAAGAAATGCAGCTAGCACTGAACTAACTCCAACACTGTTAAAAGAAATGCAGCTAGCACTGAACTAACTCCGACACTGTTAAAAGAAATGCAGCTAGCACTGAACTAACTTCAACACTGTTAAAAGAAATGCAGCTAGCACTGAACTAACTCCAACAGTGTTAAAAGAAATGCAGCTAGCACTGAACTAACTCCGACACTGTTAAAAGAAATGCAGCTAGCACTGAGCTAACTTCAACACTGTTAAAAGAAATGCAGCTAGCACTGAACTAACTCCGACACTGTTAAAAGAAATGCAACTAGCACTGAGCTAACTTCGACACTGTTAAAAGAAATGCAGCTAGCACTGAGCTAACTTCAACACTGTTAAAAGAAATGCAGCTAGCACTGAACTAACTCCGACACTGTTAAAAGAAATGCAACTAGCACTGAGCTAACTTCGACACTGTTAAAAGAAATGCAACTAGCACTGAGCTAACTTCGACACTGTTAAAAGAAATGCAGCTAGCACTGAGCTAACTCCAACACTGTTAAAAGAAATGCAGCTAGCACTGAACTAACTCCGACACTGTTAAAAGAAATGCAGCTAGCACTGAGCTAACTTCAACACTGTTAAAAGAAATGCAGCTAGCACTGAACTAACTCCGACAGTTAAAAGAAATGCAGCTAGCACTGAGCTAACTTCAACACTGTTAAAAGAAATGCAGCTAGCACTGAACTAACTCCAACACTGCTAAAAGAAATGCAGCTAGCACTGAGCTAACTTCAACAGTGTTAAAAGAAATGCAGCTAGCACTGAGCTAACTTCAACAGTGTTAAAAGAAATGCAGCTAGCACTGAACTAACTTCAACACTGTTAAAAGAAATGCAGCTAGCACTGAGCTAACTCCGACACTGTTAAAAGAAATGCAGCTAGCACTGAACTAACTCCGACACTGTTAAAAGAAATGCAGCTAGCACTGAACTAACTCCGACACTGTTAAAAGAAATGCAGCTAGCACTGAGCTAACTTCAACACTGTTAAAAGAAATGCAGCTAGCACTGAGCTAACTCCAACACTGTTAAAAGAAATGCAGCTAGCACTGAGCTAACTTCAACACTGCTAAAAGAAATGCAGCTAGCACTCAGCTACCTTCAACACTGTTAAAAGAAATGCAGCTATTACTGAGCTAACTTCAACACTGCTAAAAGAAATGCAGCTAGCACTGAACTAACTCCGACACTGTTAAAAGAAATGCAGCTAGCACTGAACTAACTCCTACAGTGTTAAAAGAAATGCAGCTAGATCTTGCTATTAACATTGCTTTAAACATTCGAATTAATGCTATCAGGTGAAATATAATATAATCACATTCATTACCAGGTTATTATTAATTGTACAGTTCAACTGAGTTTTAGCTGAGGAGAAAATTAATGAATAAATAACTGTCTTAAACTTAGAAACTCCCTGTAATGATCATCAGTCAGTCACATATGCTGTATGTCTCTAACAACACTAGACCAATTTAATATGGCTGCACTTCTATTCACCTAAACATTACAACACAGTTAGTTATAGAAGATGCTCACAAATGCCAGAGGTTATTTTCTGGAGATTTGAGGCTACACAAATATGTCTTAAAGTGTATCTTCACTATTCCTGCTTAAAATGTGAAGCATATATTAACAGATTAGTAGGTTGGATTATTATACTTTTTTTTTCTTCTGTGATTAAATAATTAAATTAAATTTACAAAGCCACATTATGCAAATTATTTTTTTTTTTTCAAATTGATGCAGATTACATACAAATTACCACACTCCTAGTGATAATTAAAAAGAAAGTGTTGCTGCAGCTGACCTGACTTGTAGAGCCTGAAGGAGCGTCTGGAGGCATCTACAGATACTGAAATCGGTCCGATTCTGGCCACAGCATACTTCAGTATTCCCTCATTTCCTCTGGGCAAGCACATCATGCCACGGCAGGTAGCCTTAACCTTCCATGGCTCAAAGTAGCAACTTCTGGACTTCTGATGAAAGACAAGAACAAAAAACAATTTTGGCAAAAAATGTATTTCCAGAGTTTTCTATACTATAAGCCTCATAAGGATCCGTTTAGGAACTCCAAGCCACCAGGGGCCACTAACAACAGACATACACTCATCTCCAAAAATGTGTTGCACGCAGAAGGAATCAACCGACAGGAATAAAATTTGGTGTGTAGTGGCATAGATATCTTATACATAGATGCTGCATTGACTGACGCCGTCTATTGGAGCTGGCGTGCCGGTGTGGCCGCCATATTGGAGGAGGCAATATGAGCTTTCATGCTAAAATACTTTATATCATGCTTTTAAACAAAGACAGACATGTATATGTGTGTGGATTTAAGTGTATATATAAATATAAAATTAATACTATATATTTGATTAATAAATATATATATATATATATATATATATATATATATATATACATGTATATATATATATATATATATATATATATATATATATACATATATATATATGTATTTTACATATGCAAAACATATATATCTAAATAATGAATCTGATATCCTTCCTTCATTCTGGAATGCACTGCAATCTGACCTTTACTTTATGGTGCAATTATTTTTTGAGGATAAGTGTACATAGGTAGTGAACAAAAGAGGGCGCCACTAAAGCATTGCAGTCTTGAACCTGCCTGATTTTAAAGTATGATTTATATATTAAAGCTAAAGTTGCCTAATGCTAAACAGGCAATGAAAGTGAATTATACAAATGATATAATGTGCAATGACTGGCTTTTATTCATTGTTAGGACCTTGTTTATTTATTTTTGTCCAGCTGCAATTCCACACTGTATTTGATCCTCCAAAATGCACATAATGGTAGTTAAGTCTCATCAGTTAGCATCCAAGTCAACATGCTAATGTGGGGTTCTCATAGGTGGAACGTGGGCTGGGTAGGTTCCAGATGGACTATGATCATTTTTTCCAGTGTTAAGTCAAAGACAGAAGCTCATCTGTTGCTGCATAGTTTTGGTGGTCCTACTCTAGTCCTTCTGTAGTGCCCACAGGATGCTGTCCACACGAAGCTTATGGCTGGACAATTCTGGTTGATAGACTATTTTCATTCCAGCAGTGACACAGAGGTGTTTAAAAACTCACGCAGCACTGCTGTGTCTGATCCACTCATGTCAGCACAACACACACTAACACATAACCACCATGCCAGTGTCACTGCAGTGCTGAGAATGACCCACCACCACCCACCCTGTGGTGTCTCTGTGCAGTCCAGATCTTTAAAGAAAGGGGGTGAGCATTATTCAGTTTCCTAATGTAATGGTGGCGGGTGAAACAAATTTTTCCTAATCAGAGCTTTGACCTGACCTCATTGCTCCACAATTGGTGATGCTACAATATGTATATATCATACTTATCATTATCCCAGTACCCTCTATTTGCCAGTAAATGCTGATTTAAAGGGACGTAGAGAAAATTCCACTGGTGTTTTCTTACCCTGGCCCAATAGGGATAGCTGTGTCCTGATTCAAGCCCTTTGTGCATGACGTACCAAAAGGCCCGGATTGCCAAACCGCCATGACAGCCATGGTTTCCATAACTCCCGGAGCAGTCGATCAGCTGCTGCTCACTCAGAGGTATCAGCCTTCTTGTCCTCCGGTACATCTGACCCTCAAGCGCTCCCGTCTGAGAGAGTATTTTATATATACACACAGAAAAAATTTAAAAGCTACATTTAATTTTAAAACCAATAAAGCAAGAGTTAAACTGAATCAGGATGAATAAAGTTTTGATTAAAATGTTTACACTGGAAGATCAGCAATTATTTACTGATGTGTGTATCATATTTTTGTACAAAAATCTACACTGGGATTCAGCACAGCCATCAGGAGGACTTTCCAGCAGTGTTTGGTTAAAAATTCTTAATGATCCTCCTGTCGGCTGTGCTGAATCCCAGTGTAGATTTTTGTACACACTCTTTAAAACAGTTACTGTTCATAGCTAAATGCTGTGACTCAGTTACTGTAAGAAACAGTCTGTCACATTAGTGCTTTTTTCTTCTTTAGTTATTTTACCTTAGTATTGTTCACACAAAGCACATAATTACATTTAAAAGTTTTCATGTATATTTTTACATAAGATGTACACGCACTGTATAAGATGAAGGCCATACATGCTGAGGAGATGTGGGGTAAAGGGCTTTAAACTAGGGCTGTACAATAAATAAAACTAATTTATTGAGTTCAACATCAGTGAGGCAGCATTATTACACCTCACATTTCTGTCTGTAAAAACTCACCGCACTGAAAGCCCAGCCGGATGCACATCTCCTCTGGCTCTTAACTCCTGTCACGTATCCCGCCGTCCTCCAGTCCACACTCGAGGGCAGAGTATCCTCTTCATTCTCTGGCGTAAATGTAGAGGCACAATGGGTGTTGGTCTCGGTTTCGTTCATGGAATCCAGGCTGCCGGTGTACATGTCCTGGAACTCCTGGTCCTCCTGTTAAAAGGGAGGATGGGAAAAGTGTGGTGTGATGAATAGATTAAATAATAAACAGATAAACAAATTGCAGCATTAATGCTTTTCTGTGGGTTTTCTTACCATGTCTGCAAACTCGTTCATTTCGAGTGTGTAGCTTTCCAGGCCCTGCTCAGCCAGCTTGTTGTGCTCCAGAACCAGCTTACGACTGGTCAGCCAGCTCATCTTACGCTGAGACTCTTCTTCCTCAGAACCATAACTCTTACCTGAGACATAGATTTTAATTATTTTATTATTTTATAAATACATATTTGATGTGCTTATTTTATGTGCTGTACGTTTATGTACTGTATACGTATATAGTGCTGGGCGGTATACCAGTTCATACGGTATACCGCAGGGCAATTCTGAACCGGTATGCATTTTTCACATACAGCCATATTGGATACAGGATATTCTGGGCTCTGTACACTCTCAATGTCAGTGGGCCCCTCTCCAGGATTTTCATGGGCCCCTCTCTCTACTCAGGCCCTGGGTAGTCAGGTCCACATTTCCTCCCACTACCACGTCCATGCGAAGTGCCATACTTTAGAACAGCACCACCAAGGAAACACGCTGGGTGTTCAAATACTCTCATTCTAACTCACTGCTCCCAGCTGCACACACACAACCCTCCCCTGCTCACATGCTGAGCTCATGGCCAGACAGTGCTCTGCTCAAGCACCAATCAGAACACTCCAGCAATTAACAAGCACAGGCCACCTGGACCAGAGTTGAGGAGAGGGCAGAAGTGGAAGGATATTAACGGAGAAGTTGTGGATGGTTTATCATTTGTTTATCGTCCATGAGACTGTAAGTGTTTATTAATGTTTTTGGATCTGTTTAGTGGTGTATGGAAAGCTAGTGTTTGCTCTGTCCCTGTGTAGCCTACACCCTACCCTATGCTGTAGCTTGACATGCACCTCGCTGGAAATATAATATATTAACTGGAGGAAGAGGACATTGTAGCAGATTTTAATAGTGTAAGGCATTTAATGGCTTGAACTATTTTTTTAAATATTTAGTTTTGTAAAGGAAGCTGTGTTAAAGTTTTTGGCGTAACTCTTTTTAAGTTCTATTGTTTACATTCTTTAGCTGTTATTCTGCTAATAAAGTTTGATTATCTTATATATTGTTTAATTTTGTGAGACAAAGTAAACCCAATAGTAATGAAAGCCTTAATTAAAGCCTTAGTACTTTATATTATATGTACTCCTAAGAGCAACAATATGTCACAGACCTATATAAAAATAAAAAAAATATATATATATATATATATATATATATATATATATATATATATATATATATATGTACCATGATATACTGTGAAACTGTCAGAATTAAAAAACAATGGGCAAAAAAAAGTTTTTTTTCTATGGAGTTAACTTTTTTAAGTTAACGTGGTTGTTCTCAATATCGTGGATACCAGTATCTTCATTAGTACTTTTCATATTTTAAGGTTAATTTGGCAGTAATCTGCATATATATATATATATATATATATATATATATATATATATATATATATATATATATATTCTGTTAATCTATTGGTTTACAGGGCTTATCCATCTGATCACTAAAACAACATACAAAAGCTGGGTAATGGACTGAGCCATGGGTTAGTGGCTCTACAGAATCCCCTGATTTTGTGGGGCCTGTTTTACTAGTGTCTCCCACAGTAGTTTATGCAGATTTATAAAGATATAATATAGAATATTAAATTCTCACCATGCTCCTGTTTCCAGGATTCAAACTCCTTGTCCTCCTCTGAGACAGTGGCTGCACCAACCACGACCACAAGAGCGGCGACAGCGAGTAACACCCTCATTCTGTACAGAGTAAAAGAATGTGTGGAGGTTATAGGAGGTGGACAGAAAATTTAATTAACTGTAACATCAAAAATATTTTTCTCCCAGTTTGTGTGTATGTGTGTGTGTGTGTTTCAGTACTCACCCGACTGATCTTCTGGAGTCCTGAAGACCTGCCTGTGTGTCTATCACAAAGTGTGCAGGTTTATATAGAATGAAGCTCCGCCCTGTTTATTTCTTAATCACTGTAAACGCCTTTTTGGGGGGGGGCAGGACGATTTTATTTACAACCTTTGCAACCATAGAAGGAGAAAACTGATCAGAACACACCAGCACTTCCATATTTGTCCTACAGAGACGGGTACATCAACGGTGTGGGCGGGGCTGAATAATGCACAAATGTGTAACCTCCCTGAAATCAACTTTTGCAACTTGGGATGTCTGTTTATGACACACCCATCAGTATTCTTTACTGATCTTTACTCAGCAAGCAGAATATCTATGAAACATGTTTATTTAATTATTTTTAGAACTGTAAAGAGTGTTAATTTAAATTGTATTTTTGTGCTGTATTTTTTCTTAATCTTGATTAATTTACACCCTGTTACTTTCCCAAAACTACACACCAGAGTGTCTGTAGCAGATTATGAAATGTTTGCTCTACCACAGAATAAAAAAAAAACTTTATCCTGAGCAAGCTTTATGAACAACAGGAGGGAAACAAGCAGTGATCCTCTGATTATGTGTAAATAATGGAGGCATTTATCCAACTTCCAACATAACAAGATGCTGAATATTGCTGTGCTTGTGGAACCCAAACCCTACTAAATCTAATTTAACTAAACAATATGCTTGCTTGATTGTGGCTGTCCATTGTTTTATATGACAATGACATACGTTATTCCTTTATAATGTTGAGTTTTCTGATGGCAAAAAAGGCCAATCCCAGATCCACATGTTCTATTGCAGATAGTTCATGTGTATTTGGTGTTAGTGTGACTTGCAACCATGGGGAGACTCTCCTGAGCCTTCTTTACTGTGTCTTTTGTTGACTCCTAGCTGTATTTTCCTTGTGTAGTATTTGGGTCCCATCTAGGTAAAGGTGTTTCGACTAAAGAGCCATGTTCTCCAGGTCCCTTGGTTTGATTTTGCACCTTTAAAGCATTGTTTTCAGCTGGTCTTTAAATCACTTCTTCACTTCGCTTCCCTGCAGCCTTTTCTCCTTAGGATTCAACTACTTGACCATGCCAGGATTTGCTAAAGACAGCAGATGTGAAAGTGTTCCAGGGTTTTGATGTTGAGGCTGTTGATAACTCAGGCTTAACAGTTTATTTGCAAGTTTTACCTAATGTATAGGGCAATATTTTTGCAATCCACAAAGCCTTTTACTTCATAATACAAATTATTACTTAATAATAAGTTTGCAAAAATGTTGCACTATATTTTTATGTACATCTCATATATTTCTGGTCATTTATTTTTTTTAGAGAGTTTCTGAGTTTCACTACATGCCTTAACTTAGAAAATATATTTCTCCAGTAAGTAAAATTAAGCTGTTTTTATTGTAAGAAAAAATACGTTACTACTACAGCTGAGTACTACTGCCATTACACATTTCAATAGCAGCTTGTAGTTCATCATTTTCTAATATGGACTCACCAATAGGCAGAGCAGTTAGCCTCTGTGCTTTAGCTAGCTAACGGCCAGCTGCTGAATTTATAAGGTTACTTGCTGGTGAGCTAGCTTGGAAAAATTAGCCATTTGACATTGTAAAAAAAAAAAAAACTACATTTTCAGCTGGTTAGCTAGTTAGTTACCTAATAAAGTCACATTTACTTTGCATTTCCTACAGCATAGCTAGCTAGCCACCAGTTTACATTACATTACATTACATTACAGTTTCATCTTTTAAAAAAGAAAGAAAAGGAGAAATAAACAAACAACGACCACCAGCAAAACAATGATACTTAGTTACCAGTGGGTCAGAATACTCTTAGATTAAAAACAAGTTTAATTATTAAGAAACAATTCATAACACTAATTTAAACTGTGATAGTTTAACTTACAGCTATGTTAGTTAATTAAATTAAAGATTGGTTAGGTCAGGGATGGGCAACTGGCGGCCCTCGTCATCACTCAGTGCGGCCCGCGAATAGATCAAAAATAATTTCATAATTAAAAAAAAAAAACAAAAAAAAAACAACCACGGAAATTGACATTGACATCCAGTCCATTGTGAGCCAGCAGGCCAAACCACAGCTCTCTCATTAGCTTCAATAAATGTTGGGCCTCTGTGGTCTAGTTTTCTGCTATTATTGAATGAGCTATTTGCAATCAGTTTTTAAATCTTTTTTGTTCTTTGTTATAAATGAGTTCAAATGCCTTTTGCACATTTATAAGCAAATGTTTTGTCCTTGTTGCTCTGCTTACACAGAGGAACTACTGTATTTGCAATCAGTTTTTTAAGCAAACTTTTTGTTCTTTGATATGAAGGACTTCCTTTTTGCACTTTTTTTAAGCAAACGGTTTGTCTTTTGCCGTATTAAAATGCATTAATATGCAGAAAATAGTTGTTGATAAATGTTGGTGCTGTAAACATACAGATATAAATTCATATACAATTTGTTCTTATTGAAAATCATTTGTAGCGTTTTTCATATTCAATTATTTGAATGTCATGTGGCCCTCCAATGGTCATGCTGAAAAGAATGTGGCCCTCTCCATCATGGAAGTTGCCCATCCCTGGGTTAGGTAGTTAAATTAAAGCTAGTTTAGTTAGTTAAATTGAAGCTAGGTTATTTAATTACATTGAAGATATGTTTTATAATTAATAAAAAGCTAGGGTACCTAGTTAAATCAAAGCTAGGTTTGTTAGTTAAATGAAAGCTAGGTTAGCTAGTTAAATTATAGCTAGGTTAGTTAGTTAACTTAAGGCTAGGTTATTTAGTTAAATTAAAGCTAGGTTAGCTAGTTAACTTAAGGCTAGGTTATTTAGTTAAATTAAAGCTAGGTTAGCTAGTTCAGCGTTTCTCAACCTTTTTTCTATCACGACACCCTTTAAATATATACAAGATGTCAGGGCACCCCAGTTTACAGGGGTGGGGGGGGGTGCTTGGCGCAGTACTTCAGGTGATTACGGGGGGGGGGGGGGGGTGGTGGGAGGTGGGTTTAGTGTGCTGGCGCAGTACTTCAGGTGAGAACGGGGGGGGGGGGGGGGAGGGGGGGGTGCTGGCGCAGTACTTCAGGTGAGAACGAGGGGTGTTGCTGGCGGAATATGAAATAAAATAGCGCGTTCATCGCGTGGGGGACAAAAACTTTACAGTGTGTCCCAATTTAGGGGCTGCATCCTTCAGAGGCTGTATTCGAAGACAGATTGCGTCACAGCTGCGCAGTAATACACCGCCTCTGTGGGTCGCATCCTTCAGAGTATGCTGCCTGTGAATTGGGACACACCCCGACAGAGCTGACTCTGGAAAGGAAATATGCACGTGAGGCGCAATATTTTGATGGCACCCCCGATGAAGCCAGACGGCACCCCAGGGTGCCGCGGCACCCTGGTTGAGAAACACTGAGCTAGTTAACTTAAGGCTAGGTTATTTAGTTAAATTAAAGCTAGGTTAGCTAGTTAACTAACAGCTAGGTTAGTTAGTTAAATAAAAAATAGTTTAGCTGGTTAACTAACAGCTAGGTTAGATAATTAAATTAAAGCTAGGTTAGGGACTAAAATTAAAGCTACATTAGCTAGAAAACTTACAACTAGGTTAGTTAGTTAAATTAAAGCTATGTTAGCTAGTTAACTTACAGCTATGTTAGTTAATTAAATTAAAGCTAGGTTAGTTAGTTAACTTAAAGCTAGGTTAGGTAGTTATAACTTATAAATTAAAGCTAGGTTATCTAGTTAAATTAAACATGGGTTAACTATTTAGCTTAAAGCTAAATTAGCTAGTTAAATTAAAGGTAGGTTAGCTAATTAAATTAAAACTAGGATAGCTAGTTAAATAAAAGCTAGGTTAGCTAGTTTAATTAAAGCCAGGTTAGCTAATTAAATTAAAGCTAGGTTAGCTAGTTAAATTAAAGCTAGGCTAGCTAATTAAATTAAAGCTAAGTTAGCTATACAAATTAAAGCTAGGTTAGCTATATAAATTAAAGCTAGGTTAGCTAATTAAATTAAAGCTAGGTTATTTAGTTAAATTAGAGCTAGGTTAGCTAATTAAATTAAAGCTAGGTTAGCTATATAAATTAAAGCTAGGTTAGCTAGTTAAATTAAAGCTAGGTTAGCTAATTAAATTAAAGCTAGGTTATTTAGTTAAATTAAAGCTAGGTTAGCTAGTTAAATTAAAGCTAGGTTAGCTAATTAAATTAAAGCTAGGTTAGTTAGTTAAATTAAAGCTAGGTTAGCTAGTTAAATTAAAGCTAGGTTAGCCAGTTAAATTAAAGCTAGGTTAGCCAGTTAAATTAAAGCTAGGTCAGCTAGTTCCCTCGTTTGTTTCTTTGATTATTTTCTCCCGGTTTGTTTGTTAGTTATTATCTATCTAGTTTGTTTAGTTTATGTTCTCTAGTTTCTCTCGTTTGTTTTGGTTTGCTTTTTTTTTTTTTTAATTAAAGCTATGTTAGCTAGTTAAACTAAAGGTAGGTTAGCTAGTTAAATTGAAGCTAGGTTAGTTAGTTAAATTAAAGTTAGGTTAGCTAATTAAATTAAAGCTAGGTAAGCTAGTTAAATCAAAGCTTGGTTAGCTAGTTAAATTAAAGCTAGCTTATTTAGTTAAATTAAAGCTAGGTTAGCTAGTTAAATTAAAGCTAGGTTATTTAGTTAAATTAAAGCTAGGTTAGCTATATAAATTAAAGCTAGGTTAGCTAGTTAAATTAAAGCTAGGTTAGCTAATTAAATTAAAGCTAGGTTATTTAGTTAAATTAGAGCTAGGTTAGCTAATTAAATTAAAGCTAGGTTAGCTATATAAATTAAAGCTAGGTTAGCTAGTTAAATTAAAGCTAGGTTAGCTAATTAAATTAAAGCTAGTTTATTTAGTTAAATGAAAGCTAGGTTAGCTAATTAAATTAAAGCTAGGTTAGTTAGTTAAATTAAAGCTAGGTTAGCTAATTAAATTAAAGCTAGGTTAGCTATATAAATTAAAGCTAGTTTAGCTAGTTAAATTAAAGCTAGATTAGCTAATTAAATTAAAGCTAGGTTATTTAGTTAAATTAAAGCTAGGTTAGCTAGTTAAATTAAAGCTAGGTTAGCTAGTTAAATTAAAGCTAGGTTAGTTAGTTAAATTAAAGCTAGGTTAGCTAATTAAATTAAAGCTAGGTTAGCTAGTTAAATTAAAGCTAGGTTATTTAGTTAAATTAAAGCTAGGTTAGCTAATTAAATTAAAGCTAGGTTAGCCAGTTAAATTAAAGTTAGGTTAGTTAGTTAAACTAAAGCTAGGTTAGCTAGTTAAATTAAAGCTAGGTTAGCTAATTAAATTAAAGCTAGGTTAGCTAGTTAAATTAAAGCTAGGTTAGCCAGTTAAATTAAAGCTAGGTTATTTAGTTAAATTAAAGCTAGGTCAGCTAGTTCCCTCGTTTGTTTCTTTGATTATTTTCTCCCGGGTTGTTTGTTAGTTATTATCTATCTAGTTTGTTTAGTTTATGTTCTCTAGTTTCTCTCGTTTGTTTTGGTTTGCTTTATTATTCCAAGTTCTTTGTTATTTCTTTATTTTTATTATTTATTTATATATATATATATTTATTAAATTATTTATTTCCGCCATAGGCTCTATGGCAGACACACTATGATCATTTCACTTCATTTGAGCTGCTTTACACCAGTGTAATTAATCCAGTTACAAAAAAGAATGCATTGTCTTTTATATCTACAGAACACCAGGGCCCTTTTTAGAATTTTTTTTAATAATTTATTTTTTCCTGCATATTTAGCAGTATGTAGTGATGAAGTGATTATAGTAGAAAACTTTAACATTCATTTTAAAAAGTTGATGATTCATTAAAAAATGCATTCACCTCAATTTTAGACTCGGTCTTTCAAGAAATAACAGGACCTACTCATCACTGTAATCATAGTTAACCAAAATATTCAATCTCAGATCATTACCTTATTTCATAAAAGCTACATCTTTGTCATAACTTAACATCTTCCAGCTACTCAATGAAACGTTTTAATAACACCTTTTTGCAGCCCAACAATGTACTTTTTCCCCTTTAGATAAGGCTGCAGGTCCAGGGCTTCATGAACATAGGGAATTGTGGTAAACTGAGATGCTGGTGTTTGTAGGAATATCGAGACAAAATAACACCTGAAAAAATCTTAAATCACTTGGTATCCTCTCTTCTAAAATCTTTTAAGTGATACAGTATGAGAAGAAAAGTCCACATTATACTATAAATAGGAAATGCTTTACTGTCCCATCAATTTAAAAAAAAAAATGTATAGCAGGTCTGAAATGCAGGAATGGATATTGGATTTTGGATTGTACAAAACATAAAGGGGCAGTTTCCCAGACAGAGATTAAGCCTAGTCCTAGACTAAAATGGCCTTTTAACTCAGACTAAGAGAAATCTGCTTTCTCAGTCATGGCTTAAAATAGGCCTGCATTTAGTGTAATTCTTAATTATCTAATCTGATTTCTTGAAGGTAGATTAGTGCTAATGCAGGAGTAAATTGAGGCTTAAATAAAACCTGACAGGAGGTAGGTTCAACTTCAGATTAAAGTTGTTTGTCAAAGAAGACACATGGATTACTTGGACTATGTCAATTAAGACCAAAGAGTACCACCAGCTAGACATGTTCTTGCTGACAAAAGTGACCCATTTCAACATTTTGATGACATTAGTTTTCGAGATCGTTTCAGAATGTATAAAAAAGATGCCATGGAGATTATTTCACAAATGAATCTCAAGCTTTCATCTGTGACTCAGTGAGGACGGCCTTTACCAGTTTGTCTCCAAGTGCTCATGACTTTGAGGTTCCTGGCATGTGGTACCTTTCATCGAGAAACTGGGGATTTATTTGGTGTCAATAACATAACCAACAGTATGTAAAGTCATTCACAGAGTATGCAGAGCCATTTGTGAACTAAGAGGACAGTACATAAATTTCCCTGATGCTACAATCCAAGTGAACTACAAAGTAAGTTTCTATGAATATGGGCACTTTCCAGGAGTCATAGGCTGCATAGATGGAACCCATGTTCCAATAAAATGCCCATCTACTCTAGATGCTGAGGAATACAGGAACCGTAAAAATTGGTTTTCCATAAATGTCCAAGGTGTATGCACGCCCCAGTTACAGTTTTCAAATATTGTTGCACGTTGGAAAGGTGCTACTCATGATTCCCGTATTTTTCTTAACTCATCTTTGTATGCTCAATTTGAAAGAGGAGAGCACAACGGAATATTTTGTTTACACCATACTTGCATCCAACAACAGCTGAGCAGTGGCGCTACAACCAGGCTCATATGCGCACTAGGGGTCTAGTAGAGCGCATGTTTGGCATTTGGAAGAGTCGTTTTCAGTGCCTTTGAAAAACACTCAGGTTCAAACCAAGAAGATGCTGCATTGTTATCATTGCGACAGCTGTTCTACACAACTACCTGAAACAGCATGGATGCCCTGATCCTCCAGTTGAAGAGGATGACAATCCGGTTGCACCACCATTTACAACAGATGCCAGAGAAGGACTTGCGTACAGAGATGCTTTCGCACTGTGTCACTTTAAGTAGATATTTTCAACATTATCCATTTTCTTTATGTTCTGTTCAAATCATGTACATTTCACATGTAATGACTTAATACAATTTATTTTTAAAGTAAATGTGTACATTTTGTGTGGTGGGTCATAGAAATAATATATCCAACACAACATAATTATTTATTTTATAGATGTATGTACTGCTGTGGCATTTGAGACATTTGAGCATCTCTCTCCTTTATCTTCGTTTCCAGGTCTACTTGCAGGATCTTCATTTTCATTTCATGCTCCTCCTTAAGATCCTTTCCATCATCTGAACTGTCTATATGGTCATCATCTGGTATATTCTCCAAAGGTTGCTGACTCTCCATTATTCCTGTCAGCAACTCATCCACCTGGTCAGGATCTTTATGTGCACGTCCCCCACCTGTCTTAAACCTCTCTCTTCGGGCTTCAGTAGCAGTCTTTTTTAGGCTTATTTTTATATTTTTCCACAACACCTGTATTAAATAACTAATCTCAACTTCAAGTTTCACAAAAGAGAAACATAGTAAAGCCATTTATTCATTCCTGGAGTTGTTGTAATGTTCTTGTAGATGTGTGTTCATTTGCATTGAATTCATTGTAAATTGATTTCCAGGCATTCCTTTTCTTTGATTCTGCAGATGATGTGTGTTGTTTATCTTCAATAACCAGGTATCTTGAAACTATTTGCTTTAACAAAGTTTTCTCATGCTCAGTATAGTTTTTTTATCGAACTCTCTTCTCTGCAGCCATGGTTTTACTTGTATTTGCCTCTGCAGTTCAATGTTGTTTTAGGCATTTCTGGGTCCATTCCATGTTTTATAGGCAACTGTGCCCCAGCTAATTCAGACTAACACAGGTGGGTTTGAATTAAGCTAGATTACTTTAGTTCAGGACTCCATAGTCCAGGTGTTAGTAATCAGTGGTTAATCTGTGTTTCAGAAAGCCCTTTTTAAAGACATGATTAACTATTCCAGATTAAGGCCTAGTCCTAGCTTAAATTAAACCCTGTCTGGGAAACCGCCCCAAAGTGTTACTGTGAATTATTCTTTGAGTAATGTTCAAGACAAACCAATAAAAAGTTATTACGAATTTGCTACAAAGTATTCTTTGAGTTATGCCCTAGACGAACCACTTGAATAACCTTTTTTATGATTATTATAAGAAGAGTCGCTTTTATCAACATGGTTGTTTATAGAATTATGTTTTCTGAATAACCCTGTTGCCATTATTTTAAAGGTCTTGTTTTAAGCATTTGAGACAAACAAGCTTTATTATTTGAAAATCAGCAACACTTGCGGCTCAACACTTCAGAGAATCGTGAAAACACTTGCAAAGTTTCTAAAAAAGGTCCTCCCATGTTATCTGATAGTGTTTGATAGGAAATGTTAACCATTTGAAGCCAAGTGTTATTATTCTGCTATAAGTCCTGCTATTAATACAGAGAGTACTTAAAATGATTTAGTTTCCACAGGGTTCTGTTTAAGGGTCTATGAAGCTGATGTTAATTGAGAGTAGTGCAGTTATGAGCAGAAGAACTGTCCGGTTCAGAACTTCAGAATTTGGTCCACTGTCCAAATTTGTGCTTCTGTTTAGGGGCATCTGATCACCAGGGAGCACTAAGAACCCAGAAGCTCAAACTCTGTCTGAAAATGAATTATTGCTTATTAATTCTAATCATTACTGATCAGTAATTATTGCAAAGAGTTTAAGGGCATTTAGTCCTGAGAGGGTTGTGTTGTTACCAAATGATGTTATTTATTAACACAACCAGGAGGACAGACAGGCCTATCCGACCGTCTGTGAGCTGCAATGAGACTTTACTTAGATACCACTGTAATCAGACTGTGTCTCTCCCCCGAGTTATAAACTCAAAAAAAACTCAAACTGTCTAAATCGAAATAACTTAAACAATTGTATCTAAACTGTAGCACCAGCACTTCAAACCTAAAGATTAGTTTACTTAACATAAATTCTATTAGCTACTTACTTTGAAACTTATATTTTTTACCCCAAGTTAATTAAGGCACCAAGTTTGACCCCTACTTCTGCCGTAATCTGCCCACCCCCTCCCAACACACACCGGTATGTTTTCTGGCTGAGTGATTAGTTGTCCAAAAGCAACGCTCCAGTTCAGACTTCCAGCTCCCATCCAGGCTTTGTTTGGTTTCTCTCTATATATTTCTCTCTCTCTCTCACTCGTTTCTCTGTCAAATAGAGAGCTTTAGGGCAGGAGGTGGTACACTAGGACTCGCTCTGGCACTATTCCACTATCTTATTAATTAATTCCTACATTAACTAATGCAGCACTAATACATAATTCATGAATTTAGCCTAAGAATCTGTTAAAGGGACAGTGTATACTGTAGCGTCCAGCTGGAAGTTGAAAGCTGGACAGAGAAGGCAGTTTTAAGTCGCTTTATTGTCGATTTAGAGCACTGGTTGCTGTTGGCCGCAACCACGCCGAAAAACAACAAAAAGCTTATGCTAACCCGCTAACTCTAGCACATAACATTACTCAGAAGACTCACACTCAAAGGCATCCTCTCTCTCTCTCTCTCTCTCTCTCTCTCTCTCTCTCTCTGTCACACTCACTCTCTCACTCTCACACACACGTTTTCTTCCCTACTCCTCATCCCTGAGGTTTTTATACTCAGCAAATTAAGTTCAAATACAGAAATGCTCACAACCAAGCTGAGACATTTACAGTCCAATTTATCATGTATTCTTTATTCCAGCATTGTAGGTTGATTTTATCTCCCCTCAAACATTCAAGTATATTCTATTATTTTAATTGCCACCACCAATATACATATGCGAAAATACGATAGGGTTATTGCAAATGGTCCACCTTTACAGGTACTCTGCCCTGCACCATCTGTGGGCCATTGGCATCGCTCTCTCCTCTCCTCCTCCCATCCTTCCAGACACCAGCACTGGCAAGAATTGAGTGGCTGCCGCAGGTCATCAGATGGGCACCCTCCCTCTTTGATGTTTGTCAAATTTAAGCCCATGACACATCGGGAGGGCTTGACAGCAGATGCAACGTCCTGAACCTACCGCCGCTGGCCACCCTTCAATCCTATGCCATTGGTCCTTCAACAGCTTGCCCCTGCCACCTCACATCCTGCTGGATCCAAATCCACCGTGATGCCACCTCTGCCTGCTTGATGATGTCACCCACCAGCCGCTTCCTAGTCACAACTTTAATCCCCAATAGCCCAAGTGTCCTCCAAAGTGACTGCCCCGCAAAGCCCCTGCAGCCGACCTCTACTGGGAAATTCCAGGCCTTCCATCCGTTTTGTTGGCTTTCGGGAATGAGGGGCTGATATTTCTTCAGTTTACGCTTTTATGCCTCCTCAATCCTCTCTTCCCAAGGTACAGTCAGCTCTATAAGCACTACCTGTATATTATCTCTAGATCAGAGGACCATATCTGGCCTGAGACTAGTGTGAACAATCTCTTCTGGGAATTTAAGCCACTTCCTCAGGCCTACCATAGGGTCTATGATCTGATGTTAGTTGAGAGTAGTGCAGTTGTGAACAGAATAACTGTCCGGTTCAGAAGTTTAGAATTTATTCGTCTGTTTAGGGACATCTGATGACGAGGAAGGTTTAAGACCCCGAAAGCTCAAACTCTGTCTGAAATGAATTATTGCTTATTAAACATCAAAAAACTAAACAGTTAATCTAAATAACTTAAACAATTGTATCCAGCAGTTATAGTGAAATCATAACTGATCAGAAATTCAATGTGTTGTGCTTCACTGAAACATGGATTAAGCCCAATTAATATTTAGCATTAAATGAAGCGCCTTCTGCAGGTTATAATTATATACAGTACAATCTGAGATTGTTCAGGAGAGGAGGTGGGGTCTGCATACTTTTTCCAAATACCTTAGATATCAAGCAGAAACACTATGATCATTTCCCTTCTTTTGAGCTCCTTTACACCAGTGTAATTAATCCAGTTACAAAAAAGAATGTATTTTCTTTGATTTATATCGACAGAACACCAGGGCCCTATTTAGAATTTTTAAATTATTTATATATATATATATATATATTTTCTGCATATTTAGCAGTATGTAGTGATGAATTGATTATAGTAGGAAACCTTAACATTAATTTTATAAAGTTGATGATTCATTAAAAATGCATTCACCTCAATTTTAAACTCAGTCGGTATTGTTCAAGAAATAACAGGACCTACTCATTACTGTAATCATAGTTAACCAAAATATTATTTTTGCAAACCTTAGCAATCTCAGATCATTAGCTTATTTCATAAAAGCTACTTCTTTGTCATAACTTACAAATATCTTCCTGCTTTCTTTGAGTTATGCCCTAGACAAACCACTTGAATAACCTTTTTTATGATTATTATAAGAAGAGTACCTTTTATCAACATGGTTGTTTATAGAATTATGTTTTCTGAATAACCCTGTTGCCATTATTTTAAAGGTCTTGTTTTAAGCATTTGAGACAAACAAGCTTTATTATTTGAAAATCAGCAACACTTGCTGCTGAACACTTCAGAGAATCGTGAAAACACTTGCAAAGTTTCTAAAGAAGGTCCTCCCATGTTATCTGATAGTGTTTGATAGGAAATGTTAACCATTTGAAGCCAAGTGTTATTATTCTGCTAAGTCCTGATTTTAATACAGAGAGTACTTAAAATTATTTGGTTTCCACAGGGTTCTGTTTTAGGGTCTATGAAGCTGATGTTAATTGAGAGTAGTGCAGTTATGAGCAGAAGAACTGTCCGGTTCAGAACTTCAGAATTTGGGCCTCTGTCCAAATTTGTGCTTCTGTTTAGGGGCATCTGATCACCAGGAAGGTCTAAGAACCCAGAAGCTCAAACTCTGATGTGTCCCCACATTCACAGTGGGCACTTTCTGTGAGACCCCACTTTTGCATCACTGCAACAAAGCGCCCAACTCCTGTTCTCAGGCGGTTAAGGGTTGTCCACTCCCTACGGGTGAGGTGCTGGCCAGGTACATCCGTAGGATCTTTGATGAATTGATGAAGTGTAGATGGTCCTACTGCCTTCCACTGGTCCTTCCACATTGCCTTCACCAAGGAAGCCTTAGAGATGTCAGCTGCTATTGTGCGGAACAGTTCCTGGGCATGTGTGGCAAAGGGCATCGGGACTTGATGTGCATGCGCTGTGAAGTCCAGAGCCGGGACCAGGCCGCAGACAGAGAGGCTTAACCGACCGTCTGCGAGCTGCAAAGAGACGTTACCTAGATACCAATGTATTCAGACTGTGTCTGTCCCCCGAGTCAAACAAAAACATCAAAAAACTAAAACAGTAAATCTAAATAACTTAACTTATATTAAACAATCATATCCAGACTGTAGTACTAACATTTCAAGCCTAAAGATTGGTTTACTTAATATTAGATCTCTAAATTCAAAAGCAGTTCTAGTGAATGAAATGATAACTGATCAGAAATTCGATGTTCTGTGTCTGACAGAAACCTGGATTAGGCCAAATGAATATGTAGCATTAAATGAAGCCACCCCTGCAGGCTATAATTATATACACAAACCGAGATTGTCCGGTAGAGGAGGTGGGGTCTGCATATTTTTCCAAAGTACCTTAGTTAGCAATCAGAAACACTATGAAAATTTTGCTACACTCTGATAATGTTTTATATTCTCTGTTTTACATAAATCCAGTCAAAACTAATTCCATCTCTCTGCCTTCCTCCGAGTTACTGACTGCCCACCTGTCTGACCCGATACCGAGGGATGTTGGACCCTCAGGCTCTCATGTCCTCTGTCTGGCCAGACTGGAAGTTTCTGAAGTCAGCTCTTCTCCACCACCACCACAGATCAGCTGCTCATCATCCATCTTACTCTATAAGCCATTAGTGGAGCTGCTATACACCTGAATATATAAAACATATGTGGATGTATGAAAGACTTTTTAAAATTAATTTAAAAGCCATTTGACCAGTGGTAGGATGGTCCCCCCTTTAATGTGAGTCTTGGTCCTCCCAAGGTTTCTTCCTCCTCCTGCAGCTCTGAGGGAGTTTTTCCTTGCCTCCGCGCTCACTGGGGGTTCTGTATTATGTATATTCTATGTTTAATGTTTTGCCTGATTCTTTGTCCTGTAATCATGTTTCTGTAAAGCTGCTTTGTGCCAACACCAGTTGTAAAAAGCGCTATACAAATAAATTTGATTTGATTTGATTTGAAGTCTCTGTGATGGTTTTGTGGAGGAGGTGGGATTCACTCATTTGTGCGTTCCGAGCCAGAACCAGCATGGTTGCTTCTCTTCTGACCTCTGCTGGGGCAATTCCAGCGAGGACAGGCAGTTGATAGGTTGGAGTGGCTCGTAGGTATCTAGAGATAGTCCTCAGGGCAGTGTTAAGGGCTGCGTCCAGCTTCTTTACATGGGGGCTATGACACCAGACTGGGGCGCAGTACTCAGCGGTGGGGAAAACCAGGGCCTCAGTGGAGATGCTCAGTGTCTTGGTGTCAGCTCCCCACGTAGTGCCAGCGAGGCGCCATATCAGTGCAGCACGAGTGGTGGTTTTTGCCTTGACAAAGCCCAAGTGTTGCTTAAAGCAGGTTCTCCGTGGACTGGAACCAGGATGGCCATTCACCGTACTCCAGGCGGGATCCCGGCGCAGGAAACCTCGAGATCTCATGGACGCCCCAGGTCTCGAGGTAAGCGCTCTAAGGGATCCCGCCAGCCGGAAAAAGACCCCTTTTCTGGGGAGATGAGAGTTCCAGTCACAGTGTTTGTTTCTGTCCCTGTTAATGTCCTCGTCCCTGTTCCCATGTCCAGTCTCATGTCCAGTCTCCATGCCCTGTCCAGTCTCCGTGCCCTGTCCAGTCTCTGTCCCCTGTTCAGTATCCGTCCCCTGTTCAGTTTCAAAGCCCTGTCTCCCGTTCAGTCTCTGTTCCCTGTCCTGTCTCAGTTTCAGTCCTTGGTCTCGTCTCCTTTTTTTCCCCGGCCCCTCCCTGCCGCCAGCCCCAGGAGTTCGTTTTTACGTACCTCGGGAGCTGCACGTTTAGGGGGAGGCTTCTGTCACGTCCAAGCCCTGTCTCATGTCTCTGTGTTTTTCCCCATGTGACTGTGCTCCTCTGTGTCTCTTGTCTGTAGTTTTCCACCACGTGTCTCATTTGTAGCTCCGCCCCTTCCCCAGGTGTCTCCACTTCTAGTGTGTTTCATGTTAGTATAAATAGCCCTCCTCTGCCACTTTGTCTTCGTCGGTCTTTGCACTAACCTTGTTGTTTTGTCTCTCCGTGTTTCTCCGTGTCTCATAGCCCTAGTCATTGCTCCGTGTTTACCTCAGTTTATCTCTTGTGTATGTTTCTAGTTTCTTGTTTATTTCCACGTTTCCCAGTCCTCTGCTTAGTGTTTAGTTTCTAGTCCATTACCTGTATATATATGTATATATATATCCCTGCCTTGTTTAGTTTTGTATTTATTCAGTCCCTTGTTTGTTTCTTTGATTATTTTCTCCCGGTTTGTTTGTTAGTTATTATCTATCTAGTTTGTTTAGTTTATGTTCTCTAGTTTCTCTCGTTTGTTTTGGTTTGCTTTATTATTCTGAGTTCTTTGTTATTTGTTTATTTTTATTATTTATTTATATACATATATATTTATTAAATTATTTATTTTCGCCATAGGCTTTATGGCAGAAACACTATGATCATTTCACTTCTTTTGAGCTGCTTTACACCAGTGTAATTAATCCAGTTACAAAAAAGAATGCATTGTCTTTGATTTATATCTACAGAACACCAGGGCCCTTTCTAGATTTTTTTTTTTTATAATTATTTTTTTCCTGCATATTTAGCAGTATGTAGTGATGAAGTGATTATAGTAGAAAACTTTAACATTCATTTTAAAAAGTTGATGATTCATTAGAAAGTGCATTCACCTCAATTTTAGACTCTGTCTTTCAAGAAATAACAGGACCTACTCATTACTGTAATCATAGTTAACCAAAATATTATTTTTAAAACCTCAGCAATCTCAGATCATTACCTTATTTCATAAAAGCTACTTCTTTGTCATAACTTACATACATCTTCCTGCTACTCAATGAAACGTTTTAATAACACCTTTTTGCAGCCCAACAATGTACTTTTTCCCCTTTAGATAAGGCTGCAGATCCAGGGCTTCATGAATATAGGGAATTGTGGTAAACTGAGATGCTGGTGTTTGTAGGAATATGGAGACAAAATAACACCTGAAAAAATCTTAAATCACTTGGTATCCTCTCTTCCAAAACATCTTTTAAGTGATACAGTATGAGAAGAACAGTCAACATTATACTATAAATAGGAAATGCTTTACTGTCCCATCGATTTTTTAAAATGTATAGCAGGTCTGAAATGCAGGAATGGATATTGGATTTTGGATTGTACAAAACATAAAGTGTTACTGTGAATTATTCTTTGAGTAATGTTCAAGACAAACCAATAAAGAGTTATTACAAATTTGCTACAAAGTATTCTTTGAGTTATGCCCTAGACGAACCACTTGAATAACCTTTTTTATGATTATTATAAGAAGAGTCGCTTTTATCAACATGGTTGTTTATAGAATTATGTTTTCTGAATAACCCTGTTGCCATTATTTTAAAGGTCTTATTTCAAGCATTTGAGACACACAAGCTTTATTATTTGAAAATCAGCAACACTTGCGGCTCAACACTTCAGAGAATCGTGAAAACACTTGCAAAGTTTCTAAAGAAGGTCCTCCCATGTTATCTGATAGTGTTTGATAGCAAATGTTAACCATTTGAAGCCAAGTGTTATTATTCTGCTAAGTCCTGATTTTAATACAGAGAGTACTTAAAATTATTTGGTTTCCACAGGGTTCTGTTTTAGGGTCTATGAAGCTGATGTTAATTGAGAGTAGTGCAGTTATGAGCAGAAGAACTGTCCGGTTCAGAACTTCAGAATTTGGTCCACTGTCCAAATTTGTGCTTCTGTTTAGGGGCATCTGATCACCAGGAAGGTCTAAGAACCCAGAAGCTCAAACTCTGATGTGTCCCCACATTCACAGTGGGCACTTTCTGTGAGACCCCACTTTTGCATCACTGCAACAAAGCGCCCAACTCCTGTTCTCAGGCGGTTAAGGGTTGTCCACTCCCTACGGGTGAGGTGCTGGCCAGGTACATCCGTAGGATCTTTGATGAATTGATGAAGTGTAGATGCTCCTACTGCCTTCCACTGGTCCTTCCACATTGCCTTCACCAAGGAAGCCTTAGAGATGTCAGCTGCTATTGTGCGGAACAGTTCCTGGGCATGTGTGGCAAAAGGGGCATCGGGACTTGATGTGCATGCGCTGTGAAGTCTCTGTGATGGTTTTGTGGAGGAGGTGGGATTCACTCATTTGTGCGTTCCGAGCTAGAACCAGCATGGCTTCTCCTCTTCTGACCTCTGCTGGGGCAATTCCAGCGAGGACAGGCAGTTGATAGGTTGGAGTGGCTCGTAGGTATCCAGAGGTAGTCCTCAGGGCAGTGTTAAGGGCTGCGTCCAGCTTCTTTACATGGGGGCTATGACACCAGACTGGGGCGCAGTACTCAGCGGTGGGGAAAACCAGGGCCTCAGTGGAGATGCTCAGTGTCTTGGTGTCAGCTCCCCACGTAGTGCCAGCGAGGCACCATATCAGTGCAGCACGAGTGGTGGTTTTTGCCTTGACAAAGCCCAAGTGTTGCTTAAAGCAGGTTCTCCGTGGACTGGAACCAGGATGGCCATTCACCGTACTCCAGGCGGGATCCCGGCGCAGGAAACCTCGAGATCTCTTGGACGCCCCAGGTCTCGAGGTAAGCGCTCTAAGGGATCCCGCCAGCCGGAAAAAGACCCCTTTTCTGGGGAGATGACAGTTGGTGCGATGAGAGTTGATGGGATGAGCCTCGGTGCGTCCGAGTACTCAGGGCTCAAGGAGCGGGACCCGTAGGACTTCCTGGGGTGCGAGCCCAGCAGCTCTGAGGAGGAGGAGGACTTTCTCCCTACACCAGCTCGTCTGCCGCTGCCTCCAGGAGCTGTTCTGCCTCCAGCACATATGTGTCCACCCTGGCTCCTGGAGGAAGCGGCATCCACCCTGGGGAGAACTGCAGCAGCGTTGGCCTTCCAGACGCCGACTCCCATCTGTTCCTCTGCGGCCATGACTCTCTCCTCACCGGCAGTGGCGCCAGCACCCGCTGCCAGAGTTGCCAGCACCCGCTGCCAGAGTCGCCGCCCCGCCAGCACCCGCTGTCAGAGTCGTCGTGCCGCCAGCACTCGCTGCCAGAGTCGCCGCGTCGCCAGTTCCTGCTCACAGATCTTTGTTTGGTCATAGGCCTGCCCCAAGGCCCACGGACTTCAACCCCAGAACTGTGTCCAGGCTGGCTCCTCAGACTTTGCCACAGACTTTTGCCAGTCCTGGGCACCCAGCTGTGTTTCTTATCCCCATGTCTCTCCCCCTTTTTTGGTCCCTGTCTCTGTCTGTGACCCTGTACCCGTTTCTGTCTCTGTTCCCGTTCCAGTCACAGTGTTTGTTTCTGTCCCTGTTAATGTCCTCGTTCCTGTTCCCATGTCCAGTCTCATGTCCAGTCTCCATGCCCTGTCCAGTCTCCATGCCCTGTCCAGTCTCTGTCCCCTGTCCTGTCTCAGTTTCAGTCCTTGGTCTCGTCTCCTTTTTTTTCCCCGGCCCCTCCCTGCCACCAGCCCCAGGAGTTCGTTTTTACGTACCTCGGGAGCTGCACGTTTAGGGGGAGGCTTCTGTCACGTCCAAGCCCTGTCTCATGTCTCTGTGTTTTTCCCCATGTGACTGTGCTCCTCTGTGTCTCTTGTCTGTAGTTTTCCACCACGTGTCTCATTTGTAGCTCCGCCCCTTCCCCAGGTGTCTCCACTTCTAGTGTGTTTTATGTTAGTATAAATAGCCCTCCTCTGCCACTTGGTCTTCGGTCTTTGCACTAACCTTGTTGTTTTGTCTCTCCGTGTTTCTCCGTGTCTCATAGCCCTAGTCATTGCTCCGTGTTTACCTCAGTTTATCTCTTGTGTATGTTTCTAGTTTCTTGTTTATTTCCACGTTTCCCAGTCCTCTGCTTAGTGTTTAGTTTCTAGTCCATTACCTGTATATATATATATATATATATATATATATATATATATATATATATATATCCCTGCCTTGTTTAGTTTTGTATTTATTCAGTCCCTCGTTTGTTTCTTTGATTATTTTCTCCCGGTTTGTTTGTTAGTTATTATCTATCTAGTTTGTTTAGTTTATGTTCTCTAGTTTCTCTGTTTGTTTTGGTTTGCTTTATTATTCCGAGTTCTTTGTTATTTGTTTATTTTTATTATTTATTTATATACATATATATTAATTAAATTATTTATTTTCGCCATAGGCTCTATGGCAGAAACACTATGATCATTTCACTTCATTTGAGCTGCTTTACACCAGTGTAATTAATCCAGTTACAAAAAAGAATGCATTTTCTTTTATTTATATCTACAGAACACCAGGGCCCTTTCTAGATTTTTTTTTATAATTTATTTTTTCCTGCATATTTAGCAGTATGTAGTGATGAAGTGATTATAGTAGAAAACTTTAACATTCATTTTAAAAAGTTGATGATTCATTAAAAAATGCATTCACCTCAAGTTTAGACTCGGTCTTTCAAGAAATAACAGGACCTACTCATTACTGTAATCATAGTTAACCAAAATATTCTTTTTCAAACCTCAGCAATCTCAGATCATTACCTTATTTCATAAAACACCTTTTTCCAGCCCAACAATGTACTTTTTCCCCTTTAGATAAGGCTGCAGATCCAGGGCTTCATGAATATAGGGAATTGTGGTAAACTGAGATGCTGGTGTTTGTAGGAATATGGAGACAAAATAACACCTGAAAAAATCTTAAATCACTTGGTATCCTCTCTTCCAAAACATCTTTTAAGTGATACAGTATGAGAAGAACAGTCAACATTATACTATAAATAGGAAATGCTTTACTGTCCCATCGATTTTTAAAAAAATGTATAGCAGGTCTGAAATGCAGGAATGGATATTGGATTTTGGATTGTACAAAACATAAAGTGTTACTGTGAATTATTCTTTGAGTAATGTTCAAGACAAACCAATAAAGAGTTATTACAAATTTGCTACAAAGTATTCTTTGAGTTATGCCCTAGACGAACCACTTGAATAACCTTTTTTATGATTATTATAAGAAGAGTCGCTTTTATCAACATGGTTGTTTATAGAATTATGTATTCTGAATAACCCTGTTGCCATTATTTTAAAGGTCTTGTTTTATGCATTTGAGACAAACAAGCTTTATTATTTGAAAATCAGCAACACTTGCTGCTCAACACTTCAGAGAATCGTGAAAACACTTGCAAAGCTTCTAAAAAAGGTCCTCCCATGTTATCCGATAGTGTTTGATAGCAAATGTTAACCATTTGAAGTGTTATTATTCTGCTATTAAGTCCTGCTATTAATACAGAGAGTACTTAAAATGATTTAGTTTCCACAGGGTTCTGTTTAAGGGTCTATGAAGCTGATGTTAATTGAGAGTAGTGCAGTTATGAGCAGAAGAACTGTCCGGTTCAGAACTTCAGAATTTGGTCCACTGTCCAAATTTGTGCTTCTGTTTAGGGGCATCTGATCACCAGGGAGCACTAAGAACCCAGAAGCTCAAACTCTGTCTAAAAATGAATTATTGCTTATTAGTTCTAAACATTACTGATCAGTAATTACGTGCAAAGAGTTTAAGGGCATTTAGTCCTGAGAGGGTTGTGTTCTTACCAAATGATGTTATTTATTAACACAACCAGGAGGACAGACAGGCCTATCCGACCGTCTGTGAGCTGCAATGAGACTTTACTTAGATACCACTGTAATCAGACTGTGTCTCCCCCGAGTTATAAACTCAAAAAAAACTCAAACTGTCTAAATCGAAATAACTTAAACAATTGTATCTAAACTGTAGCACCAGCACTTCAAACCTAAAGATTAGTTTACTTAACATAAATTCTATTAGCTATTTACTTTGAAACTTATATTTTTTACCGCAAATTAATTAAGGCACCAAGTTTGACCCCTACTTCTGCCGTAATCTGCCCACCCCCTCCCAACACACACCGGTATGTTTTCTGGCTGAGTGATTAGTTGTCCAAAAGCAACGCTCCAGTTCAGACTTCCAGCTCCCATCCAGGCTTTGTTTGGTTTCTCTCTATATATCTCACTCGTTTCTCTGTCAAATAGAGAGCTTTAGGGCAGGAGGTGGTACACTAGGACTCGCTCTGGCACTATTCCACTATCTTATTAATTAATTCCTACATTAACTAATGCAGCACTAATACATAATTCATGAATTTAGCCTAAGAATCTGTTAAAGGGACAGTGTATACTGTAGCGTCCGGCTGGAAGTTGAAAGAAAGGCCGAGAAGGCAGTTTTAAGTCGCTTTTTTGTCGATTTAGAGCACTGGTTCCTCTAAACAACAAAAAGCTTTTGGTAACCTGCTAACTCTAGCACCTAATGTTACTCAGACGACTCACACTCAAAGGCATCCTCTCTCTCTCTCTCTCTCTCTCTCTCTCTCTCTCACACACACAAACACACATACGTTTTCCTTCCCTACTTTTCATCCTCCTCATATATCTATCCCTCACCTTAGGTAAACCTTACCTCTTTGTTGAAGTAGAATAAGCTGAATAGTATATTTACTGCTGAACTGAACCATTGGAAAGAACTGCAACAGCAGAAGAAAAGCATGGGGTGTAGTTTAGTACCATAGTTTAAGAGTTTTAATAAAAAGGATACTTTACTTAATTCAATAAGAAAGAAGTAGCCCAATACCCCAGAATATTCAAAATCAACACCTATAGACCGCACCCACTTTAATTTCCCTTTATTTAGCTTAACCTTGGACTTCATACGTGTATTTTTCTAAAACATGACTTTCCATTCATCCACATGTGGCACTAGGAAACATCCTTGGTGTTGGTGGAGTATATATAATTTAGCAGAGCATCACGTTGTAATAATAAAACATGTTACTCCACATTACAGTTACTGTTGTTAGAAAAATTATGCATGCAATGTCTGAATTATATACATATGACAAAAATGACCAGTTATCACCTAATATTTAAAATAATATAACAGATCTGGTTATTATTATTATTATTATTATTATTATTATTATTATTATGTATTGTCATGTCAATTCTGTTGTATATTTACATTTTCTCCACTCTTTTGTAAAAAAAAAAAAAAAAACTTGGGTCCTGCGCTTTTATTTTCTTTTCTACTGAGAGCTCTTCTTAAGGTGGTGTCATTTTATGTAAAAGAATGTAACTTTACATTTCATTGAGATTTTTTATAAACTGTGAACTACAAATGAACAGAAGTCAGGTTACAGCAGTGTTTCTTAACCCAGTTCCTGCATATTCTACTGCATATTAACACTTTTCTGCATATTCTACAGCTTTCTATGCTTTAAAGGCACTTAATAAAGTTAGTGGTGGTATAATGTCTCTAATACACTGCTGGATATACATGATTAATTTAGGCTCCATAGGGGGCTAAAGGATTTTAACAGATAAACTCAGTAAATGACTGTTTATTAGCTGATCAGCTGGACCAGGTGGAAAACACAATTTTGGGGCAGTGATCAGGGTTAAGTAACTGCTTTAAACTACAAACATAAAATACTGTACTACATTCTGGCTATCCACTACATCCAGCTTCTAGATAACTAGTTATCTAAATGAATTTTTGTTCATTATTGCTCACAGTAAGTCCTGTAATACTAAATTAATAAACACTGTTTGAAAATGTAATAGTGATTAGCTGATCAGGTACAGGGCAAGTTGAACATTACATCTATAGTTTTTTTTTTTTTTTTTTTAACTTTGACTCCCAATCTAACTAATTCCAAAGTTAAACTAACTCACTAACACAGCTGCAGTTTATTAATCACAGTGGGTTTAATCTGTGTGCTGATTCAGAGACGTGTATTTTTAACCAGCTGTCAGAAACATATCATCACAGTTTACGTGGTTAGCCTATCGTTACCTTTATTTTAGTAAAATCTCCGTATATTCATCTCTGTTTTAAAATCAGCTGAAGCTGCTGCGTCCCGATCCCGCTGCTAAATCTCACAGCGAGGGGGAGTGGCTTCCCCCACCAGCACATTGACTCTCCTCCGCGCGGCGCAAAACCAGCAAGCTGATTGGATGTTTCTACTGAGAGGCGGGACTACATACCTGAACCGGCTCCGTGATTGGTCTGGTCTGTCTCCTCATAAATAGTACAGCTGATCTGAGCGAAACAATATAATTTTTGGGGGGATCAATCCACCTGTTTCTAATATCGGTTCGTTCCTACGCCAATGCTCCTAATTAATTTAACTAAGTTTGTTGAAAAAAAAATGAGTTTTGGCTTTTAGTATTAGATTAACCACATGTATAATATACAGTACTGTGCAAATGTTTAAGGCACCAAAGTAAATTACACTAATCCATTTATCTCAGCAATGTAAGTGTTTTTACCGGGAAAAAGCACCACATATGATTTAAACAGATGCAAATAAACATAAATACAGTAAAACATGACAAGGAATTCTCATTTTTCACTAAGTATGTTGTATCGTGTGAGCTGAGCTGAAGAACAAAGTGTGGTTCCAGATTTCCCTTGGATGCTCCTCAGCCAGCATGTGTATATTATGTTCAGTTCCGCCAACAGCTCACCTGATTTAACATATTTACCAATTTACCAAACCAGGTGTTGACATGATGAGAAATAACTCTATTAAACTCAGCCAGCCAAGATTACACACACACAATCAGGATGTCAAATTGCAGTTATATTTTTTTTATTTAGATTTTATGACACAAATATTTTAAAAATAGAAACACTTTTTTAATTACCATTAAAAATTACTGTACCAGATCTGGGTTGAAATACACAAGTCTAAAACAACCACAGGCCAAAAGAAATAGTGTGGTCAAGGAATGTCCATACCCACAGTATTCACACACTATCAATAAAGACCACCACAAAATGTACCTCACTACACTCTCTAATCTTATAAAAAAAAAAAAAAAAACACAGCAAGCCACAGCAACACTGTATGACAAAATCCACAACCAGAATACTGGGGTGGTCCACGCCTTAACCACAAAAAAGAGAAAACAAAAAAATACAAATGCTTCAATGACAACAACTTTCAAAAATAACCGGCCTGTGATATGTTATTACAATATTTTACAACAAAAACATACAAATAATTTCAACCATCCAGATCTGTCCAGAGTATTAGTACAGAGAAGAACTAGGTAATCTATACAAACACATATAAGTGTTACGAAGGAGGGAGGGATGGATGGACGTAAGTGCAATATATTTTATTTAAACAAACAAGATAAAAATAAAACAATAAACAAAACGTGGGTAACGCAAAAAACTTACAAAAAACAAGGCTAGGATAATATTAAACTAAGAAACACAGACTAAGAAACTAAGACTAAGAAACAAAAACCGACATGACACATACACAGCAAAGGCTTGACTAGGTTACATAAGGACGGCAAGGATACAAAGATACAAAAGATACAAAAGACTTGACACTGAACATTCAAACAGAGGGGCTTAAATACAGGAGGAGAGTGAGAAACACCTGGGCTTGGATGACGAGGGGGCGGGGTTACAAACAGGACACAGGTGAGAACACTAATGCTATAGGGCAGGGCTGGGGCGGAGCTAGGGTGGAGACAGATACTAAATGGGCTAAGGTGTTACAATAAGCAGTGGCTCAACAATAACTAGCTATATTACGTCTGAATCAGAAGGACAAAAGGAAACTCCACACAGTAAAACTTAAAAATAATTTGTAGGGAGGGAGAAAACACAGGCTACCTTACGCCAGGCCCATGTAGTTTTTATACCATATCAGCTTCTGGAGACGCCTGTTGCACAGTGAACCTGAACCCTGCTCCCTCTCCCTGTATTCTCCTCCTCAGCTTCTCGTTTCTCTCCCGCCGCGTGCTGTTTAACGTTGTACGTTAGCACTGGTCTCTGCGTTCTAAATCACTCCCTGTTCTGTCCTTAACAAAAGCACCTTGCTCGTGTTGACAGGCAGCTAAACTCCTCTCCAATAACCACACTGACAAGGAAATCCAGTATTCCTCTCTTTACTTAAGTTGTTTGGAGTAGGGTAAAACTGAAAAAAAAAAAAAATCAACATAACACTATGTTACATTCAAGAGCCAGAAAATAAAATATAGAAACTAACTTCACAAATGTTTGAAAATATGAAGAAATTAACTTTAGAAATAAGCATTTCACATACCGACGTACCACCTAAGGCCAAATGTAGGAGATGTTTAAAGAGGAAAAACAGAGAGAACTTCCATGCTTTCCTCAGCCATCACTTTAGCTAGACTCATACAAATGACATCTTCAGCCTACACCACACTCTTTAAACTACATATAAACCCTGCCAGTAGGTGGTGCCAATTTGCAATAAAAAATAATGTTATTTCTAAAGTGTCTATAGGATAGTACACTCCAAATCACAGGAATAGTGCACATTGTAGATAGTGCACTGTTTCTCTGATAGGAAAGGAGTGATTGAGAACGCAGATACAGCCACCGCGCTGCCCCCTCTGCTTGGAGAACGCACAGCCACTCCTGAACAGAGGCTGCGTCTGTCTGCATTCTCCAGCAGAGGGGGGCACCGCCGCAGCGGTGTCTCTGAAACAAATCACTCACCTTAATAACTAACCTCAAATACATGGGACAAAGCGCATCCCGGATCTATTCAATACGGAACGCGTATTTTACTGACCAAATACGGGACGATTCCGTATTTCACGGGACAGTTGGCAACCCTGATGAGGTTCAATACTTGTTTAGTATTGAAAGTAGTTTTACACTGTTTAAACTCTTCTTGGCAATTGATTCACAGCATTCTTTAATATAATGCTATGTGGAGCTAGGTGATAGAACTAACTAGCCTAGCATTTTCTTAGCATAATTACCAGTTGGTAAGTTAGCCTAACATATTTAGAATATTCAGGAATATCATGTATATTGTTTACAAAAATACATTGTGCTGTTTTTTTAATAAAAAAATTAAAATGTGCTGTTTTTTTATTTTTCATATATATAAAAAATAGCTAATATTGATAAGTGGCTTATATAATGAACATGGAGCATGGGTACAGTGAACATATGTACTGTAGCTGTTCTACAGTGTAAAATACAAAGAAATCCCTCAAAAATCAACTGCTGAATCATTATAACATGTTTTAAATAATTAATTATTATTATTAAAGGAAACAAATGCAAAATATATTAAATAAATAAACCTGCATTATTTCTTATTATTTACCTTAATAAATATAAATTAAAAAATAAAGACTCGTTATGATAAAATTTTGAGCATTTTCAGTAGCAGAACGATTGCAGTAACATTGGTGGCATATGAAGTGCCACACACAAACCTGTATCATTAAAATTCACAATTTTTAATCCTTCTGAGATGGCACTCCCACAGGTGGTATAAAACTGATTGAAATTCTGCAAAAACACCTAGATAACTTTAGTCTTTAGTCCTAGAAACAAAAGAGAATAACAGAAACCTTGAACTGTCAGCTGAATGAAAATATATTTGGAGCTAATTGTCAGAAAAAAACGTACGTACCCAGAAATACGCTATCAGATCAGCCCAATGTGCCCGCCCGCTTGGCGTAAGAGTCTCTTAAAGGGACAGTGTACACATAACTAAATACTGTCCGTTACATTCTGCAGTAGCCAGTAACAAAATAGCCTCCGAAAAACGAGTTGATCAGGAAAGGCTCTGAAGTATACATCAACCAGTGAGTTCACGACTTCACCCACCTCGGCTCAGGACCGTCCACAGGCAGCGCTGAACGCTGCAGCAGAAGAAGAGCTAAGGAAGAGCAGCCTACGCTCACATCGCGGCATTGATAACATTTCTTTGCAGCCTCACGGCCAAGCGACGCTGAGAGTCTGACGTTAAACAAAGTTTAAGGGTTAATTTTTTCCAGCACCCGGTGCTATATCTTTAACTAAGGCTGTATTTCTGAAAACATTTTGTCATATTTTGCCCAAACTATATGTCTGTCACATGTTTGAAGCAAATGGCAAAACAACTATGAGTGTACGACTTAGTATTCTGTTTTTAAGGAATTTGATATCAGTATGGCTATTTATCTTAAAGTAATATTGTAACATTAGTGTTTTATAGTTCTTTTATAACAGTTTTATATCCCAGTCAAAAACATTTAATAGTAAAAAAAATTATTGATTTCACTGACTCTTTTCTGTTCTTTCCCCTCCTGAACTCTCTCCTCGCCTCTTAAACTTTGTTTTTATTTTCTTGTGATTTCTGGTTACATTTTGATTTTTTTCTCTGTCTTTCTCTCTCATGCACACACTTTTTTTGTTTTTTTTGGTGGCCGCGGTAATGTTTGAAAGTAGTCCAAAAAAAAAAAACGCACATTGCCACCCCTGCATTTTCACCTGTGACTGTATTTTCAAGTCCCCTAAGTTCTAGGTATTAACTAAGTAATTGTGAGGTACACACTCTGTACTAAGTACTAAGTAATTATTTTGGTTCACAAGATGTTAAGAACAAGGACAGTTTAAATTAAATACACTGACATACCTCAAAGGTTCTAGAAATTAACCAGTTAAGTATGAGGTACAAACTCCAGTCTCCTTACACTGAAGAAAGCAGAGACAAACATAACTAAACTTTGCAATATATTCAATCCAGATAACCTCTCCTGTACACACACACAAGAAGAAACTAGAGAGTGTAGAGAGTGTGGTTGCAGTTCAGCAGTGTTGCTGTAATATACTGTAGGTGTTGATTGGGTCTTGCTAGGTTTTGGTACACTGATTGATAAGCTGATGATATGTTTATATCTCAAAAGATATATTCTATATTGGTACACAAAGTAATACAGCTTGTAACCACACCACTAATTTCAGTTTCTAAGAAAAGCTCCAACCTTATATTTACTGTTTTCTTTTTTGCACACACCTAAACTGGTTCGACTCGTATAGGGGTGAAACAATTACTCGAGTAATTCGAGTTACTCCATTTAAAAAACTAGTTTATCTGGTTCTCAACACTTCTTCCCCTGTTCTTTATCTATTCTTTATCTGGTTTTCAACACTTCTTCCCCTGTTCTTTATCTATTCTTTATCTGGTTTTCAACACTTCTTCCCCTGTTCTTTACCTGTTCTTTATCTATTCTTTATCTGGTTCTCAACACTTCTTCCCCTGTTCTTTATCTATTCTTCATCTGGTCCTCAACACTTCTTCCCCTGTTCTTCCCCTGTTCTTTATCTATTCTTTATCTGGTTCTCAACACTTCTTTCCCTGTTCTTTATCTGGTTCTCAACACTTCTTCCCCTGTTCTTCCCCTGTTCTTTGTCTATTCTTTATCTGGTTCTCAACACTTCTTCCCCTGTTCTTTATCTATTCTTTATCTGGTTCTCAACACTTCTTCACCTGTTCTTTCCCTGTTCTTTATCTGGTTCTCAATACTTCTTTCCCTGTTCTTTATCTGGTTCTCAACACTTCTTCCCCTGTTCTTTCCCTGTTCTTTATCTGGTTCTCAATACTTCTTTCCCTGTTCTTTATCTGGTTCTCAACACTTCTTCCCCTGTTCTTTATCTATTCTTTATCTGGTTCTCAACACTTCTTCACCTGTTCTTTCCCTGTTCTTTATCTGGTTCTCAATACTTCTTTCCCTGTTCTTTATCTGGTTCTCAACACTTCTTCCCCTGTTCTTTCCCTGTTCTTTATCTGGTTCTCAACACTTCTTCACCTGTTCTTTCCCTGTTCTTTATCTGGTTCTCAATACTTCTTTCCCTGTTCTTTATCTGGTTCTCAACACTTCTTCCCCTGTTCTTTATCTATTCTTTATCTGGTTCTCAACACTTCTTCCCCTGTTCTTTCCCTGTTCTTTATCTGGTTCTCAATACTTCTTCACCTGTTCTTTATCTATTCTTTATCTGGTCCTCAACACTTCTTCCCCTGTTCTTCCCCTGTTCTTTATCTGGTTCTCAACACTTCTGCACCTGTTCTTTCCCTGTTCTTTATCTGGTTCTCAATACTTCTTCACCTGTTCTTTATCTATTCTTTATCTGGTTCTCAACACTTCTTCCCCTGTTCTTTGTCTATTCTTTATCTGGTCCTCATGCTTCTTTAGTTGTTCGTTAACCACTCTTCATCTGGTCCTCAACACATCTTCAATTGTTCTTTATCTATTCTTTATCTGGTCCTCATGCTTGTTCATCTGTTCTTTATCTGGTTGTCAACACTTCACCTGTTCTTCAACTATTCTTTATGTCGTCCTCAATACTCATTCTCGTTCTTTAGCTGTTCTTCAATTTTTATTTATCTGGTCTGCAAAGTTTCTTTATCTGGTCTTCAACACTTCTTCACCTGTTGTTTATCTGTTCTTTATCTGGTTAGCTTACTTATTCACTTCTTAAACTATTCTTCATCTGGTCCTGAGCACATCTTCACCTGTTCTTTATCTATTCTTTAACTGGTTGTCAACAGTTCTTCACCTCTTCACTTTGCACTTGTTCTTCATTTAGATGTGGGTTTTCATAGTGGATATTTAAATGTAAATTAAAAACTGACTGTAAGAGTAACATAATACAAGAAGATGATCAATCCTGCACCTTCCAACTGGAGATATACAGTCATATGAAAAAGTTTGGGCACCCCTATTAATCTTAATCATTTTTAGTTCTAAATATTTGGGTGTTTGCAACAGTCATTTCAGTTTGATATATCTAATAACTGATGGACACAGTAATATTTCAGGATTGAAATGAGGTTTATTGTACTAACAGAAAATGTGCAATATGCATTAAACCAAAATTTGACCGGTGCAAAAGTATGGGCACCCTTTCATCATTTTATTGATTTGAATACTCCTAACTACTTTTTACTGACTTACTGAAGCACAAAATTGGTTTGGTAACCTCATTGAGCTTTGAACTTCATAGTCAGGTGTATCCAATCATGAGAAAAGGTATTTAAGGTGGCCAATTGCAAGTTGTTCTCCTATTTGAATCTCCTCTGAAGAGTGGCATCATGGGGTCATCAAAACAACTCTCAAATGCACAAAAATGCAAACACACCTCAGGCGACTCTGTTTGTGGTGTGCTTTTGCAGAAATGGCTTCTTTCACATCACTCTCCCATACAGCTTCTCCTTGTGCAAAGTGTGCTGTATTGTTGACCGATGCACAGTGACACCATCTGCAGCAAGATGATGCTGCAGCTCTTTGGAGGTGGTCTGTGGATTGTCCTTGACTGTTCTCACCATTCTTCTTCTCTGCCTTTCTGATATTTTTCTTGGCCTGCCACTTCTGGGCTTAACAAGAACTGTCCCTGTGTTCTTCCATTTCCTTACTATGTTCCTCACAGTGGAAACTGACAGGTTAAATCTCTGATACAACTTTTTGTATCCTTCCCCTGAACAACAAATTTTGGTTTAATGCATATTGCACATTTAGTACAATAAACCTCATTTCAACCCTGAAATATTACTGTGTCCATCAGTTATTAGATTTATCAAACTGAAATGGCTGTTACAAACACCCAAATATTTAGAACTAAAAATGATTAAGATTAATAGGGGTGCCCAAACTTTTTCATATGACTGTACATAGGGCTCAGCAAGGATCTGTTAATCTGTTATTTACAAAACTAACAACAAGAACCACAACGGCAACAATCTGATATTGGCTCAACAAGAATCCAGAAGCACAGCCAAACACTATGTTCATGGTCCAATGCCTCAACTGCCACGTATTCAGACCTACAGAGAAACTAACCAATACTGGGTACTCTTAAGAACAAACAGAAAACATTCCTTAACCTGGGCTCACAGAGATGTGAAATGCAATTATATTTATATTAGTGGTGTCAATTAAAATACTAGAATATACTCAACATGGAGCCCTGGAATAAAAAAAATCATGATAAAGGTGATACAGGTTTGTACAGGATTTCTGCACATACTGCCCTAAATAGCATGAAGTGGCAGAGACAGCATTATATTATCTGGTTAACATATCAGATTAAACTGCACCTTATCAGAAGTTTAGCTCAATTAAAAGAGTATATTTGATAGCTGGGTCGCATCAAGACCAGTCACATTCTCACCACAAGTGAACCGCTGCAGAGTTCGTTTGCCACTTGACCGAGAAATTCACATGTTTGGCAGAGCGGGGTAGATTATGGCGGAAGTTGGGGTAAAACTTGGTTGCATAATATATGTGTGTGTGTGTGTGCGTGTGTGTGTGTGTGTGTGTGTGTGAAAACACTAATTAGATGAACTTGGATTGAAGTAATTTTGAAAGCCAGTGTACATTTTGTGAATGCTGAGAGTTTATTATTTTTAAAGTTGGAAATAACACAGTTTCATGTTTCCTTTTAGAGAGCAGATGGTGGTCTCTGGTGGTCTAGCCAATAATGCTGCTTCTATTCAACAGTTGATCAGAGAAAGAAATAAACATAAAAGTTGAAAAAAACAATACAACTTGCAGACTTTTTTATATAAAGCTGAAAAAAAAAATATATAAGACTGAAGCCTCCTCCCAGAGATGTTCATCAGAGATTTGGCCTTTTCTCCAGAAAACATTTTCTGCAGAAAACATCATTTCATACAATTATTATACATCATAAGATACTGCATTAATAATGTTGATGTTATCAAATCAGTGATATACCATATTGTAGACCCCACCCCTCCAGAGGAGCCACTGCCTAAAGTATTAGTCTGTGCTTGTGTTTCTCAGTGTTTAATTATTCTCTGCACATGCCCTGCGTGTATCCTGTCTCCTCCTCTGTTGTTCACCTGTTTATTTGTTGCTCCGTCCCCTAGTCCCAGGTGTTTCCTGTTCCTGTTCGTGTCCACCACAAAAAAACCACTCCGTAATATATAGTGAAGACGTGTTAAGGAACAGATAAAGAATAGTTGGAGAACAGGTGAAAACCAGGTGAAGAAGTGTTGAGGACCAGATAAAGAGTAGTTTAAGAACAAGTGAAGAAGCATGAGGGCCAGATAAAGAATAGTAAAAGAACAGTTGAAGAAGTGTTGAGAGCAGGGCTGGACTGGGACAAAAAATCGGCCCTGGAATTTTTGGATTAGACCGAGCACAACCGACATGTAATTTATGTGCATAGGGTTACAGAGACGCATAATGTATCATCAGCATATTAAATATAAGAAGTTTATTGTATATTGTTAACTCCACCATTTTTGTCTGCTCTGTGTAGTTCAATTGATTCTTTATCCTTTTTATTGAAATGATCTCTAATATGTATTTTTTTTTATTCTCTGATACAACAGTTCAATTCTAATTCTTCCTCCTTTAAACATCTATAAAATGTATTTCAGGCTACAAACAAGACATTCTGTATAGCTTTACCATTATCAACTTCATAATAAAAGTTGAACTTTAGTATAATCATGTTTTTTTGGGGGGGATGGAATGTTTAATGGGGCTCTTTTATTAAATGCTTGAAACCAGGGTTCACTCCTACTCTCATCATGAGAGGATCTTTTGATCTAGGTGGAACAAACAAACATTGAGGCTGATTGTGGTGCTTTATTAAAAACAAAATCAACAACATAACTTTAACTACAAATATTTTTTCTAATTACTGGATGCATTTTAGTGTTTGGGTTCTTTTAAAGAAATATCAGCTTTAGATTGATAAAATTAAAATATATTAGTGGTGTCAATCACTTACATCAGAGAGAGAAAAAGAAAGAGAGAGAGAGAGACAGTACGAGGGCATTTCCAGTCGCCCATGTGCTCAGAGCTAAACCACGCAGAGAAAGGGTGTGGCCCCTTTCGTCCTATATCCTGATTGATTCTGTCCACTGTCTATATTGAAGATGGGCCAATGGGCTGCCCCTCTAACTTGTGGGCCGCTCTCTTAGAAAAAAAGCAAGAAAAAAAATCAGCATCGGCCCCTGTGACCTGTCGGCCCACCGGGCATTTATCCAGTATGCCAGATTACCAGTCCAGCCCTGGTTGAGAGACAGATAGCTAATAGATTAAGAACAGGTGAAAAACAGGTGAAGAGGTGTTAAGGACCAGATAAAGAATAGTTGAAGAACTAATGAAGAAGTGTTGAGGACCAGACTTGGAATCAAGTCGACTTTTGTGGAAGGGCTAGAAGATCATTATCAGTTAATTATAGTATAAATATTTTAAGTCACCAGAACGATCTGGACCCTAAAATCACCACTAACAACTTCTGACCTCTGGGAAACCTAAACAGACGTAACAACGTAAAAGAACCGACAAACGAGTGTTTTTTAGTGGTGGACACGAACGGGAAACACCTGGGACTAGGGGGCGGAGCACCAAATAAATACGTGAGTAACAGATACACGCAGGGCACGTACAGAGGGTAAATAAAGAGAAACACGAGCACAAACGGGAAAACACAGGGAAACAGGGCAAGGACGTGACACTGTTCTTGTAGGTAAATCTAATCCATAAAGTGTAGTAGTAGAAGTAAAAATACCTTTAAACCAAAGGGTAGACAGCAAATGTGGCAATGCCACACTGATTCATCTTGTTCCGGGACATCTTTATGTAGCCGTTATCACCCCAGCGAATCCCCCAACTGTAAAACAGACTCTCTGATCAAAACAATCTCTCATTACTTTAATTGCAATTCTTTAAAAACTGTTTTATTTTTGTCTAATTTTATTTTGATGTCCTCTGTACAAAATATTTAATGTTAAACTATTTTCAAAAAAATTAAGCCATTCTTTATGTAAGTGTTTTACTGCAAAATTATTTGAACAGTCTGAAAAATCTGAATCAGTTTCTCTAATTTTGCTATTTATAGGTATATATTTGAGTAAAATGAACATTTTTATTTTTGTTTTTTTTTATTCTATAAACTACGGACAACATTTCTCCCTAATTCCAAATAAAAATATTGTCATTTGTCATTTATTTGCAGAAAATGAGAAATTGCTGAAATAAAAAAAAGAGCTATGCAGAGCTTTCAGATCTCAAATGAGGCAAAGAAAAGTTCATATTCATAAAGTTTTTCATAAAGAGTTGAGAAATAATATTTGGTGGAATAACCCTGGTTTTAATCACAGTTTTCATGCATCTTGGCATGTTCTCCTCCACCAGTCTTTCACATTGCTTTTGGATAACTTTATGCCACTCCTGGTACAGAAATTCAAGCAGTTCAGCTTGGTTTAATGGCTTGTGATCATGCATCTTCCTCTTGATTTTCAGAGCTGTATACATATACACACACATATATATATATATATATTTTTTTTTTTGCAGTATTGTCAGCAAGAATGATTACCTGTTCTTGACCAGCCAGTACTGCTTTCCTCTCTGGGCATTTCCATAACCAACAAGCACGACAGCGTGGCTCAGGCTTGTGCTACTGCAGCCTGGTTCATCATACACGCCTGTAATCATTCAGAATTACAAGTATTGGTCAGGAAGTTCAGTAGCTATACAAACATTTTAGTGCTTGACAGGAAACAGGAAAGCCTGTTAGCTAGGTTTGTTCTGGTTTGTGGTTTTCTTGTTGACAGTATTACCCTGGTCAACCCATGAATCAGCAGAGAGAGTGTGTAGTAATAAATAAACAAGAAATATATGTTTGCTGCAGCTAACCTGACTTGTAGAGCTGGAAGGTGTGTTTGGAGGAGTCTAAGGCTACTGAAATGGGTCCGATTCTGGCCACTGCCTTTTTTAGGGCATTCTCGTTCCCTCTGGGCAAACGCTTAAAGCCGCTGCAGGTAGCCACAACCCTCCGTGGATTAAACCGACATGTTCCTTCCTGAAGAGAGAAAAGAACCAAGGAGGTGTTCGGTAATAACTCAGTTAACTATAACATGCCATTTTCTAGGGACATATTTCAGGATAAACTCTCAGAAGCTTCACTCAGCATTAGTGTAGCCTTACCCTGGGCTTGTAGGGATAGGTGAAATCCGCCTCCAGGCCTCCGTTGGACTTTATATAATCAAAGGCCTTTGTTGGCAAACCACCATTACAGCCATGGTTTCCAAACCTCTGAGAGCAGTCGACCAGCTGTTGCTCACTCAGAGATATCAGCTTTCCAGTCTTCCGGAACATCTGACCCTCTAGCGCCCCTGTCTGAGAGGGAGGAATGCACCAACACACGTACAAAAAGGCATTAAAAGCAAAACTTTCACTTATTAATAGCTTCTTTGATTTTTTTGTTGATGATGGACCCACAGACAGTTCTGAAACATTTTATGGTAGAATTTCCCAGACAAGGATTAAGCCTAGACTATAGAGCATTATGAATAGAAATTTCCCACTGAATGAAAAACATGACCATATGCCAAATTAAGCCAAAAGTATCTGTCATATGGTCAGATTCGGTCGGTGATTTTGTCATATGAAGACAGGCAGATCTACATATCATACTGCCACCAGCCAGCAGAGGCACTGTCCATGTTTTTCTAGTCATTGGGTAGACCCACTCTGACACTAGCAGCTATGCTGATATGTAACATCTTAGCAGCTGTCTGTTCCATCAGTGCAAAGTTAACTTTCCTTAGTGATCAACTTGAATTTTGTGCGGCCTAAACAACTGTCCCAGTCTGACCCTGAATTTGAGCATTTACGATTTGCTCCAAACTGACGAACACTTGGCCTTCATTTCTAAGAAATAGCAGGCTTTTTTATAATGTATCTATAATGTACATTTTATTCTGGGTTATTTTGTAAATCACATTGTGACACATCTGTAAAGTGCTGTATAAATATGTTTTACTTACTTACCATCCATCACATAATTACATCACTAAAATAGGGCTCATCAAAACAACTTTCAAATGATCTAAAAACAAAGATTGTTCAACATAGTTGTTCAGGGGAAGGATACAAAAAGTTGTCTCAGAGATTTAACCTGTCAGTTTCCACTGTGAGGAACATAGTAAGGAAATGGAAGACCACAGGGACAGTTCTTGTTAAGCCCAGAAGTGGCAGGCCAAGAAAAATATCAGAAAGGCAGAGAAGAAGAATGGTGAGAACAGTCAAGGACAATCCACAGACCACCTCCAAAGAGCTGCAGCATCATCTTGCTGCAGATTGTGTCACTGTGCATCGGTCAACAATACAGCGAACTGCACAAGGAGAAGCTGTATGGGAGAGTGATGTGAAAGAAGCCATTATTTTAGTTTCTCAGTGGAAAAGTTGGAAATATTTGTTCCTGTAGTAGAGAAGCATCACTATAGTCTATGGTGAGGTTGGAGCAAGTCAGACGCTATCCAACACGTACTCTGCCGGGTTTGTAGCTACGTGTTTGTAGAAACTGTAACTGCATGGCAGTTTAGCAGTGTGAAAAACGAAAGCAAGCGTGTTTACTATGGAGGACCAAAAATAACATAAATGTAAATAAATAAATGCACATATAAATGTATAAATAAATATAAATATAAATAAATGAATAGATATATAAATGTTGAAATAAATATATAAATAAATGCATATATAAATGAATAAATGCACACACGCATATATATATATATACATATATATATACATACATACAGGTGTAAATAGTTGTATAGGTAAATAAATAAATGAATGAAATAAATAAATGCACATATATATGAATAAATAAATATATAAATAAGAAATGTATTTATTAATTTATGTATTTACCTATACAATTACTTATGCATTTATTTATGTATTTATTTATTTATATATTTATTTATATGTGCATTTATTTATATATTTATTTATTTCAACATTCATTTATTTATTTATTTATTTCTACATTTATGTGTGCATTTATTTATTTATGCTTATGTCATTTTTGGTCCTCCATAGTTTACTAGTTTAAAGAATAATTTGAAAATCTGCTCGTAATGACATGATTTTCAATATTTGTGACTCTCAGATTAGGTGGAATTTGCAGTCATGTTGCAGCAGTTCTTGTGGCTGTGGAACAGAGTGTAAGGGAAGCTTTAGATTAAAAAGTTATGTCCACTGTTTTGAACGCTGTTTACCGCTAAACGGAAGTGTCCTAGGAACAGCAACGTCACTTCCTATGCTCATGAATATTCATCTGAAACGGTCTATAGAATAATTTCTAAGCAAACGAAATGTTTCATATTGAGCTTATAGCCCAAGTGCAAAAACAAAAAAAACAGTAATACAACTATGCACTGCACAATCATTAAACTGAAAAAGTCCAAGAACAGTAGCATAATATATAATGACTTTCCTCTACTCTAATATAATTAACAATGTTTAAGAATATAAAATACTTTCTGTAGGTTTTTTTTTTTGATGTTTTTGTTTTTTTGTTTTTTAGCGAATAGCCTAAGTGCGAAAACACAAAAACAGCTATTTACTGGGCCAGCTTGCGCAATGGAGAAGCCATGAAGTCCGAGTATGCAGCACAACATATGGAGACATAATGCAATCCATATATCCAGGACTGAAGTGAACTAAATGATACTGTACAGATAAAGCCTGTCTCTCGTAGATATTTAAGGAGAAATAAGAACAGTGTGAATTAAAAAAAACAGATGCCTATCACAGACCATTTTCTTGAGTCTTGAGCCCGACCCGGCAGAGGGAAGGGGTGGGAAATATTTTTTTCCGGGGCGGGGTGTTTTGCAGTGGATTAAGGGGGCCGTGAGTTGAATTAGTTTTTAATCCTCTTTTTTTTATGAATATTTGAATATTGGCTACAAATCAGTGCCGAATATCCGGAGCTCAAAAAACGCTATTCGGGCCAGCTCTACTATATAATAATCTCTTTTTGAAGAATCATTACAAATGACTAAACTTACCGCACTGAAGGCCCAGCAGGAGCCACAACTCCTCTGGTTCTTAACGTCTGTGACGTAGCCCTTCTGTCTCCAGTCCACTCTGCGGGGCAGTAGAGCATCCTCTTCCTCCGAGACGAATGTAGCGGTATGGAGGGAGTCAGTTTCGGTGTCATTGAAGGATTTCACGCAGTTGCTGAACATGGCCTGGAACTCCTGGTTTTCCTGTTGAAGAGAAATATGATGTGCAGCTTCATGAAAATGATGAAACAGAAAACAGAACTAAACTGAATGATATATAATAGAGTGTGTGTGTGTGTGTGTGTGTGTGTGTTCTCACCATGTCTGCAAAGATGTTCATGCCGAGTCTGTAGCTTTTGAGACCCTGGTCAGCCAGCATGTTGTGCTCCAGGACCAGCTTACGATTGTTCAGCCAGATCATCTTACGCTGAGACTCTTCTTCCTCAGAATCATAACTCTTACCTGAGAGATACATTTTTTAGAAAGAGGTAAAATGGTGCATTGAAGCATAAATTAACCCCATCAGCCAGTTCAAAACATTTATTCTTTGTAGCACATATTTTAAGCCAGGCGGACACTGTGCGATTTTAGCCCGATTTTAAGCCCGATCTTGTCAGATGCGACTGAATTTCATGATCGGGCCGAATTTTAGCTTGATCGTGCGTCGTTTTTGGTCGCTTGTCTCACAGTGTGAGCTGTTTTGCGGGCCGATTTCTTAACGTCACGACCTGTTTTCCCAAAAATCTGCACAGTAATTATAAATTATTATTAGTCATATTTATTTCTGTCAGTTATAAGGGTTTATATTTATGTTCGGTACACAGACTTATAGCTTAATATAGCAGACACAGGCATTCTGCTGTTTAATAATTTCAACAGATGCTTATTCTCAGTCAATAGCTGGAGTTTTTGAAAAGAAAAATTAAAAGAGAAAATAACTTTGACAAACATACATTTATTTTATTTTACTTTGCTATTATATCTGAAAAATAAAGCACATTGTCAGCGTCTGGTGCTGTGCGTCAATTATATAAAACTTAAAACATGCACAGAAATATAAAGCTATATTTTATAATTTGTTTCTTTTCGCCAGGGCAAATTTATTAAAATTATAAATGTATTAATTTATTAATTAAAATCTCGTCCAGTGCTCCAGAATATTAGCCACGCAAAGCCAGCTTAGCGCAGCGCGTGGCATTGCGCACAGAATAACCTCTGTCTTCTAAAATAAACGTTTTAATAAATAAGGTCGGAGAAGTGTAGTAAAATTAATGCTATTAAACTTACTAAAGCTAATAAATGTACTGATAATTAATAAAGGTAAATCGGACAAAATGCGCTGCGCCTCTCTCTCGCTCTCTTTCGCAGCGCGGAGCTGAATTCAGCGTGAGGCGACAGATAATATAAAACTCAGTTCAGTTGAATAAAAATAAGTAAGGGCCTGTAAGTACAAGCAAAGGACCTGTAAGTAAATATTGTCATATATAAAGAATAGAAAGGTTTTGGTGAGCTGTTTTCATGATTTGAAACTGAAACTAACTGAAACTTTGATTATTCTGCAGAAAGCCTGGGTTACTTTAAACTAATTTTTAATGAGTTTATATTTTATATTTTTTATTTATTAATTTTAATTATTTTTCTTCTTTTATTAATCAAATCATTAAATATATATCTTCATAAGATATTTTTTACCTTTTATGTCAATTTTTATAACCTTTTTAAAGGTCCTATTTTTCCTTTTTTACGTATATATTTTCGCCTATAATAAAAGTCAGTTTTTATTTCTATTTTTATATATTTTTTTAAACCCTTTTAAACTGTTAATGCTCAGTGGCACTGCAAATGAGGGTCCCTATCCAGTGTGAATAATTGATTGCTTGTTTAATATTCAGTGTTGCAAAACCAGTTTTTACATAAACAAAAAACAGAATTAAAAATAAAATTATTTTATTTTATTTAAGCTGCTGGTGTTTCTTTCGCAGCCTGACGCGCAGTCATTTTTCTATGCGCTCTCCTTCTGTAAAACGGACAACCCGTAGAGTCCACGTCGCCTCAGCCACCTGCGAGTCCATGTACGTCTCTTCCGTGGACTTTCAGCGCACAACAGGGCACAAATAAGCAAAGCTAAGCGCTTTCTTTTGCAAGGCAACATGTTGAGTTGAAGCGGGCTGCGTTTAGACGTGCAGTGTAAGCTCCCCCGTCGCAGCAGGTCAGTCGGACCGTACAGTGTGTGCAGATGAATCGCAGACGTTGTTCATACACGACAAACGATTCAAACGTGCAGTGTGATGGTGAATTTACACTGCTCCGACGCGACAACGCACAGCGACGTATCCCATTCATTTTCAATGGGAAGCGCCGCCTCCGTCAGACGCAGTCGCGCGGTGCATCATGGGTCCGATGCGTCGCGAGCGGGGGATGCGATGCCATGAAAAGTTGAGCTCGGCTCAACTTTATACGAATGAATCCGTCCAACGCGATGCGTCTGTCCAATCAGAGAGCAGGTGTTGGCCTGTAACGCGTCCTCAGCGCAGCGCATGAAAACATTTTAGTTCCGCTTTCGAGCGTCCAGAGAAGCCTGGAAGAGAAGTTTCAGGCTTCCCTGTTCTTTATAAAATCCCTGCTGATTCACAGGGACTCTGTCAGCGAGGAGAAAGGCTGCTGTGATTGTTGGAGTCTCTGGGGGGTTTTTAAAATATTAATATGTAATTTAATTGGAAAAGTTTGCTTTTGTCAGCTTATATACTGTTCACTAGGACAGTGTAATGAAGCTCATTCAAACATTTATATCTATAAAGACACATTTATATTTATTAATTATTGGAAATAATAATAGCTTATATAAAAGCATTTCCCATTTATTAAAACGATTTAATTGGACGACGCATGGAACGCCTTTGTCACGCCCACATGCGACCGGTTGGAGGGGGGTAGTGCGACCATGTGCGTTGTCGCGTCGGAGCAGTGTAAATTCACCGTGAGCTCTCCAGAACGCATCCGATTTAAAAAATCGCACAGTGTCCGCCTGGCTTTACAATTAGACCTATTTCTTATTTCACGACAACAATATAATAACTTGGAACTTACTGATTTACCCCAAAAGGTAAATAGATGATGTATAGTTTTTTCCTGTAAATGCTTAAACATTAATATATTTTTGAACATGTTTTATGTTATGTTTATGTTATCCAGAATTATCTATCTATCTAGCTATGTTAATTTTGTACAGTAAAAACTAAATATAATATAATCAGATTTTGCAAAATTTGCACAGTAACATAAAGATTAACTGTTTTTTGTGTTTATGTTTGCTTGTTAGTGTATTTATTTATTTATTTATTTATGCATTTGCTATTTCTGTATGCTAATGAGGTAGACTAAACAGATATGGAGATAAACAGCATATTTACTCATATAAATATAAACTTTTTTAAAATTATTTATACATTTCTTAGCATCATTAATTATTTATATAGAATTTAGTGCAAAAAATGATTATTTATGCTATAGCAAACTTGCACTGTAGACTGCATGGTTTATTAAAAATGAGAAAACTATTTTTTCTATTCTGTTTTTATTGTATTCTTTTATTCTGTTATCTTATTTCATCTATATTATCTATTTTAACAACCGCTCTTGGGTCTAAACTGGATCGTGAGATCACAATTTCGCTCCACCTCATGTACCACATGTCATGCAAATGACAATAAAATCTCATTGAATCTTTGAATCCTTAACCCTTTCAGACCCTGCATCCATTACAATGGACATTATGTATGTTCTTTATTTATAAATGTTTTGTTGCACAAACACTATTGGAGGGCTGTTGTTCACCAGAATAGACCTGAACCAGCCAATGAACAGAGTTTACAAACCAATAAAACAGTAACTTGGCCCCGCCCACTGCACTGGAAGAACAGTAGTACTAGAGCCATTGAGGAAAAGTAGGAAAAATTGTTAAAAGTATTTTTTCAGTATGAAACTTCTTCTGCTTGCCTAAATTAGTGTAAACAACATACAATATGAAAATGGTTCATCTCATATATTCACAACCGGCTTTTTATGAAAAACAAGAGAATTATCCTATTTGAACCATTACCATTGCACTAAATATTCATAGGATAATTAGTACTGGAGTTAGTAATTAAATATTTACACTACTTGTTAGGATTTTTTGGGTTTTAGACCAGATCTTTTGGATAATTAAACATGCACCAGGTCAAATTGACCCAGGAACACTGTTGCTGTTCTTGACAAATGGACATAACAGGAGGGTTAATCATGTTTTTTTTTTTTTACCGTTTAGGGATGGTTTATGAACTAAAAAGATAAATATGAAATATACATTTTAACAAACAGGCGTCCAGACAATGAAATATTTTAGTTAATTGGATTTATTTGCTGTATATGTTTGTAGTAGAATATTAGAGTCTTTTCTGTGCTTACAAACAGGAAAAAGCACTCTTACTTTTTCCCCATCACTGAATAATGGTTTTTTTTTGTGTCCCAAAATCATTGTTACTTCTGTGTTTAAAATGTGTTATTTGTTTTATTTCTTTGTGTTTTCTTATTTAGAATATTTTTTTCCTAAATGTCAGTGAATCTTCATCATTTCTTTTATTTATATTAAGGTTCATCCTGCTTCCATTTACCTACTCACTCACAAACAAAACCTAAACTAACCTGCATGTTTCTGCATCTACTGTTTAAATAATTGTCTCTTTAACTGTCCAACCCTGAACACACAACCAGCAGTAAACTGAGGCAGGTGCGTACAAAATTAGTTATGAATTTAATGGTTTTGTGGGCCCATCTCACTCATAATTATCTCTATTTATATGGAAATGCATATTTGTTGGATGGAGAAATAGTATAAAGACAAAAGTATTAGGACACATGATCCTTTCAGTTGAATTTACTTGTTTAATTTAGTCACATTGCCACAGGCAGGATTGAAGAGTAATACAATACATGTAACAGTATTTTGTAATCAGGATACAGAGAGCAGTAGAATTATTCCAGCTCCATGTTACTGGTTATGGTTTTAGAAAAATACTTTATAAAAGTTCCTATAGGAGTAATGTAGAGATGTCCCAATATGTTTGTACATACATTGTGTGTACAGAGTAAATACAGATGTGATGAGGACTTCTCACCATGCTGCAGTTTCCAGCTGTTGAACTCCAGGTCCTCCACTGAGACACTGGCAGCACCGGCCACGACCACAAGAGCGGCGACAGCGAGTAACACCCTCATTCTGTACAGAGTAAAAGAGTGTGTGGAGGTTTTAGGAGGGGGACAGAATATTAATTGCACAAAATCAGACAATATGAAATGTTATTTAATTACACTTAATCTAACTGACCCCAAAAGATCTCATTTTCTCCAGTTTTATTATAACCAAAGTGGACTTAATTGATCTGAGCTCTAGAAACTTGTGTTCCGCTACTGCTTAAATCTCGAGCTCACAAAAAATTGAAGTGTTATTTCAACACACTTTCCTGACTAACCCAGACTGAATACAGTATATTCCATTAAACACTAAAATGCAAAAGTAATTTTCTGGCAACTTAATTATCTGTATTGGACAACTTACTTTTCCCACCCACTTGGATATCCCACCACCATGTTGAATATTACTCTGGAATAGAGAGGCTCCACCAGGCACCAGTTTTAAGTGTGTGAGGGATGAGCTGTGTGACCAAAGAATTGGAGAAAGTTGATCACATTGTTGAATAATGACATTTGACTTTATTAAGACAACTTTAGCAAAACTGACATTACAGGGGCAATAGAGAAGGTTGAGAAAATATATTATATGAGCAAATCAACAAGATTAATAAATCATTTTTTGGTAATGATAGGCTACACTAAAAAACAAACTTAAAATGGTTCTCCTTAAGGTGATTTTTAAGTCAGCTGAACAAAAAATATTGAATTGCACCATAAACTATAGCAATCTAGTTACCTCAACTAAAATTATTTAGTTGAGAAACTAAAGTTTCTTGTAGTTGAACCCTAGTTGAGGCCAAGCCAACTACTCTGCACTATTGCCCATGCTCAGTTTTACTCTTTAGTTAAACAGGGTCTACTGAGCAATGCTGGGGTTTTCACCTGATATTGGTCATGCTATTTGCATATTGGGTGTGTCCTCCCACCTCTCACTCACTTTCAGTGTGGAGTCATTCTCCACAGACTGCTTTCTCTTGGGATTCCCATATGTGTTACAATAACTACATGGTCTCAGTGTTGAAGGCTATAAGAGCAAGTTACTGTGTTTAGTGTTGCTGAGTGTATATCGTCGCTGTCCAATGAAATACACTCATCTCAAAGGAGAGACAGGAGAGAGAAAAAACCTTGTAAACTTTCAATGGAAGTACATTTAAAAAGAGTTTATGTCAGGTATTTTTGACGATTTTCTATTGGTCCGTTTATCAAGAAATTTGGGAAAAGTGTGAGGGACAGTTTGTCTGTTCAAATTAAGCAGTAAACTAAAAATTGACAAAAATGGAGATAAGTGTTTTTCATTGGACAGCTACAATATAGACTATATGCTGTCTGGGTCCAGCTGGTCATATCTGCATTACTGCAATACTTATATGACTGATAATTATTAGTCATAAATTCTCAGTTGCTAACATATACTAACAAAAATGTAGTGTTGTGCTCATTATGTGAGTTTGATTTATGTAAATTGATTTTTTTGTCAAAATATCTGTTGACGTTGACAGTAATTGAGTGCATGCTATTTAAAAATAGCTAATAGATAAAAAAAATAGCTACAAACTAATTCACCATACTTAAAATACTTTTTTGGCAACACAGAAAGTCTATTGCAAACCGCTGATTTTTATTTTTTATATACTGACCCAAGGCTTTATTTTTTAGAGTGTACTCAGTATTGAGTTGCACAAGAGAGTGGATTACACTACCATTGAGAGGATAGTACAGTGTACCTGCACAATAGTTCAGTTGTATCATACTCAGTCAGATGTTGCTCATCTTCTTTCCCATCCCTGTGTGTGTGTGTGTGTGTGTGTTTCAGTACATACCTTTTTGATCCTGTTTTGATCCTGGAGCTGCCTCTGTGTCTATCATAAAGTGTGCAGGTTTATATAAAATGAAGCCCCGCCCTGTTTATTTCTTAATCACTGTAAATGCCTTTTTTGGGGCTGGATAATTTTATTTACAACCATAAAAGGAGGAAACTGATCAGAACACAGCAGCGCTTCTATATTTGTCCTATAGAGACAGTTAGATCAGAAGTGTGGGCAGGGCTGCATGAATCACACTGCGATCATAATTATCATACAGTAAATGTATGATTAAATCTTACTGGACAGAGAGACAACCAGATAAATAGATTGATAGATTAATTAATTTCCAAAAGCCTTCTGGAGTCTCTAAAATTACTGGTGAGTTTCAACACTATGTGGCATTAATTGTATTTTAAGAAAAAAAAAATACTTTTTGGAAGATCTGGAGTCCCTGTGGCAAACTTTAAAATTTGACTTTTGCTAACAAGCCGATCAGTTGTGCTGATAATCAGGTGTTTTAGTGCAAGGAAACACCCAAAACATGCAGAATAGGAGGAGGTCTCCAGGACCAGAGATGATAGAGAACCACTGCTTCATCATAGTTTATTTAAAACAGAAGTGATATTAGTGTTGCCAACTCCTCAGTAAGGAAAGTAGCTAGAAGTCGCTAAATGACATAATCACCTAATTTGCATTATACATGTTTTTGAAACTGTAAAGGATTAACATTGTGGGAGAGGAAAAAAGTGAGTAAAAAACACCCTAAATATGTTAGAAACGTTAAATGAACTCTAACAAATGAACAGCTTCTGTTGCTTTTTAAATAAGCAGTCACTTGTCAAAATAACTTCATTTTTACATAAATCAGTTTTTTGCCGTGTTGTTAAATGTCATCATGAGAGCATCAGTTAGCCAGAAGTTATTCTACGTTTTCTTTTTTTTTTTTTTTAGTTTTCTTAAGTTTTCCTTATTTTCAAACCTATTATAGACAATTTTTTCAATGGTGAGCCGTCGCTGACTGATTTTTTTCAGTCAGCGGCAGCTTTTTGGTAAGCACCGTTTATTTGCAGTGTGTTCGTTGAGTGGTGTGGGTGTGCTCTGAGTATGAGAAACTGCACAGTGAGTGTTGTGGGGCGGGGCTCACGGCAGCCCCCGCTGCTCGCTGAGGAGAGTAACTGAAGAGCATGTGTTTATCTCAGAGTCGCCAAAAGTCTCTAATAACACCACAAAAACTCGCTAGATTTGTCGCTAGTTGCTTTTTTACAAAAAAAATATGTCGCTAGAGGGTCTGAAAAGTTGCTAAATATAAGTTGGCAACACTGAGTGATATAACTGCACAAGCCAATGAATATAAAAAGTGTACATTTACAACAACAATGTAAGAATATAGTAACAATATATAGAGCCAAATTTATTCTTTACATATTCTTCCACATAATACATTTTTATGTATGGCCCACTTGTACGCCTTATTGTATTGGATATACTATGCCATGTAACATTATATTAAAGACAAATAATAATAAGTAGGTAAGAAAATAAATAAATAAAAGTATGGTATGAAAAGGTGGATAACCCTTCTGTTAACTACCAGGGAGTTCAACATCAACTTCTTAGCTGAAAACTCTTGCATGCCACCTGGAGAACTATGAATCTAAATAAATGTACTTGAACAATTATTCTATCAGATTAGTTTGTGAGATCTGATCTTTGGCAGATGGATGTTGGGAGGCTGAAAAAGGTTTAGGAAAAAAAAACTGATCCAGAGAATCCTGAAAATACAGACAGACAGAGAGAGATAGTGTTTGTTGCTGCTGATGAGCTGCAGTATTTACACCCTGCTGCATTGCGGTCAGGCTTAGAGAGCTGTTTGAGTCAATGTTCATATTTCAGAAGAAGTGGGCAGTAACCCTCACCCCCACCCATTTCCCCTTGTTTCAACACATCTTGTTAGTGTGTTATTCGTTTTAATTGTTCTCAAGTTTAATGATCTTGATGTATACAGCCATACAGATAAACTAGTAAATATCAGACAAACCAAGTCTCCCGCATTTCGGTTGCGGCTCCCTGATGCCCGCGAGTCACATTTTTGCTCTAATCGCGTGTGGGAAGGAGAGAGAGAAAACAGAGAGGGTTCTGATTGGCCTGTTCTCTGCAAAGAGCCTGTGAGACAACCAATCCGTTTTTAGTGTGTTTCAATAGTGTAATATGAAATGTTTTTGATGTTGTGCAATTGTTTGTGATATTGTAACTGTCAGTTTTTGTCAAATAAAGGCTCCCCCCCCCCCCCCCCCCCCCAAAAAAAAGGAAAGCAGAGGCAGGGCCTTCCAAAAAGAAAAAAAGATAGCACTCTAAATTTACTCTAAAATACTCTAAATTGAATAAAAAAAAAAAAAAAAACGTAAAATAAATTAATATAAAAGTAAAGTTTCGTTATCCTTTGGTGTGTGTGCAAGTTTTTTTTTTCTGAAATCAACTTTTGCAACTTGGCATGTCTGAAATATAGACTTGTACAAACAGTAAAGATGAACTCATAGGGACAGAATTGTAGAGGTGGACTATGAAACTATAATAGATGGCAATATACTGGAAAATATAGTATAATATATAAAGAATACATTTGTCATATATGGAAAAAAGTACACATATTTTTTTTATTATAGGGCAATATATGTATGCACCATGTATGTATACATGTATGTATGTATACTTACCATGTATGTATCGGTTCGTTCCCCCGCGCTGACGCCGGGCAAACAGCACCGGAGATCGGCTAGTTCTAGTGGTTTTGTAATTTTTGCAAATAGGGAGAATAGGGCCTTACCCTCATTTGAACTAATTAAATTTGAGTAATAGGTGGATTTGGCTGTAGCAATGCAATCTTTGTAGTGAAGAATGTGATTTGAATACATCTCTTTGAGTACATTGAGACCAGTTTTCCTACGGAGTCTCTCGAGTTGACGACCTGTTGCTTTTAAATGTCTAAGAGTTGGGGTAAACCAGGGTGCAGTATGCGTGAATGAAACAGATCTGGTTTTGAGTGGAGCGAGATTGTTTAGGAGCATATAAAGGGATATATTATAGTGGGAGAGCAATTCCTCTGGGGTGGAAAACCGATCAATACTGGGAAGACTGTTAATACAAGAAAATAGATTGTCCAAATTTGATGTCCTTGATTTTACGGAAAGTTATATTGCGTGAAGGATTTGATTTGGAAAATTCAATATTAACTCCAAATGATAAAAACATGTGAAAGGGAGGGAATCAGCTTTACAATCAACAGGTTTAACACCTGAGCAGCAAATTAAGTCGAGAATATGTCCTTTAATATGCGTGGGAAATTAGTATGTTGTTGTAAACCAAAACTGTCCAGGCAGGATAGGAAATCTTTGGTAAGAGGATTGTTATCATTGTCCACATGGATATTAAAATCTCCCAAGAATATGATGTTTGGTGAAACTGAGCTAAGGTGCGTCAGGAAGTCTGCAAGTTCAGTAGTAAAATCCTTAAGGTGCTTCGGGGGGCGATACAGGGCAGCAATAATAGTGGGAGTTGATGCAGAGAGCTGGCAGACGGTAGCTTCAAATGAGTGGTGTTCTTGAATAGTCACTGGCGCTACCCTCCACTTCTCGCGGTAGATTATCGCGAGACCTCCCCCTCTGCCGGTATCATGAGGTTTAGTCATGTAAACAAACCCCTGAGGCGTAGCTTCGTTGAGTGGAACAAAGTCATTTGGCTGTTGCCATGTTTCAGTTGAGCACAAATAGTCCAACTTACAGTCACAGATGATGTCCTGGGTCAGCTGCCCTTTATTCGTGAGCGAGCGGATGTTGAAGAGGCCGAAGTTGATGGTCTTTTCGTGACAGTGGTCCCTGCTAACCGCATCAGCCGCGGTAGCAGCAGACTGAGCAGGACGGATCAAAACGCTGGGATTGGAGCCGCAGCCACAATTTCTCTGTGGATGGCGAGCTGCAGACCAGGTAGACTTGATGGAGCTGGTCCCGTCAGCGACCCCGTCACGACAGAAGACCCGTCGTGAGCCCCGGTGCATGTATTTTCGACGAGGTATGTAGAGAATGTCTGTGTGGTCAAACGAGGCTGATGGTGGAGGTCCATGAAGGTGTAAACGGAGCTTGAGGAGATCAGCAGAAGTGTAGTACAGCCGCTCCGCTGCCGTTGAGAAATGAAATAAAAATATAGCAATCCAGGCTAATACAAGCCACGTATAGCAGGTCCCAGTAGTTCCCGACATAATAGCGGGCAGTGTAAAAATCTTAGAAGATGTAAAAAAAAAAACAAGGAAACAACACGCCAGCGTTCACTCCACTGGAAGTGACGGGTTTCACTGTGTGTATATGTGTGTATTCTAGCTAAGAATACCCACCCTGGGTCCAGTTTATTTTTTGCTGTTATCTGTCAGCAGCCTCTCTGCAGCTTGGAGGCCTCTTAACACACTTGGCCCACCACAAACGCTTCACAGAGGAACCGGCTGTGTGATCAGGAAGGAAGCTACTCCTCATTCTTCAGAACTGACCACAGATCTCTGGAGAGATCTGAAAATGGCTGTGCACAGACGTCTCCCATCCAACCTGATGGAGCTTCAGAGTTAAAACTTTGCCGGATGAATCTGTGGCACATTTGATAATGGACTTATTAAGGACAACTCAATCATTGACAAATTATGGCTGCAGTTTATTAAATATTTAAAAATAAATATATTTAAGCTTTTTACCAACAGCGTATCACATTCTTCGGCTACATTATATTATAAGTGCGAACGCGTCCTCATGGACGATACTAAGGTTGAAGCAGTAACTAATTGGCCCGTGCCTCATATTATTAAGGATCTTCAGCGTTACCTTGGCTTTGCTAATTTTTATAGGCGATTCATTCGCAATTTCAGTAGCGTTGCTGCACCTCTCACTGCTCTAACCAAAAAAGCTACTAAAATCCTGAGATGGTCCCCCGAAGATCAACACGTGAAGTGACAAACTTAAAGCGGCTTTTGTATCGGCACCTATACTAAAGCAACCTAACCTGGGCCTCCCTTTCGCAGTCAAGGTCGACGCTTCATAAACCGGGGTTGGGGCCGTACTCTCCCAGCGCAGTGGTACACCTGCGAAACTTTTCCCCATAGCTTTCTTCTCACGTAAGCTGTCGGCGGCCAAACGGCCAAATGGTATAGGAGTTTTTACTGGCAGTCAAAAATCTCTATGGTATAGGAGTTTTTACTGGCAGCTTTTTACTGGCAGTCAAAAATCTTGAATACCTCAGAACCGCCGAACATTTGAACTCCCGTTATTCTTTTCGAGATTTCAGTTTTCCATCTCTTTTCGCCCCGGCCACCGCAACACCAATGCTGACGCGCTCTCCCGGGTTTTCAGCACCTCGGACAGCGTAACTCAGTCTGCTGAAGCGGAGCGCATACTTCCACCATCAGTGGAGATCGCTGTCATTCGCTGGGAGTTGGATGATCATATTATGGAATTTAATGCTGGTCATCCATCTCCGGAGCACTGTCCTCCAGACAAAACCTTTGTTCTGTCAAATTTCAGAGACAGACTTATCATGTGGGCTCACTCTACGTTATCTTCTGTGTTACTCGCACGCTGCAGCTAATCTCCTCTCGGTATTGTTGGGACACTATGAGAGCTGATGTGCATGCTTTCGTTACTTTGTGCTCTATTTGTGCACAGTGTAAAACCCCAAAAACCCTTCCAGCCGGTAAGCTCATGCCTTTGCCAGTACCTGAGCGTCCCTGGTCACATTTAGCCGTGGATTGTGTCACGATTCTTCCCGTGACTTAGGGCTATACCACGATTCTTACTGTTGTAGACAGGTTTTCTCGGGGGGTTAAGTTTATTCCCTTTCCTGCTTTACCTATTGCGTTTCAAACTGCTCAGGCTATTTACACTCATGTGTTTCGTCATTCCGGTATTCCGGAGGATATTTTGTCCGATAGAGGACCCCAGTTCACGTCTAGAGTTTGGAGAGCCTTTTTTGAACACCTGGGTGTTCATGTTAGCCTGACTTCTGGTTTTCATCTGATGAGCAATGGGCAATGTGAAAGGGTGAATCAAGAATTGGGAAAGTTTATGCATATATACTGTTTTAATTACCCTGCAGACTGGTCTCATTATCTCATTTGGGCTGAAATTGCACAAAATTCACTTGTTAATTCCACCTCTGGTCTCACTCCCTCTCAGTGCGAGTGTGGGAAGAGACAAACCGGCAGGTCTCAGAGGTTTTGCAGCGATACAAGTAGCAGTCTGACAAGCACCGAAGCGATACCCCCGACTATCAACCTGGTGACCGAGTGTGGCTCTCGACCCGGGATTGTAGGTTTGAGGGCCGCTGCAGGAAGCTCCTGCCCAAGTACATTGGCCCCTTTCGAATACTGTCTAAAACGAATTAAGTGTCATACCGGGTGGAGCTCCCAGCACAGTATAAAGTGAATAATACTTTCCATGTTTCTCTCCTCAAGCCTATGGTCCCGGGTCCGCTTGCTGAGGGGCTCCTTGTGACGTACCACCCGCGGCAGTGGAGGGGGAGGATTCGTCCACATACGCGGTTCATGAGGTGCTGGATTCTCGCCGGAGAGGTGGCGTGTTGCAGTACCTCATTGATTGGAGGGGGTAACGGTCCGGAGGAGCGTAGCTGGGTTGCTGCTGGGAACATGCTGGATCCTGCTCTCCTCGCCGATTTCCAAGTTCGCTACCCCGGCAAGCCGGCACCCCGACCACCCCTCCAAAGCACCCGTCCACCAGGTCTCCCGCTCACGCAGCCCTCGTCGGTCCGGCACCTCCACCGCTCCTGCCGCCGCTCCTGCTTGTACTCCCTGTCCAGAGGTTGGGTCGCTGAGGTCATCCCCACGTCTCTCCGGCTCCATTGGGAGGGTGTACTGTCTGGTCTGGTGCTGAAAGCGCTTCTGTCTCTCTCACATTCAGCACTGCAGACGATCTCCAGTCTCCCAACTAAACTTCCCAGAACACACCACACTCTGACATCACGCACTCACCTGATCACCTGCCACCACCCGGAAGCCCTGAATATTGATAACCCACACTATAAAAAAACCCTTCACTTACACTCTGCGTCAAGTAATTGATTGGTTAGCCCTTATTACAAAGCGTATTCTTGATATTCCAATTTGATCTTCTGGTTTTGACTCTGGACTGTTATTCCTCGATTCTGATTTTGGCCTTCTCCCTATTGTTTGAACTCTGTGTATTACTTGGTCTGTTACTGTTACTGATTATTTGGATTACCTCTGTTTTTTTGCCTCCCCATGTATGAACTCTGGACTGTCCCTCACTCTGGTTAGTGCTATTCCTCACTGGTTGTTGTTTGCTCCCGCCGACCTTATTTTTCAGTCTTACGACCCTGTTATTGTATTTATATCTGCTCTGTTTAATAAATATTTCTTTATACTGCATCTGGGCTTGTCTGAGTATATCTGATCATTACAGAGAGTGCTCACTGTGTCTGCTGACAATCTTGGTGCTCATGGAGTTGCAGGGTTTCAGGAGAGCTTTCATGTAGAGAAATGCTGTAGATTTTGCCTAGCATCATTGAATATCATTTAGACCACAGCTGTGAGTTAGGAACTTTTTCAGCTCAGAATTCCAGAGCAACATAATGATTGCATTGTTGAGCTAGAAAGAAAAAACATTTACAAATGTAAATAGTGTCACATTTGGAGGTGTTCCGCAGAAACACCTATCTTTTCCCACACCATTACTGGCTTTCCTCCAGATTTGCTGCATGACCTCTTGGAAGGGATAGTGCCATTTGAATTGGCATTGTGTCTGCAGAAGCTGATTACTGAAAAATGCTTTACCCATGATAAACTAAACTAAACAGCATACACATCGCTTTTCTGATAGGGTTAACCGTCCTTAAAAATCCCTTAAACAATTTTCTCAAAGAAAACAATTAGAGGTAATGGTCCAAAAAATTGGACCCTGCTGAGATTGATTTCTCTTATGGTAGGAGGTATGGTGCCTGAGGGTGAAAAGGCATGGGAGGTAACCATGCACTTGAAAGACATTGTGGAGTCGGTTGTACACAGTACAAAATCCGAGATTGTTCAGGAGAGGAGGTGGGGTCTGCATACTTTTTACAAATAGCTTAGATATCAAGCAGAAACACTATGATCATTTCACTTCTTTTGAGCTCCTTTACACCAGTGTAATTAATCCAGTTACAAAAAAGAATGCATTGTCTTTGATTTATATCTACAGAACACCAGGTCCCTTTTTAGATTTTTTTTTTATTATGTATTTTTCCTGCATATTTAGCAGTATGTAGTGATGAAGTGATTATAGTAGGAAACTTTAACATTCATTTTAAACAGTTGATGATTCATTAAAAATGCATTCACCTCAATTTTAGACTCAGTCGGTATTGTTCAATAAATAAGAGGACCTACTCATTACTGTAATCATAGTTAACCAAAATATTCTTTTTCAAACCTCAGCAATCTCAGATCATTACCTTATTTCATAAAAGCTACTTCTTTGTCATAACTTACAAACATCTTCCAGCTACTCAATGAAACATTCAATAACACCTTTTTGCAGCCCAACAATGTACTTTTTCCCCTTTAGATAAGGCTGCAGATCCAGGGCTTCATGAATATAGGGAATTGTGGTAAACTGAGATGCTGGTGTTTGTAGGAATATCGGGACAAAATAACACCTGAAAAAATCTTAAATCACTTGGTATCTTCTCTTCCAGAACACCTTTTAAGTGATACAGTATGAGAAGATATATATGTATGTATATATATATATATATATATATATATATATATATATATATATATATATATATATATATATATATATATATATATATATATATATATACTGTTTTGTACAACTTTTTGTGATTTGGTGATGTACAAATCATAAAATGTTACTGTGAAGTATTCTTTGATTAAATTCCAAGATAAACCACTTTTTCTCCAGAAGAAATGTGAAGAATCTTTTTTATAATCCTTTTAAGAAGAGTCCCTTTTATCAACATGGTTCTTTATGGAATCATACATTCTGAGACATCTGAGACACACAAGCTTTATTATCTGAAAATCAGCAACACTAAAGAGAAGCGTGAAAACACTTACAAAGTTAATAAAGGAGGTCCTCCCATGTTATCTGATAGTGTTTGATAGGAAATGTTAACCATTTGAAGCCAAGTGTTATTATTCTGCTATAAGTCCTGCTATTAATACAGAGAGTACTTAAAATGATTTAGTTTCCACAGGGTTCTGTTTTAGGGTCTATGAAGCTGATGTTAATTGAGAGTAGTGCAGTTATGAGCAGAAGAACTGTCCGGTTCAGAACTTCAGAATTTGGTCCACTGTCCAAATTTGTGCTTCTGTTTAGGGGCATCTGATCACCAGGGAGCACTAAGAACCCAGAAGCTCAAACTCTGTCTGAAAATGAATTATTGCTTATTAATTCTAAACATTACTGATCAGTAATTACTTGCAAAGAGTTTAAGGGCATTTAGTCTTGAGAGGGTTGTGTTGTTACCAAATTATGTTATTTATTAACACAACCAGCAGGACAGACAGGCCTAACTGACTGTCTGTGAGCTGCAATGAGACTTTACTTAGATACCACTGTAATCAGACTGTGTCTCTCCCCCGAGTTATAAACTCAAAAAAAACTCAAACTGTCTAAATCGAAATAACTTAAACAATTGTATCTAAACTGTAGCACCAGCACTTCAAACCTAAAGATTAGTTTACTTAACATAAATTCTATTAGCTACTTACTTAGAAACTTTTTTTTTTACCCCAAGTTAATTAAGGCACCAAGTTTGACCCCTACTTCTGCCGTAATCTGCCCACCCCCTCCCAACACACACCGGTATGTTTTCCTGCTGAATGATTGAACGGCGTGCTCGGTGTCCAACAGCAACACTCCGTTTCAGACTTCCAGTTCCCATCCGGGCTTTGTTTGGTTTCTCTCTATATATTTCTCTCTCTCTCTCTCACTCGTTTCTCTGCCAAATAGAGAGCTTTAGGACAGGAGGTGGGACACTCAGACTCGCTCTGGCGTTATTCCACTATCTTATTCATTAATTCATACGTGAACTAATGCAGCACTAATACATACTTCGTGAATTTAGCCTAAGAATCTGTTAAAGGGACAGTGTATACTGTAGCGTCCGGCTGGAAGTTGAAAGCTGGACACATAAGGCAGTTTTAAGTCGCTTTATTGTCGATTTAGAGCACTGGTTGCTGTTGGCCGCAACCACGCCGAAAAACAACAAAAAGCTTAAACACCTAACGTTACTCTGAAGATTCACACTCAAAGGCATCCTCTCTCTTTCTTTCACTCTCTCCCACTCACTCACTCTCTCTCACACACACACACACACACACACACACACATACACGCTTTCCTTCCCTACTCCTCATCCCTGAGATTTTTAAACTCAGCAAATTAAGTCCAAATTCAGAAATCCACGCAATCATGCCACTTACAATTCAATTTATCATGCATTCTTTATTCCAGCACCCTAGATTGACTTTTTATCTCCCCTCAACTGAACCAGTCCCACAACAGCGCCAGCCAGGGTTGCTAGGTCCAACAAAAATAACCAGCCCAAACTCAACAGCCCTAAACCTGCCCTACAGAAGTTTAAACTCACCCAAAATATATTTCTGTCACATTTGAAGCAAATGGCAAAACAACTATGAGCGTACGACTTAGTATTTTAGTTGTTTATTATCAGTATTCCTATTTATCTTAAAGTGATTTTAATAATATTGTAACAACAGTGTTTTATTAGTTCTTTTATAATAGTTTTATATCCCACTCGAAAACATTTAAAAAAGAATTGACTTTTCTGTTCATTCCCCTCTTGAACTCTCTCCTTGCCTTTTTAACTTTGCTTTTATCGTCTTGTGATTTCTGATTACATTTAGATTTTTTCTCTCTCTTTCTCTCTCTCGCTCTCTTTTTGTTTTTTGGAGGCTGCGGTAATGTTTAAAAGTAGTCAAAAAAAAAAAAAAAAAAAACGCACCCTGCCACCCCTGCATTTTTCACTAGGGCTGCAGCTATCGATTATTATAGTTATCGTGTTCTCTACTGAAAAAATGATTCGATTAATCGAGTAATCAGAGAGAAATACCACAAGTAATAATTTAATAATTAATAATTGAATACATTAAGTTTAAATACAAATATTTAAACTTAGGGTTTCTTGTAAGTATTAAATATAGGGCATTAATCAATAATAAAGACATAAACATTGGCTTTATGTTGGGCATCTTAGCTTCTGAACAGCAGAGACGGCAGATCTGCCAGTGTTGGATAAACACGCTGAAATCAAGTCAGTCTATTCTCCATCTTGGATGTTTTAGACCTGTGGAACTAAGACTAAATGACGTAATACAGTAAGTTAATGGCTGTGTATTCCAGCCAGAGTAACATGTATTTATTTATAAACTCCAAAGCTCTGTGTTTACTGTTTACATAAAGTCTGTATTAAGTCTAGAACTTGTCTCCTTTTTAATAAACAAAGCAGACATATTAGACAGTATTAATAATAATCAGCGCTCCACAGCGCTGTCGTTGTGTTATTAAGGTACATTAATGTTAATCTGATTTGTTATAAGTTAAAAAACCTCCTCTACCTGATTTCTTTGCGTGCGTAACGCAAAGCACGCTTTCACATTAAAAGTCTGCGCTAAATTCTGTGCTCTGCATTTTAATAATAATTAAACAATTCCTTGAGGCACAGAAAATTAATAGATTAATTACGCGAGTAATCGTTTACCCCTAATTTTCACCTTCGACTGGATTTTTAAACAAGCGTAATTCGGTGGGAAAACCGCGAACCTGGCAACTCTGATGCCAGCACGCACACCAAACACACCAGCTTCCCCTTTGTTTCCCCAAAACAGAAGTGAACAAATACAGGTCCCAGTCAAATATGGCACCAATATATTTTTTTTTTTATTAGTCATTGTTTTTAATAATCATTCACCCCTGATAGATGTAAATAAAAAATAAATAATAATAATAATAATAATAATAATAATAATAATAATAATAATAATAATAATAATAATAATAATAATAATTGAATCTCTACAGACCGATTCCCATTAATTCACTTTTCTACCGGCAGAAACACATGAACCACTCATCATTTAGTGGCATGAGTTATTAATGATGTTCATGCAGGTCTTCATGTTAGTCAGGATTGTAGAAATTGTAGTAAAAAGCAAAGGGTCAGCCAGCACCTCATAAAACAAGAATATTCAGCATTACTTAAGCATAACTTCATGAGTTCATGATGTTTGTGGCCCTTAAAGTAAAGTGGTACAATTCTATATTAATTCTACAATACTGGTGATGTTAATAATGAAAAGACAAAGGAACGATTGGTTAAGTAAACACACTTTATTGTTTTGAATCTGAACAGTGTACATGGAAGAACTGGCATCACATAGCAAAGCTTAAAATAAAAATAATAAAAAAAATAAGGTAACCCTTTCAATTACAGTCCCCTAAGTTCTAGGTATTAACTAGGTAATATTGAGGTACAAACTATGAAGCTCAGCAGTGTTGCTGTAATATACTGTAGGTGTTGATTGGGTCTTGCTAGGTTTTGGTACACTGATTGATAAGCTGATGATATGTTTATACTTCAAAAGACAGATTCTAGATTGACTCCTGCTGAACAGGAGTTATTTATACATCTATTTGATAAATATAAAGACATAATTATAAGGAAAGGAAACATTTCTTGTGTTATTAAAATTTATTATGAAAATTGCAGACCGATTAAATGCATAAGCATATTTAATCCATTCATTGGCATTCCAAAATGTTATAGTAAATTAAGAAAATTGATCATTATATCCTGATTTAGAAGCAACATGGGGGATTAAAATGAACATGGCAGCAGGTCAAGGTTAAATATAAAAATATACCAGAATGGTAAATGCAATTCCAATTGGTAAGTCTAATGTGCAGGGAAATGTTAAATTACATATTTTAGTGTGTATTATGATATAAATAGTTTAATTTATATTAAATAATAAATCTTTGTGGAAAATAACTGTGATTAAATACTGGATTTCATTTTACAGTGGCCTGAATTTGTTAATATTGAACCAATAAATTGCAATGTGCAGACACATTTCCAATACAGTGCAATACTTAATTAAATATATAGAAATATTATATGATATGCTGCATCCACTGCAATTTATTGGATAAAACCGAAATTCGAGCAAAATGAGCCAGGCTTGTCTGAATAAGCCTGGCTTACTGAGTTAGCTCGCTTCTGCTTCTACCTCGCTTTTCAAACAGGCTGATTTATAGAATGAGTAACACCCCCTACAGGATAACAGGGTGAACTGAAACCCCTTAATTACAAGTGTATGATTGTTAATACAACTAAAAATAAATAAATAGCACCCTCTTAAGGATAACAGAATGAACTGCAACTCCCTCAGTATAACTGCTTTTTACGATTCATAATAAAAAAAATAATAATGTGTAAACTGAAATATTAAAGGGTTAAAAAGGCACTCTGTGTATACCTCAATGAGGACCTGGAGGGGACTATGTAGTAAGTATGCTTTGAGATACACTATGTCCACATTTAAATGTACATGTTGTAAACTCTAAAATGTCTTCTTATTAAATCACATTGAAAAGTCATCCAACTACTCAGAGAAAATAGTGAACTGTATTGCCAAAAGTATTGTATCAACTAGCCAAATCATCATTGAACTCAAATTCTAATCACTTCCATGGCCACAGGTGTATAAAAGCAGCAGCTAGTCATGCAGACTGCTACAAACATTATTGAAAGAATGAGTCTCAGGCACTGTGGTACTGTGATATGATGCAGCACCTGTATAAATTACATTAGAAGTCTATTATCTGAATGTTGACATCACTTAAATAACAGGGTAATTATGTTATTTAATAGAATTATTCAAGCAATGTACTGCATTAAAATGTCAAATTACATGTCTTTTGAAGTGAAAGAAAGTCATTTTACTGTCATTTTAATCTTGCAATTTGTTCATAAGTGGCTTTATTCTTTAAATACACTGATAAATTAGAAACCTCAACTTTTTTAAGTAAAGGAGATTCATTTTATTGTCTTTTGAAACTTAAGATGTGGTGGCCCAATAATTTTATGAGCCATGCTGTCAACATGTGCTGTAATCAATATACATAGTATTATACAACAGTTAGTTCCGACCTCACAATCTGATTGGTTGAGAAGTGATCTAGCCGTGACGATTTCGTGATAACATCACGGTCTTCTCACATTAAACCTGTATCACTCCGCTGACGCGTTGCCGAGTAACGGCGTATACACACAGTACACCCGCAGCAGCATTAGCTTAGCACAGACTAGCGCTCAGCTGCGGCACGCTCGCCCGCAGCTCGCAGCGCAGGCTCGCGGTTTGAAATAAGCGCGAGGCTCGCGGCACTGCTCAGCACAGCTGGGCAATTAACCTGCTGCAGCACAGTGACAGGAGACAGCCATAAGTGTTATTATTTTAATAATAATTATTTATGTTAATAGTACTATTAGTGATAATAACTGTTCCTTAAAAAACCCTAATATATACAGCTCCTGAAAAAAATGAGACCAGGTCAAAATTTTTGTTTTTGTTTTTACTATTTATAGCTAAATGTATACATGTTTGAGTTAAATGAGCATTGTTATTTTCTTCTATAAACTACTGACAACATTTATCCCTAATTCCAAATAAAAATAGTGTCATTTACATAATTTATTTACAGAACTATGTAGTTAAAACATGCATGAAAACTGTTATTAAATATCAGGGTTATTCCAACAAATACTGATTTCTTAACTCTTGCTGAGTTAAAACTTTAGTGTTGTTGTTTCTAAATGAATATGAACTTTCTGATTCTTCTGATTTGAAAGCTCTGCATGTTTTACGGTATTTTGGTAATTTCTCATTTTCTTTAAATAAATGCTGTACATGACAATATTTTTATTTGGATTTGGGAGAAATTGTATCAGTAGTTTATAGAATAAAATAGCAATGTTCATTTTACTCAAACATATTCAAACATATAGGAATAAATGGTAAAATCAGAAGAACTGATCATTTTGATGTAGCCTCTTTTTCCAGAGCTGTATATGCATTAGTGTTAGTTATAATAACTGTTCCTTAAAAAAAAAAAAAAAATATATATATATATATATATATATATATATATATATATATATTAATGTATATAAGGGTTTTTAAGGAACAGTTATTATTACTTATAGTATTAAAATAAATAATTATTATGTGTAAGTGTGGCAAGTGTAAGGTATAGGACAGTTATTTATAATCTTACAGTAATAAACCAAATAAATAAATTTATTTGTAGCCAACTACGCCACCTGGACAACCCAGGAATTAAAAGAAATGACCCAAAAAGAAATTCCAATCTACCAAATCAAAAATAGGTCACACCATAGACTGTATATAGAAATAAGTGTTATTTGCCTGTAATAATTTGCTAATATTAAAAATAAAGATTTAAAAATGTATACTTTGTTAATGTGTTTTTTTCATGGAAATGTCTACCCCTGTATGCATGCATGTAAGAGCACTTAAGTGTGTATATTAAGTACCTGTGTGTAATTAACAACCACAGTGGTCACACTACAAGAATAATTTAGTTTTAAAGTGTTCTTTTAATCTGGCAAATATGCAGTACTTACGTTGTATTAGAAGAATGTTAAATAACACAGTAATCTTATGTATTAAGTATAACTTTTTTATGTAATCACTTCCAGTGATTTAGTACTGATTCAAAAATAACAAAACTCAACTACAAAAGTATTTGAGCACAAATAAGTGATATTTTTTCACAGAACTGTACTCAACTGAAGCATGTGATCACGTTCAAAACAAAACTTTTATCTCCAGACTTGCATTACTTCATTTTATCTGCTGTTTTTTTAAATATAAAATTTAATGATAACATTTAATGATAAATGAAGCACAGTAACTTCTGGTAACAATTTGAAAGGAGAACAGCAGTGGTTTTAGAACAGAGCCCTGTGGGACCCCATACTTTAGTTTTCTTTTGTGCAAGCAGAAATGTGTTGCCATTCTTGTAATTCTTGTAACTAAACCTGTCTAATAAGGTTTTATGACTTATTGCAGGGGTCACTAAGGGTGTTTTCACACCTGTAGTTCGTTTCTCTGGTCTGAATCAGTTAATGAGTTCGTTTACTTGGAATACCCCTGACCTATGGTATGAAATTCTTTACTTAAGAAATCATTGCTGTCACTAAGAGTTTTGCTTTTGCTCTTTTTCACTTTTTGATAAGTGAACAACCATGCAAAAACAGTGCGAGTGTTCCCTCAGAGGTACAAAATATGCCTTCAGGTCCAACTGTGTCCCTTAAAAGTTTAAAAGTATGTGTCCCTCAGCTAAAGGAACTGAAGTCAAAACCTTAAGAGCACTTCCTCAGTGACAGTTATATACCATTTTGTCTGGAACAGTACTTTGTCAGCCCACAATCAGCCCAGCTCCTAGCTGGAGATCTGAAGGCTTCATTTTAAACTAAAAGGCCTCTTTAATGAATTAATTTTTATAGTAGACTAAGGAACATTTAGGGCAATATGGATTTATAGAACAATAGATCACAGTGAGGTTGATTAAAAATGAAAAATCTTAAGATTATAATTGACTCTGTTGCTTAATTTGAAATCAAAAACATCACAGATCTCACGAGAGATCCGCTGTTCTGTCGAGTTGTGCTACTCTGTCAAACCGTGCTACCCTTCTGTGTATATTCAAAGGTAAAAATACAAAAGAAGTACAATATTAGAGCATGTTTCCAGGAGAAGGTTATGTACTATTTTTGGATTATTATTATTATCATTATTATTATGATTATTATTATTAATTGCCATTACACTTTGACAATGTAAAGACAGTGAGTACAGGTTCATAAATGCACAAAAAAATACTAGAAACAGAATTATAAAAAAACACATGAGAAATAAAAATGTTAGTGCATGTGCTGTGTCCTTAGAAAGCACGAATCGATGGGTAGCATAACTCGACAAAACACCTGGCTCGGCAGAATATGTTGAAGAAAATATGTTCAGTAAGTCCATTTCCTGATGAGGCCCAGCCTCACCCAGACTCTACCTCCAGCAGCCCCCAGATAAAATGAGTTTGAGACCCCTGATTTAGGGGATCTGAGAGATGTTAATTTTTGCAACAGTACATTGCAAAAAGTAGAAGCTTCAGAAATGGGCCTTTTCTCAAACTTCACTAATTTCATAACTTGATTCTGTAGCATTGATCTGCATGCCATAGTAAATATTAGTTTTTGGAAATGCTTAGGAGTAGTAAGAAAGAACTAGAGAGTGCAGAGAGAGTGGTTGCAGCTCAGCAGCGTTGCTGTAATATACTGTAGATGTTGCTGTAATATACTGTAGGTGTTGATAGGGTCTTGCTAGGTTTTGGTACACTGATTGATAAGCTGATGGTGTGTTGATTGCTAATAATTGTTGGCTAATACTTTAAAGACTATATGCTAGATTGGTACACAAAGCAATAAAGCTTAGAACCACACCACTTGTTTCAGTTTCTGAGAAACCTCATCTATCCTGTTTTCATTTTTGCACACACTTAAACTGGTTAGACTCATATATCATCACTGCTGTGAGTGTATAGATACTTATATTAGAGAAGGTTATATAGGTTTGTGTAGAACATTGCTGTGTGTGTTTGTGTTTCCTGCACACAAAATGAGAGAGACAACGAGTGAGAGGGGGAAGGGACAGTTGAACATTCTTAAACTGTTGTTTCTCAACATTTCTTCAACTATTCTTTATCTGGTTCTTAACACTTCTTCATTAGTTCTTTAACTATACTTGATCTGGTCCTCAACACTTCTTGACCTGTTCTTCACCTGTTCTCCAACTATTCTTTATCTGGTCTGCCCCATTTTCTCACTTGTTCTTCAATTACTCTTTATCTGGTCTTTAACACTTCTATACCTGTTCTTCACCTGTTCACAAAATATTTTTTATTGGTTCCTCAACAGAGTCAGGCACCTCTAGTAGTGATAAGAGGGACACTGTGGTCTGCAATACATGATGGATCCCCAGATCATCACACCAGCAGTTGGTGTAGTTGTGTCACTACCCTGCAAAGGCAAGATTGACAAGTATTCAGACCAGAGACTGTAAAAAAAGATGGACGTTGTGTCGCCATTTCCATTCATTCAATGAAAGTGAAGGCAAAATCTTCCGCCATTTTTGCGATCCTGATACCCGAGTCTGCGCAGTAGAGACCAGATGAAGGAGAAAGACTGTGGAGAGCAACCTACTCATTTGAATAACCCCGCCCCTGAGGGCTGCCTCGCGGTCAGAGACTGCAGAGCGGGGCGGAGCGGAGCTGACGGTCTGTTATTGGTCCCGCCCATAACCAGCCATTTTACAATAACCACAGCTTTTTTGAATAGAACTGAATAACGTTTTTAAAAATGAATTCTGTGGGGATATAAAAATTTGACAATATAAGCAGAGGTTACACTAGCTGTTGCATTTAAATAAAGGAGGTAGAATTACAGTATATTAGAAAAAAACGTGATTGAAAGTTGTCTGTTTTGCCATTGAAACCCATGGGAACGGGTGGGGTTACACAGCTTTCTGAAACCGAACAACAGGGGGCGCCAGACCTGTAGTGGCTTCACTTTTGAGAGACGATGCTCTGTCCAGCTATACACAGTCTATGATTCAGACCTACAGAGAAACTAACCAATAGTGGTTACTGTTAAGAACAAACAGAATTTTAAAATGCATTTATATTTACATTAGTGGTGTCAATTAAAATACTAGTATATGTACTTGAATGTTTGAGGGGAGTTAAATCCAACATTGGGCACTGGAATAAAGAATGCATGATATATTGGATAGAGGAAACTTTTTTTATTTTATTGTAAACATCTCAGCTTGGTTGTAATGTTTTCTGAATTAGAACTTAATTTGCTGAATATAAAAGGGCGTTTTCACACCTGTAGTTGGTTTGGTTTCAAACAATCATAAACTTAAACACACCAAAATGGGCACCAATAAACCACACAATCATGCTATGTCCTCTGATTGGTCAGAGCTGTCTGACACGGGAGCAAGAAAGTAAATTTAGCGAAAACATTCTGTGTTCCAGCGTGTATAAACTGCTTAAACACAGAACGGTGGAAATGTCACTGCCCTTTTAAACACATGATTTTCAATGGAACGCGCAGCGCAGAATCGTGCAGCTGCGAGCAGTGAATGCTGCAAATACTGCGCTCAGTGTAAACAGCAGGAGGCAGCAGAAACAGTATTTGTTCATAGCTATATAGTATTTGTTTAATATATCAGATTAAACTGTGCCTTATCAGCAGTTCAGCTTAAATAAAAAGAAGTACGTTTGATAGCTGGGTTGGATCGAGACCAATCACATTCTCACCGCAAGCAAACTGGTCCAGAGTTCATTTGGGACCAGACAGAGAAATCCACATGTTGGGCAGGGGCGGGGCAGATTATGGTGGAAGTTGGAGTCAAAGTTGGTGATGTAATTAATTGCATTACCACATGACATCAAACAAGAAAAAAAATATATGTATATATCTTCCTTTTCTATTTCTCCATTCTTTTCTGTAAATATTCAGATCTATTTGTTGTTGTTTCCTAATATTTGTATCTTGTTTGCTATAATCTGTTTTTTTTTCTCTTCCTCTCTCCTTTTTCTCTTGTGGTTTACAAATTGTTCAGTTATTATTATTGTTATTATTATTATTATTATTATTATTATTATTAATTCTCTCTTTTCTATGTATTAATTTTTTTCTCTTCCCACTTTTCTCTATTTTTTGTTATTATTATTGTTATTATTGTGATTATTATTTTTTTCTATTATTATTATTATTTTTTTCTATTATATATTTTTTTGTTTTCTTCTCACAATGCCCACAGTACCAAAAAACTTTGTATAAACACTAATAAACAATAAAGTTACATTAAATTAAATAAAAAATAAACCAAAACAAACAAGAGATAGTAATATGAACAACAGGGAGGCTAACAAACAAAAACAAGGAGCTAAAACAAGATAGAAATAAACAAAACAGGGCAAGGGATATAAACAAGGGAAATAAACAAGAAATAATCAAGAAGATAAACACTGAACAAGGAACTATGTGTAATGGGTTGGGAGCAGTAGCTCTCCAGCCCAGAAGGTTTTAGAACCCAAGTGCTGAGCAGTGGATCTCAAAGCAGGTAAACCCAAGAAAAAGGAAAGTAATAATAATAATAATAATAATAATTAATATATAATCGTAAATATATATATTAATATTATATAATAATATTTCATATATATATATATATATATATATATATATATATATATGTATATACACAATTATTATTATTAACCCCGCTCCACGCGGGGGTCGAACTCAGGCTGTCGCGGTCGCAGCCCAGTGCTCTAACCGCTGCACCAGCGAGCGGATTGGGATGCGGCCGCTTTAATCGCCTTTTAAAGAGCCTTCGCCGAAAGGGGCGGAGCCACGAAAACAGGCGGGGAGTGAAAACGGGTGGAAAACAAACCCCACGCCGAGCGTGAGTGAAAGAGAGAGAGGGGGAGAATGTAAACAAGACTCGCCGCGGAAGCTAACGGCTACCTCTTATAAGACGAGGTGAAGAACAAAAGAGCTTCCAAAGGAAACGAAACTTAACTAAGGAGTTTGTGGATTATATGCTGTTCCACCAGAGAGGGGAGGAACAGCGGGGGGGGGGGGAAGAGAGGTGAGCAATCCGCGCCTCGCGGCTGCTACACACACACACACACACACAGGACAGAGCACACAGCTCCACCAGACTCGAGAGGGAGAGGAAAGGGATAGAGGAAGATACTTATGCGGGAGGAGTATGCCAGCGTGTGCCGAACAATACTCTCTCCAAAGGGATAGCAGGGAAGAAAAGAGAAAAAGAGCCGAGGCTCGCTCGAAAAACGGGCATAGATTCGCTCTCACGAGCTTCAAAGATCCAGCGCCGAGTGGCTGGTTGGCGCTGCTTATAAGCTGTTGAAAGCAGGTGTTGATAATTAGCCAATCAGCCCTCGGCGCTGGCCTGGTGCGCCCTCCGACGCCCTGGAGGACACCTCGATCGGGCACCAGCCCTTACACTATGGCTATGAACAAGAAGGAACGCAGAAACGACAGACAACAAGGGAAAGTACAAAACCTAACGAGGAAACACTGACACAGGAGGACAATATATTCAAACAGTAAACACACACCAAACCACAAACACCTGGGGCTTGGGAATGGAGCTACTAATGAGACACGTAAATGGAAATGTACTGGGGAAGAAAACAGGAGCATGGGTCACGTGGGAAACACACAGGCACGAGGAACAGGTGAACAAACCGAGAAACATGAAAACAGACAGGAAACAGGGCAAGGACATGACAATATGTGTGTGTGTGTGTGTGTGTGTGTGTGTGTGTGTAAATACTTAATAGATACATTTTAAATGGAGTAATTTTGAAAGCCAGTGTACATTTTGCTGAGAGTTTATTATTGTTTAAGTTTGAAATAACACAGTTTTGTTTTCTTTTAGAAAGAGAGAGAGAGAGGATGGTGGTCTCTGGTGGTCTGCTTTCTATTCAACAGTCAAGACTGAAGCCTCTTCCCAGAGATGTTAATCAGCGCTTTGGCCTTTTCTCCAAGCTGCAGAAAACATAATTTCATAGAATTATTTTTATCATAAGATACTTCATTAATAATGTTGATATTATCAAGTCAGTGTTACACCATATTATAGACCCCACCCCTCCAGAGGAGCCACTGTCTTAACGTCTTTTCAGCTGGAATCAAATCGACTCTTGTGGATGGGCCAGAATATCAATATCAGTTTTTATCATTTATATATTTTAGGTCACCAGAACAATTTGGACTTGATGCCCAGCGACCTGAAAAACACCATAAGCAACTTCTGACCTCTGGGTTTTCCAGGTAACTCTAATCCATAATCTCACAGATCTAGATCTGGGTAATAAAGCTACACTGCATGTAGTGGTTGGGGTTTAAACACAACATTAAAGTCTTTAAACCTTTATATTCCATTATTTCTATATTGTCTTACACTCTTAGCTGGAACAGGTGTAGTAGTAGAAGTAAAAATACCTTTAAACCAGAGGGTAGACGGGTCTTGTGGCAATGCCACACTGATTCATCTTGTTCCGGGACATCTTTATGTAGCCGTTATCACCCCAGCGAATCCCCCAACTGTAAAACAGAACACCCTTAGCTCAACATCATCAGAACAATCTCCTTTTTACGGTGTTTTCACACCTGTAGTTTATTTATCTAAGCAGTGAATGCTGCACAGACCACCTTTGCATGGAACACAGACAGCGTTTGTTTATAACGATGGTAATTAGTGCTGTCTGGCTAATATATGAGATTAAAATGCACCTTCTTAGCAATTTAGCTCAAATAAAAGGAATATATTTGATTGCTAAGTTCTCACTATAGGCGAACCGCTCCAGTGTTCTTTGGGACCAGACCAAGACCACATTCTCTAGCAGGTATCCATTTTTTTTCCACACTCGAGTGCAAATACTATTTTCACACCTTGTAAGGAGTGGGTGGAGTGGTATTCAGACAGCAGCTCCAACCACGTGATTGGCAGAACCAGTGGCAAACAAGTAGATTTCAAAGCAGGTCAACTCAAAAGGGAAGGAAGGAAAACCCAAAAACGAGTGGAAAAACGCAAAGCTGGTGGAAACCACCAAAACGAGTGGAAAACTGAATATAGGTGCAAAACCCGAAAGCAGGTGGAGAGTTAAAGTCACACCTAGGTGAGCGAGAGAAAGGCTTGCCGGGAAGTGCAGCAACGCCTCATAAAGTGGTGTGAGGGAGAAACAAAACAAGGGGACTTCCAAACTAAACCTAATTAACCTAGGGTGCCTTTTGGACTATAAACTGTGCCTCGCAGATGCTTCACACTCACAAGCTATAAAAAAAATCCAGTTCCGAGTGACTGAATCTTTAAATTTATATGGGGGTAAACCCAGGTGGAAGGAGATCCCCCCTGGAGGCCAGAGGAGCACTCGACCGGACCCCAACCCTTACAGGACCCCTCCGAAATCCCCAATCCTGCAGCCCTGTCACGCCTAAATAAGGTGCTTGATCAATATTTGGTGGGAGGGAACCCAAGACTATTGCACGGGGCCATATCCATCCCAATCCACCAAATATTGGAGTTTTCTTTGGACCCGTCGGACATCCAGGAGGCGCCTGACCATAAGGGCTGAAGTGCCCCAATGGTGTGGACAGTCAACTTTACTCAGAGAGAACAGGACTTCTGGCTTCTGCCCCAACACTTGGCAAAAAGGCACCTGCTGATGTACTGAGGCCCACGGTCTGACATGATGTCAGCAGGTAGTCCATGGACCCGGACTACCTGTGCTAATTTCAGCTCAGCCTTTCCGCTCGCAGATGGTAGTTTGGGAAGGGTGACTAAGGGCCGGCCTTGGAGAATCTATCCACAACAACTAGAACCACCGTATCAACTTGTGATGGGGGCAACCCAGTGATGAAGTCAAGGGACAGGTGGCTCCAAGGGCATGATGGGACCTCTAGTGGCTGAAGCAGACCTTTGGGCTTGGTTTTCTGGGGTCCTTGCACCGGGTGCACACAGCGCATGCGGCCACTTAAGCACACACGCCAGCCTCAAGACGTGGCCAGCAGAAGTGTCGTTGAAGGAGCTTGTGTGTGCGTGTATTGCCCAGGTGGGCAGCTTGAGGGGACGCATGAGCCCACTGAAGTACCCGGTCTCTCAGTAGCCGGGGCACATACACTCAGCCTGGAGGACCACTGCCTGGGTCTGGTTCATTAAGTTGGGCTCTCCGCACTTCATCCATGAGGGCCCAACGGATGGGAGCTAGAACACGGACCGGGGGAACAATGGTCGTGGGTGTGTCTGGATGACAGGATGGCTTCCATTGGCGAGAGAGAGCATCCAGTTTGATGTTCTTGGAGCCTGGTCTGTAGGATGTTACACAATCAAACCAAGTGAAGAACAGCACGGCCAGGTTTTTATAGTTCATCCAGACCAGGAAGGGGTGCTTGGCTCCCTCTAACCAATGTCTCCACCCCTCCAGCGCAAGTTTTACCACAAACAACTTGCGGTCACTTGCATCATAGTATCTATCTATTTATGTATCTATCTGATGTTTCTCTGGAAGACACCAGGTACTCATAGTGCCCGGATGGGGTGATGAACGCTGTCGCACATTCACCCCCGTCTGACAGGGACTAAGTTGTAGGCACTGCGCAGGTTCAGTTTGGTAAAGAAGGAGGCCTGCTGCAGTGCTTCAGAGGCAGAAGTCATTAGAGGTAAGGGGTAACGATCCTTGATAGTTATCTTGTTGAGACCTCTGTAGTCAATGTGGGTCCCAGGCCCTGGGGTGGCCCAGGCTTAGGTATTGTCGGTGAGAAGGGACATTATATATGCCAGCTTTGAATGCTCTGATGGTTGCTGCACAAAAGCGAGAGAAAACTGCACCAGGAACCTCCTGCAGCCCCCTGGTTCACCTCCATAATGCACTGAGGGTGGCATGGATGGGAAAACGCAGGGATGGGAGAGAATGTGTGCCAACCACGTGCCTCGCAGCCCCTTCACACACACAGACACACAGACCTGAGAGAGAGAAGGGGAGGGAGCTGAGGAGGAAAACGCTCTACTCAGCCCCACCAAACTAGAGAGACAGAGAGAGGACAGGGAAATTAGAGACAGTAGACAAGAAAGACGGCAATGCCCCTCACTCTTGCTCAAAGGACAGGCAGGAAAACGGCACTTAATGTGGACAGAGCAGTAGAAAAAGAAAGAGCCGAGGCTTGTTCGGGAAACCAGTGTTAAAATCAGTGTTATCTATGTTGACATCTTCTATATATCCTAGCATTTGTTAAGCCTTAGGAAACAAAATGGTACCTTGAGTAAGACAGTTAGGTAAAAGACAAGCATTTATTTCACAATTTGCACAGAAAGCTGCTACATTAGTAATGAATCTAAGAATATGAGATACTGTGTTGATTTTGAGGAACTGCTGTGTTGCAGTTTTGTCAGCATGTTGGATTACCTGTTCTTGACCAGCCAGTATGGGTTTCCTTTTGGGTCATTGTCATAACCAACAAGCAGGACAGCGTGGTTCAGCTTAGCGCTACTGCAGCCTGGTTCATCATACACGCCTGTAATAATTCAGGATTCCAAGTATTTGTTAGGAAGTTCAGTCGCTATCCAAAAGTGCTTGACAGAAAACAGGAAAGCCTGTTAGATAGGTTTGCTCTAGTTTGTGGCTTTTTTGTCGAGAGTATCACCCTGGCCAATCCATTAGGAATCAGCAAGGAGAGCATGAAGCGATAAATAAAGAAGAAATACATGTAGTTGCTGCAGCTAACCTGACTTGTAGAGCTGGAAGGTGTGTTTGGAGGTGTCTATGGATACTGAAATGGGTCCGATTGTGGCCACTGCCTTTTCCAGGGCAGTCTCGTTCCCTTTTGGCAAATGCCCGTAACCGCTGCAGGTAGCGATAACTCTCTGTGGATTAAACCGGCATGTTTCTTCCTAAAGAGAGAAAAGAACCAAGAAGTTTTCCGGTAATAACTCAGTTATGTATAAGATGCCATTTTCTAGGGACATATTTCAGGGAAAACACTTTATCTAAGAAGCTTCACTCAGCAACAGTGTAGCCTTACCTTGGCCTTGTACGGATAGGTAAAATCTGCCTCCAGGCCTTTGCTAGACTTTATGTACTTAAAGGCTCGGATTGCCAAACCACCTTTACAGCCACGGTTTCCAAATTTCTGAGAGCAGTCAACCAGCTGTTTCTCACTCAGGGATATCAGCTTTCCAGTCTTTCGGAACATCTGACCCTCTAGCGCCCCTGTCTGAGAGGGAGGGATGCACAAATACACACGTAAAAAAAAAGGAATTAAAAGCAAAACTTTTACTTTTTTGCAAGAAGCTGATTTTTTTTTTTTTTTTTTTTTTTTTTTGATGATGGACCCACAGAGAATTCAGAAATATTTTATGGTAGAATTTCCCAGACATGTATTAATCCTAAACTATAGAGCATTTCCCACTGAATAAAAAACATAGTTTATATCCATAGTTTATATCCATTTCTGAGATATTGACTTTATGTCTTAGGGCCAAATTAAGCCAAAACAAATCTGTCATATGATCAAATTTAGTGGGTGGTTTTGTCATTGAAACATGTAGTGATGGGCAGAGCTACACATCATACTGCAACCAGCCAGCAGAGGCACTGTCCATGTTTTTTTTACTGTCATTGGGTAGACCCACTCTCAACCTAGCAGCTATGCTGATCTTAGCATCCGTGCCAGGTTAACTTTCCTGAGTGATCACTTTGAATTTTGTCCAAGTTAAACAACTGTCCCAGTCCGAGCCTGGATTGTAAATGAATGTAATAAATGGAGCATTTATGGTTTGCTCCTAAACTGGAACTGCAACACTTGGCCTCCGTCTTTTAGAAAAAAGCACTTAAAGATTTGTATTTTTGAGCAGGCTGTCTGATAATGTATCTATAATGTACAATAGGGCGCAGTATGTGAGATGAGAGATAGAGCCACTGGCAGGTGTCTGGCAGCAAGCAGGCATGCTGCATGCTGGACCAATATCAGCCACTGTGCTTTATTTATTTATTTATTCACTAAGGGCCCTAATTTAGGGATCTATGAGTAAACTGTTAACCACACGTCATGCAGCTTGATATAAGGCGTGTCACTGTTTTTTTTCTCTTATCGAACGACGGGAAAAGCACGCCTTGCACAGCTTGAATGAAGGCAAAAGATATGTATTAATTCTCATGATTAATCATTGGTGTGTTTTGTGCTCTGACTCTGAATTTAGCGGATTGATATTTTAACGGTGCAGCTTACCTGCATGTTCATGCTGTGAAGATGCACAAGCAGGTCATATATGGGAGCAACAGTGTAATTTTACTGTATTCTGTTTCTTGTTGATGTAAAAGTTAGGTTAGAGCACTGTTGCATGCCGTTGTGTGTGTATTGAGCAAGGGTGTATGTGCATTGAGCGTGCATATATTTCATGACCCATGACTATATGAGGATATGTTGAGGTATTTCACGAAGAAGTTAATAATCTCTTTTTTAAGAATCATGGAAATAACAGAGCTCACCGCACTGAAGGCCCAGCAGGAGCCACATTTCCTCTGGTTCTTGACGTCCGTGACGTAGCCCTTCTGTCTCCAGTCCACTCTGCGGGGCAGTGGAGCATCCTCTTCCTCCGAGACGAATGTAGTGGTATGGAGGGAATCAGTTTCAGTGTCATTGAAGGATTCCACACAGTTGCTGAACATGGCCTGGAACTCCTGGTTTTCCTGTTGGAGAGAAATATGATGTGCAGCTTCATGAAAATTATGAAACAGAAAACAGAACTAAACTGAATGATATATAATCATAGATGTAAAATAAATATAGTTTTGAATTGTATAAAGAAGCGTGTGTGTGTGTGTGTATCGTCTCACCATGTCTGCAAAGATGTTCATGCCGAGTCTGTAGCTTTTGATGCCCTGGTCAGCCAGCATGTTGTGCTCCAGGACCAGCTTACGATTGTTCAGCCAGATCATCTTACGCTGAGACTCTTCTTCCTCAGAATCATAACTCCTACCTGAGAGATACATTTTTTAGAAAGAGAGAAAATTGAGAATTGATGCATGAATTAACCCGTAAGATCAGTTTAAAACAGTTATTCTTTGTAGCACATTTTTTACAATTAGAGTTATTTCTTATTTCACAAAGTCACTTAAAATATGAAGCCTTATTTTGGCGATTTATAGTGCACTAGTTAATTGTGCTTTATGCCTCTGGATTTAGGGGCGTGTTTAGGGGGAATTTTCCCACTGGAATCTTAAGAACGCTGCGCTTTGTGTCCTGTGTCTTTGCTGCCTCACGATACCAAAGACACAGGACACAAAGCGCAGCGTTCTTAAGATTCCAGTGGGAAAATTCCTGTGGGAATGACTTCTGCCCATTGGAATCTTAAGAACGCTGCATTTTGTGTGTCTTAGCAGAGGATACTGACCTGCGCGTTCAAGCTGTGAAGATACACCAGCAGCTCATTTAAGGGAAAAGTAATGTTATTTTATTCTTTATTCTGTTTATTGTTTATGAAAAAGCTAATCAATCAATGAACCTTTATTTTCACCTGGGAATACATTGGCATTTTTATCTTTATCTGTCCAAATCTGAACACAAACCAGCAGTAAACTGAGGCATGTGGGCACAAAATCTGAGTAATGGATTTAATGGTGGTTTTACTCATTTCTCACCACACGTTTAATTATTTCCATGTATATGAAAATGCAGATTTGTTGGATGGAGAAATATTATAAGGACAATAGTATTAGGACACACCTCTTAACACATGAATTCACTTGTTTAATTCAGTCCTGTTGTCATAGGCAGGGTTGAAGAGTAATACAATACATGTGACAGTATTTTGTAATCAGGATACAGAGAGCAGTAGTAATATTACAGCTCCATGTTACTGGTTATGGTTTTGGAATTAAGCAATAATACACTCGAGGATCATGCTATAAAGTGTCATATTGGCGCCGCTGTAATTCGTAGGCATGAGGCCGGAGGCCGAGAAGATGAGCACAGCAGTGCCAATATAACACATTATAGCACAAATCGAGTGTATTATTGCAATTATACCACAGTTCCATTACAGCTGTTTATTGAAAGATTTTGAGTTAAAGAGGACGAGAAAATGCAATCAGTTTGGATATAAACAAATAAAATATTTCCATTACTGCTCTGCTTGTAGCTGCGCTGTAAGCTCTGCATTATCGGCCATTTCAGTCAAAATTGTGGAAATCTAAGCTTACTGTAAATAAACAGAAGAGCTTAACTCACCCAAATAGACATTTTTTAGGAGAGAAATCTGTGTAGATTAAAGTCTAGTGCTCAGTTGACTGAAAGAAAATGTTTTTTTTTTTTTTATTAATGTTTTGTTTACTTCGGCGCCCCCCAGCGGCAAGACCTGCAGAATTGTGAGAGTCCACCTTACACTCTAAAAAACAGAGGTACGATATCAGTACTTTTTTGTACTCAAAGGTACACTCTTCATAATTGTACCCTCAAAGTTACAATATTGGTCTTTACAGGGTCAGATCTGTTCCCTCTGAAGTACAAAGTAATTTCTAACAGCAATAAGTACAAATTTTTACCATTTAACCAGCCAAAGGGTACATTCAGTATTCTGCATCACTGTACTAATAAACAATATATATTTTAATTGCACATTTTTTATTTGAAAGCCAGACAATTTTGGATCATCAAGTTTATGAGCCATATTTAGTACATGATAAAGTTTAGAATATTTTTAATATTTACTGGCACAAAAAAGGACTTTCACTGAAAGGTACAGCCCCAGCCAAGGGCGTAGGAGCGGGCTTGATATTGGGGGGGACACATTTGCCAATATGAACCCAAGCCCACCCAATAGTTTCCTAGAACAACATTTGTGGAAATTACTTTTAATTAAAAGTAAATTATTATTATACGGTGATTTTACAACCTAAACATGTTACTTTTACAACCTAAACATGTTACTCCACATTAGAGCTACTGTTGTTAGAAAAATTATGCAAGCAATGTCTGAATTATGTACATATGACAAAAATTTTCAGTTATCACCTAATATTTAAAATAATATAACAGATTATTATTATTATTATTATTATTATTATTATTATTATTATTATTATTATTATTATGTATTGGCATGTCAATTCTGTTGTATATTTACATTTTCTCCTGCACTTTTATTTTTTTCTACTGAGAGCTCTTCTTAAGATGGTGTCCTTTTATGTAAAAGAATGTAACTTTACGTTTCATAGAGACTTTTATAAACGTCAGGATATGTGGTCTTACTGTGAAATACAAATGAACAGAAGTCACGTTACAGCAGTGTTTCTCAACCCAGTTCTTACATATTCTACTGCATATTAACACTGTTCTGCATGTTCTAGAGCTTCCTCTGGTGGATATACATGATTAATTTAGGCTCCATAGGGGGCTAAAGGATTTTAACAGGTAAACTCAGTAAATGACTGTTTATTAGCTGATCAGGTGGAAAACACTAGTTTAGGGCAGTGATCGGGGTTAAGTAACTGCTTTAAACTACCAACTTAAAGTACTGTACGAAATTCTGGCTATCCTCTACATGCAGCTTCTAGATAACTAGTTAGTTAACTCAATTTTCGTTCATTATAGCTCACAGTAAGTCCTGTAATCCTAAATGAATAAACAGTTTGAAAATTAAAGTGATTAGCTGATCAGGTACAGGGAAACATTACATATATAGTTTATTTTTTTCCTTTAACCCTGACTCCCAATCTAGCTAATTCCAAAGATAAGCTTACACACTAACACAGCTGCAGTTTATTAATCACAGTGGGTTTAAACTGTGTGCTGATTCAGAGACGTGTATTTTTAACCAGCTATCAGAAACATATCATCACAGTTGAAGTGGTTAGCCTATCGTTACCTTTATTTTAGTAAAATCTCCGTATATTCATCTCTTTTTTAACATCAGCTGAAGCTGCTGCGTCCCGATCCCGCTGCTAAATCTCACAGCGAGGGGGCGGGGCTTCCCCAACAGCAAACTGCCTCTGCTCCGCGCGCCGCAAAACCAGCAAGCTGATTGGCTGTTTCTACTGAGAGGCGTGACTTAATACCTGAACCGGCTCCGTGATTGGTCCGGTCTGTCTCCTCATTAATAGTACAGCTGACCTGAGCGAACTGATATCATTTTTGGGGGGGACAAATCCACCTGTTTCTAATATTGCCCCCCCGGTTCCTACGCCTATGGCCCCAGCGACAAGCTTTTTACTCTTTTAAGAACAAATCTGTACTTAAGGCCCTGTCCCACTGGGATTGCGTCTAAATATCCACTAAAATACGTCCAAATTTCAGTGGACGCAGTTTAGTGGATATTTAGACGCAATATGGACGTAGTTTAGTGGATATTTGGACGGCACCGTCCAAGTGGACGTAGTTTAGACGTTGCCGTCCACTTTAGACGCAAAAGTGGTTTTGGTACCTCCCAAAATTTTCGGAATAGACGGCGACTAATATGGACGTAATTTAGTGGATATTTAGACGCAGTACGGACGTATTTTAGTGGATATTTGGACGGCACGTACAGGTGGACGTCGATGTCCATAAAAATATTTTTTGCCGCCTCCTCCTCCTCCCGGTCTGGTCCAGCACATGGAGGAGTATGTTCTGCTGCTGCACCATCACTGCAAGGAATCTGTGGTCCATTGTTGTGTAGAAGAGAATAGATGTGCTCTCTTGTAGCTCAAGAAGAAATGATGATTCACTAGAAAAAACAACCATATATAGTTGGAAGTCGACGTCCAAAAAGTGGAAGTCGAAGTTCAAATTTGGAAGTCGGCGTCACAACTTCAATTTAGACGGAATATGGACGTAATTTGGACGCACTGCGTCTATATTTTGGACGCAGTGCGTTCACTCAGTGGACGCAGTGTTTTCTGATAAATTTGGACGTACTTTAGTGGATATTTAGACGCAATCGCAGTGGGACAGGGCCTTTACTTTTCTTAGTGTGTATATTCAGCTCAAAATGCCCTATATTAACTGGAAGATGTATACATTTAAGCTATTATTTTAATAATAACAATTTATAGTCTGATATTGGTGGCTGATAATGTGTGTAATAATGCATATTTTAAAATTACTGGGCTTATTTATTTGTATGGGCTGCGTCTTTGCCTGCGCCGCCTATTGGAGACATGGCGTTTCTTCACTTTGTCTGTGGGATCCAGCGCCCCCCACTGGTGTTTGTTTAATGATATCGCATTTGGTTTGTTTTTGGCTGGAAAGAGCTGCATCGTTGCTAGGTTACCTGTATGGGGTGGATTAATACATGAAGAGCTTGGGTTACAGTGCATTACCATCTAATAATGTCACTCATAAAACTCCTCTCAGCCAATCACATTGCAGGGTCGGAACTAACTGTATAATAAGACTTATATATTAAAAATTCTACAGGTTTAATGTAGAGATGTCCCAATATGTTTGTACACATATTGTATACAGAGTAAATACAGATGTGATGAGGACTTCTCACCATGCTGCAGTTTCCAGCTGTTGAACTCCAGGTCCTCCACTGAGACACAGGCAGCACCGGCCACGACCACAAGAGCGGCGACAGCGAGTAACACCCTCATTCTGTTCAGAGTAAAAGAGTGTGTGGAGGTTTTAGGAGGGGGACAGAATATTAATTGCACAAAATCAGACAATATGAAATGTTATTTAATTACACTTAATGTAACTGACCCCAAAAGATCTCATTTTCTCCAGTTTTATTATAACCAAGCTCTAGAAACTCATGTTCTACTACTGCTACATCTCTAGCTTCTAACATTACAGAATACAAAGTACAATGTACTACCATAAAGTAAGCTCTAAAAAGTAATTTTGTAATGCCTTTAGCCAATACTTAAATAAATACCCTGTTGTAAGATAAAAAAAAATGAGTTATATGAATTTGGCAGGATTTTGTTTTTTTATTTTTTTCATTTTGTTATATTGAGTTGTAGTGACATAAAAAAGGAAGTGTTGTTTCAACACATTTTCCTGACTAACTCAGACTAAATATTTTTCATAAAACACTAAAATCACTAAAATACAAAAGTCATTTTCTGGCAACTTAATTATCTGTATTAGAAAACTTAATTTTCACATCCATCAGAATTCATGTTGGATATCACTCTGGAGAAGTGGAGGCTCCACCAGGCACCAGTTTTAAGTATGTGATGATGAGCTGTGTGACCAAAGTATTGAATAAAGTTGACCACAATGTTAAATATTGACATTGTTTGACCTTATTAAGACAACTTCAGTAAAACTGACATTACAGGGGCAATAGAGAAGGTTGAGAAAGTATATTATATGAGCAAATCAACAAGATTAATAAATCATTTTTTGGTAATGATAGGCTAGACCAAAAAAAATAAAACTTAAAATTGTTCTCCTTAAGGTGATTTTTAAGTCAGCTAAACAAAAATTATTGATCGTGCAGCAATGTTTTTTTGGACTGCAGTTTGGACTTCCTCCGTGGTGTCCTCCCAATCTATTTATTATAGATTTGTCAACAAAAATGTTAGCATGTGCCAGAGATTTCTGTAAGTCTTCAGCTGACACTCTAGGATTCTTCCTCACCTCATTGATCATTCTGCGCTGTGCTCTTGCAGTCATCTTTACAGGATGACCACGCCTAGGGAGAGCAGCAACAGTGCTGAACCTCCTCCGTTTGTCTCACCGTGGACACATGAACATCAAAGCTTTGTAACCCTTTCCAGCTTCATGCAAGTCAACAGTTCTTGAACGTATGTCTTCAGAGAGCTTGATCTTTTGTGTGAGGCATGATTCACATCAAGCAATGCTTCTTAAGAACAGCAAACTCAAGTCTGGTGTTTTTATAGGGCAGGGCAGCTTTAACCAACACCAATTTCATCACATCCTGGCTCCATTTAGCTCTTAGAAAAGTCATTAGCCTAGAGGTTCACATAATTTTCCCTTCCTCACTGTGAATGTTATCAATAAAACCATGCAAACATATATATTCACTCATACTTTTTTATTCCTTTGTGTAAGGCAGAGAATGTGCTCATAGTTTAGTGTACCAGGCCAATAGCTGTGTGTGTGTGTGTGTGTGTGTGTGTGTGTGTTTCAGTACATACCTTTTTGATCCTGTTTTAGTCCTGGAGATGTCTCTGTGTCTATCATAAAGTGTGCAGCTTTATATAGAATAAAGCTCCACCCTGTTTATTTCTTAATCGCTATAAACGCCTTTTTTGGGTGGCGGGATGATTTAATCTAAACCATAGAAGGAGGAAACTGATCAGAACACAGCAGCACTTCTATATTTGTCCTACAGAGACGCATACATCAGAAGTGTGGTTGTTGTAGGATGAATCACACTGCGATCATAATTATCACAGTAAATCAGATCACAGATAACCAGATGATAACCAGATGAATAGATTGATTGATTTCCAAAAGAATTTGGGAGTTTTAAGCCTATGAGGCATGAAATGCATTTTGCAGCAGGAAAAAAATGCTTTTTGGAAGATTTTCAGTCCGAACTTTAACATTTGACTTTTGCTAACAAGCAGATCATTTTTGTTGATAATCAGGTGTTTTGGAGCAAGGAAACACCCAAAACGTGCAGGGAAGAAGGAGGACGAGAACCTCTGCTTCATCATGATTAATCTAAAACAGACATGATATAATTGCACAAGCCAACGAATATAAAATTTGTACATTTACAACAAGAATGTAAGAATATAGTAACAATATGAAGAGACAAATGTATTCTTTACATATTCTTGAAAATACACACATTTTTTTTATGACCCACTTGTACACCTCATTGTATTGGATATACTATGCCATGTAACATTATATTAAAGACAAACAATAATAAGTAGTTAAGCGAATAAATAAAAAAAGTATGGTAAGGATAGGTGGATAACCCTCCTAATAACTACCAGGGACTTCTGAGTAATTACTCAGTAAGTAGTGCTGAACTAATGATTATAGTAGTTCACTATTAATTACACATTAATTACTGAGACTGACATATCTCCTGGGGAACTACTTACTAATTATGTCTCATGTGTTTCTTAGTAACTACTCATTAATTACTGCTCACATTAACATTAACTGCTCAGCTGAAAACTCCTACATGCCACCTAGAGAACTTTGGATCTAAATAAATCTAAAGGCATTAGATTAGTTTGTGAGATCTGATCTTTGGCAGATGGATGCTGGGAGGCTGAAAAAGGTTTAGGAAATAACTGATCCAGAAAATCTTGAAAATACTGAGAGACAGAGAGCGAGAGAGAGAGAGAGAGAGCGAGAGAGAGAGAGAGGGTTGTGTTTCCTGCTGCTGATGAGCTGCAGTATTTACACCCTGCGGCATTGCGGTCAGACGTAGGAAGCTATGTTTGAGTCAGTGGTCATATTTTACAAGAAGTGGGCACTAACCCCCACCCCCACACACACACATCCGTTTCCCCTTGTTTCAACACGTCTTGTTAGTGTGTTATTTGTTTAAATTTTTCTCAAGTTTAATTATCTTGATGTATCTGCTCGTGTGCTGTTTCAACACATCAGTTCTGATCTAGGAACATGTGCCTGTATACAGCCATACAGATACATGTAAAAGTGTTCCTACAGTACGTATCCAAAAACAACATTTGTAAACTAGTAAAGATAGACTTGTAGAGACAGGCTAGTAGAGATGAACTTATTAAGACATACTTGTAGAGACAGACAAGTAGAGATAGACTTGTAGAGACAGACTAGTAGAGATAGACTTGTAGAGACAGACTAGTAGAGATGGACTTGTAGAGACAGACTAGTAGAGATAGACTTGTAGAGACAGACTAGTAGAGATAGACTTGTAGAGACAGACTAATAGAGACAGACTAGTAGAGACAGACTTGTAGAGACAGACTAGTAGAGACAGACTTGTAGAGACAGACTAGTAGAGATGGACTTGTAGAGACAGACTAGTAGAGATAGACTTGTAGAGACAGACTAATAGAGACAGACTAGTAGAGACAGACTTGTAGAGACAGACTAGTAGATACAGACTTGTAGAGACAGACTAGTAGAGATGGACTTGTAGAGACAGACTAGTAGATACAGACTTGTAGAGACCAGGGACGTGCAGAGGAATCTTGAAGGGCAGTTGCTCTAACCTGAAGAAAGGGCACCCCCCCCCCCCCCCAAAAAAAAAACTACATGTATTGGTCTCTTTTCCGTGGGCATTTCGAATGTTCTGCATTAACATAACGTGCATGTGAATAATTAGAATAGTGCTTTATGTCCGTCACTCATCTTGCTTAAAAATGAAATGTTATCAGCTGCATGTAACTTAGTTTGGTTAGCCTCCCACAAAACAACCTGAGCCATGTAAAACGTTGACTGCAAGCTAGTGAAGCGTGCTGCGTGCCCCCCGATATCCCGATATCTCTCGAGGTGTCTGAATCTGAATGATTGACTCTGAAAACTTTGTTTTACGAAACTTTAATCAAAATTACGAATTATAAAGAAAATCTTGTTGAAATATGAAATCATATTTGCCTATATTATTTTGTCCCCTCCCTCGGAAGGGCAATATCAGCCAAGGACGGCAAAAGGGCATTTGCTCAACCACATTGGGCGTCTGCACGTCACTGGTAGAGACAGACTAGCAGACAAACCAAGTCTCCCTGAAGCTGCGGGAGTCTCCCGCATTTCGGCAGTGGCTTCCATGATTTTTGTCAAACAAAAAAAAAGCATAGGCAGGAAAGCAGAGGCAGGGCCTTCCAAAAAGAAAAAAGATAAAACTCATTTTATTTCAACCCTGAATACTCTAAATTTTATTTTAAAAAATATATAAAAAAACGTAAAATTAATTAATATAGAATTAAAGTTTCGTTATCATTTGGTGAGTTGGTTGAATTTTATTTTATTTTATTTGTTTGCCTCCCTGAAATCAACTTTTGCAACTTGGGATGTCTGGACTAGTAGAGATGGACTTGTAGAGACAGACTAGTAGAGATTTAATTTGAAATGAGCAACATGGTATTATTTGTTTTACGCAATTAATTACGCCACCACGACCTCAACTTCTGCTGCTGCCTCGCCCCACCCAACACACAGTTTTTTTTTCTCAGGAGCGATGCACTTGTGGTGAGATGTGGTGATCCGGTCTCGATCTGACCAAGTTACCAAATATACTTCTATTTAATTGAGCTAAACTTCTGATTAGTCACAGTTTAATCTGATATATTAGCCAGAGAATGCTGTCTCTGCTGCTGCATGCTGTTTACATGCACTGTATGTGCAGCGTTCACTGCTCGGTGCACATTTTGGTGCGTTTATTTAAATCCTTTAAACATCTCATGGAGCACTGTTCAATCCGTTATCCGGAAACAGAAAGGAGTATGGCACAACTGTGGTGTATATTAAATAAATCATTGATTTGACAAGTCAACAATTAAAAGAATCAATCAAACCACAATCGCACACTACTATATGATTCTGATTGTGTGATAGACAGATGTATTTGACATTTATGAAAATATGGAACAAATCATGTCCCATATTGGTTCAATACGAGACGCAACATTTAATTGCCAAATAAAGACGTTTCTGTATTTTATGGGATGGTGGGGTCAAAACCCCACCCCAAAAAATATTTATTTGCACACAACCCTTTCCCATCATGAAGGCCAACTCAAGACACAAATACATTACTATTTTCTTCCATTTTGTTGATTTTTTTTTTTTTTGCATTTATTTTGTTGATGTAACTCTGTCCATTATGGAGTTAAAATTATCATAGCAACAATCTATCCTCCGAAAGTTTTCTCGTTACAATATCTTCAAGAAACTTGAGAGATTGAATGCTTTAAGAGCCAAAATGGCAACACAGTACTAACCAAAAGCTGCAAAGACTTTCATGACTTGCAAGATAGTTTCAGAATGTTTCAGAAACACGACAAAAGTAAAAAATAAATGGGGACATGTGCTTTCTGTTTAGTACTACAAAGAGCTGACCTTCTGGTTATTTACAGTGTACACATTATAGTTTGGATCATAGACTGTGTATAGCTGGACAGAGCATCGTCTCTCAAAAGTGAAGCCACCACAGGTCGGGCGCCCCCTGCTGTTCGGTTTCAGAAAGCTGTGTAACCCCACCCATACCCATAGGTTTCAATGGTAAAACAGACAACTTTCAATCACGTTTTTTTCTAATATACTGTAATTCTACCTCCATTATTTAAATACAACAGCTAGTGTAACCTCTGCTTAGATAGTCAATTTTTTATATCCCCACAGAATTGGTTTTTTTAAAAGTTATTCAGCTCTATTCAAAAAAGGTGTGGTTATTGTAAAAGGGCTGGTTATGGGCGGGGTCCATAACAGACCATCAGCTCCGCTCTGCAGTCTGTGACTGCGAGGCAGCCCTCAGGGGTGGGTTTATTTAAATGAGTAGGCGGTCTCTCCACAGTCTTTCTCCCTCCTCTGGTCTCTACTGCGCAGACTCTGGTTTCAGGATCGCCAACATGGAGGAAGATTTTGGCTTCATTTTCATTGAATGAATGGGAACGGCGACACGGTGTCCATCTTTTTTTACAGTCTCTGGTTTGGATAAAGCTCCACTAGGTAGGATTGAGATTTTGTGCTCGTGGGCTCCCCCTACAGTTGTAGAGTGTAATAAATGTTTCAGGCAGATTAGTTTCTCTTTCTTGTTTTCTGGCTTTCACAGACATATTCGGTCTCTTTCCAGCTTCTGCCAGAGTGTCTGTATGTTAGTTGGTAAAGAATGAACCAGTAGTCCTTGTAGAACTGTTAGAACTAAAGGTCGGAAAGCAGGTCGCAGTTCTCGCGAGCGTTGGTCGCGGCCGCCTCGGAAAACTTACAGAGTCTGGTTTGAGCTCAGAGGAGCTCCGGCATAGACACGAGAGCACCGCTATTCCTCAAGGAACAAGGAAATCCTACCTAGTGCTGCTTTAAGCCTAAAGATTAAAAACCTGGTAATATTAAACATGGTCGACTTTATCAGAACATCAAGAGGAGAAAAAGACTCCTTGACACCAAACAGCCCAAATGTATCTGTGATTTATATCTTGTGAAATTGTTTGAAAAGTCATTTGGTGTAAGGCTAGAATTAGAGACTTGAAATCAGTGTTAGTGCTTGTGAGGAGTGCAATTAGTCAACAGATGTGTTTGGGGATGGGCTTAAAAGTGATGAAATACCTTCACACAAAAGGAAAGCTGGCTCTTGTAGCAATGCCACACTGGTTATTCCTGTTCCTGGACATCCTTATGTAGCCCTTTTCCCCCCATTGAACACCCCAGCTGCAAAACAAACCACTCAATTAATGTTGTTTTGATACATGTCCTATTATCCTCTTATTAGAGTCTTGCACTCTTCCCATGCTCATTACATTCATTTTACAATAATCATTTTTATACCTGTTCTTGACCATCCAGTAGTCTTGTCCACGCTTGTCAGTGCCATAACCAACAATCAGGACAGCATGATCCAGGTCACTGGTACTGCAGTACGGCTCATCATACACACCTTTGTAAATACAATCGAAATATTTGGTCATTAATTATAGTTTGTACTTTGGAAAATCAAGGAACTCGCGATCTACAGTCTATCCTGAATCTTTACTCTATTAATACTTAAATGGGTCTTGCACTCCAACGGCCTCCTGCCTCTTTTTGACTATAATGTCCAGCTGTCCCAGCAAATAGACCAGCTATTGTCCATGTGCTTGTAAAATAATACGGTAAATATACTCCCCCTATCATTAGTAATGCCCCAACACACCAGGAGGGTGAAGACTAGCACATGCCTCCTCTGACACATATGAAGTCAGCTTTCGCCTCTTTACAGAGTAGCATCACAACGCACTCGGAGAAAAGCGCAGCGACTCGGTTCTGATACATCAGCTCACACACGTCTTGTGCTGATCGACATCACCCTTTGGAGTGATGAGGAGAAAGAGCACCATCTACCCACCCAGAGAGAGAAAGACCAACTGTTCTCTCTTGGGGCTCCGGCAGCTGATGGCAAGCTTCATAAACAGGATTCGAACTGGCGATTTCCAGATACCTACAGTATATTCTAATGGTCTTCATTTCATAAGCTCTTCACACGGGCCATTATGTAGGAACCTCTTTATGGTAAGACCTTCCAGAGGCTCCAAAGTTTTTGGATTTTGATATAACCTGTTGCAGACCTGCCAACATGTGCGCTTTTTCCATAGCGGTAGGCCTGTCACAATAAGATTTTTTTGTGGACGATATATCGTCCCAGGAATTATTGCGATACCGATATTTTTGTCATTTTAAGACTATAAAATGCCACTGACATAATGATAAAAGAATAGCGTAAAAAAGCAATCATACCATTTTGAAGACCCCAATATTTAAATTAATCATAGTTTAGGAATTATATACTTATTTCTTAACCTACTGCAGTGTATGTATGGAGTCGCAGTTATTGAAGCATTGGTCAGTTTCACTGTTCACTGTTATATATTTGAACAAACAAACAAGTAAACGTAATAAACAATATCACGATTATCAAATATTATTGATGTCATGTTAATTTATTATATGATAAATCGTAATGTAATTATTGTGACAGGCCTATGTAGGGGGCATGCATTTTGACCTCGCAGTATGTTTGTACAATTCCAGGTTCTAAAGTGCACATATTGTATACATATCCGCATGTTTCAGTCAAGTCACCAGGTTGTCACTGAAGTTGATCCTGCCACTGATCCACAGAGACACCTGTCCCGATAATTACCATATCAACTTATCATACAATAAATGGACATTACCTCAATTATTTCTGGCAATCATGATATAATCTTGTCTAATTTGTTTCTTTGTATGTTTGTTCACATACATAATAGCGAACAGTATTTTAGCCAGTCTATGCTAAATGACCTGTGCTTCAATACCTGTTATTCCATACACACAGTGTGGACTGCAGTAGGTGAAGAAAAAAAGGTTCTACAATAAACAGTACTTTCGAAAGTAATACATATTGTTAAATAGTTAAGTAATGTCTCAACTAATTATTAATTCACACTGGTTAATACAATAATAAACATTATTGAATTTTAATGATTAAGAATTTTGTAAATAATCCCGCTCATGTAGCTTTCTATCAGCAGCCGGAGCCCTGAGAGAGCACAGTTGGCACAAAATATAGAGTGCGCTCACCGGTAATCAGACTACCTATATAATTTTTACTGAGCTTCACCTCATCACAATCTCTAAACAGACAGAATAAAATAGGGGTTGATTTGTTTTTAGAAATTTATTTCAAGGTTGGCAGGTCTGCTGTTGGTTAGATGGATTTTTCTGGATCTAGCTAAGCCTAATGATCTTGATACCCTTTCCTGAAGACCCCTGGGAGGTTATCTGAGGAATAGAACTGGAAGGTGTTCCGTTTGGTATCTATCGCTGCAGAAATGGGTCCAATTACAGCCACGGCTTTCTGAAGAATGGTCTCATCTCCACTGGGCAACTCTTCAAAACCACTGCAGGTCGCTTTACTGTTCTTCGGATTAAACCTGCACATCCCGTCCTACAAAGAATTAGCAAACAGAAACATAATTGGAATCAGGATAGACTGCAGCAGAGATTAGCACAAACATCTATAACATGCTGCCAACTCTAACCCTGTAAGCACAAGATCTAGCCAATCAAGGAAGTAACCTTATTGTTTGTCTGCTTTATTTAAACTTTTGCTGAGCTGTAAAATTTTTAAATCACAATCTCATCTCTATAAAAATTTCACCTCAATTCATCACCAGGTACTAGGCTCACCTTGCCCTCATAGGGATACGTAGCATCTGACTGCAGACCTTCGAACTCCACGTACTCAAAGGCATGCTCTATTGCACCTGATGCACAGCCACTGTTCCCATTCAACCAGGAGCAGTCAAGCAGCTGTTGCTCACTCAAGGTTACCAGTTGTCTGGTCTTCCGGAACAGCTGACCCTCCAGTGCCCCTGCCTTGAAGAGAAAGTGGAAGATTTTTTAAAAAATATTTAGTTGTTTTTTTTACACAGTTCTTCCACAATTTATCAGAGACAGTTAACTCCCACAGTTTAGGTGTAACAACAAAACTCAAAATGAACAAATGAATTGTTGCATTGCACTACTTTACACTAACAACTACACTATTAGCTAATGCTCCGGATTGCTTAATTCTAAGTAAGTATAAAAAAAAACATATTGGTGATCGGTTGTAAACAAAACAAAAAAAAAAGGTATTTATGCCTCCGTGCTTTATACAAATTAATATTTCTCCTTAAATAGGATTATTGAAATGTAGAAGCATTTAGGAATCACAGCAACACTTAAAAATAAGTAACCACATAACTGATGTAATTTCACATGTTTATCCTCCTGAGATCTGAACTTTTGCTTGATGTACATTTTTAATTTCTCCTAGCTGTTTGGGATTAGTAGACAATATATATATATATATTTATTGTAGCCTATTATTACATAAAATTGTTCTAAATGCATGCCATACCAAGACAGAGATGTTACTAAATACATAAATAAATGTACATGTCTGACTGGACTGGCTGTAGAAACTTTTGACTGGGATTCCAAACCATGTTATTTTTTAATCAGTTGAGTGCAATGTTGTCACGTGACCAACAGATGGTACGGGCAGTGTCTTCATTTAAAGCCAAAGGGACGAAATTTAAAGTTCTCCTTCTGCCATAATCTACTTTTTCTTGTTGTTTGTGAAAAACAGTAGGTCTCTCTGAGCTGTATATGTATGCTACATATGACACTGTTCTTCAACGTCCATTGTCTGCAGTAGCCAGTAAAAGAAAATGTTTAAAAAAACGAGTCTGAATCCAGACTGTCAGCTTACAGCTCTGTTTATACAGCTAGTTAACGTTAGCGATCTTGTGTAAGTAACTATAGGTTTAAATCGGATCTCCAGTGGATTCAGCATTTTACCGAGAGCTTTAATATACACTAGGGAAGCACGGTTTGACAAGGCAGCACAATTCGACAGAAGACTGGTCAAAAAGAAACTATTTAGCTAAAAGAAACTATGTCAATTCAGAGAGTCTGACATTAGGTGAAGATTAAGGGTTAACATTAACTAGCACTCAGTGCTATATCTAAGGCTGTATCTCTGAAAACATTTTGTATTTTAAGTTTTAGAGCTGTTAAATAGACTGTGGGAGGGAGGCAATTAGGTATTCTTTGCCTCAGTGCTGTTAGCCAATCAGAGGCGATATATTTGCATGTATGATTATTCATGAGCAAGAGCCAAAATTCTGTCTTTCTTCAGAGACCAGTAATTCAGTGAAGTAAAGCATGGCTAAATAGAAACATCTGAGCACTTTTTTCTCAAAGAACGGCTCAGATGGCATTCATTCATACTAGGGACACAACTAGACATTTTAAAATGAATGAAACAATTACGGAATGAGACCTTTAAAAAATGAATTATCATGGTGCAGTAAAGCAGAAATGTAGTCTCTGCATATGAGGACACAGGGTCTCAAGAGATTACTTTATTTTAAGTATATATATATATTTTTATATAAGTGTAATGTAATTTTAATAAATTTCGCTGGTGTTAAACATTGAAGTTACATTCATTTTGGTGACTTAACTAGGACTTGAGATGTGACTTGCCTACGTTGACTTGGAACTTGGCTCCTTTTAATAAAGTTAAAAATGATTTCCTGTACGTATGACCAAAAATTGTAATGTAAAACGTTGACTGCAAGCTATAGTCGCTTGGCTGTCGGGTTCTTTTGCTACCTAAACGTGGCACAGTAAGTGCTGTCAGATTATTTAGGATCACTAAATTTACTAAAATTACGAATTATAAGAAAATCTTATATGAAATATGAAATCATATTTGCCTATATTATTTTTTCCCCTCCCTCAGAAGGGCAATATCAGCCAAGGACGGCAAAAGGGCTGTTGCCCAAGCACATTGGGCCATAGCGTCTGCACGTCACTGCTCAACCACACATCTGCAGTGCAGAGCTTCACTGTGTGAGTTATGAAAATCCCATATAAAAGCGAAAAACAAGAAACCTTTGACGAATAAATCAACCACAAAAAATTGTATAGTTTCGTAATCAGTTACATCACTACCTACAACACTGAGGCTTTTGCCTAGCCCACTTTATACTGAACTGACAGAGGCCCATTACATAAAATGAGTTTAGAGATTAACAGAGATAAATTTGCACTTGATGACTAACAAAAAATAACCTTACAGAATGAACATCTTTACTGTATCTTTAAAGGTAAACTTATTGCATTTAACTTTGACGAGTTTTTTACCTCAGTATATCGTCAGAGGTGGGGACTCGAGTTTGGGACTTGAACTCGAGTCTGGGTGTCACTGCTAGACATAGTCCCATAGTCCCGATCTGATTTCAGAAGTGTTTGTTGGTCATATTTGATGACACCAGTAACATTTAGTGCAAAAAGAGTGACAAACACACAAACAACGAAAAACTGCACAAGTAAGTGGGAGCTCGCAACACGACAGCCATGTTTGGCGCCATATTGATGATTCAACTAATACAGTGACGAATGATCTTAATATGAGCTTAATATAACTAATCATAATATATATCATCTCTGATATCGTTATGCTGTTGTTTTATTTGGTTGATACTTTTATTCTGTGCCTGTATTTGGTAAATTAAAAAAAAAACATTTCCGAGCTGAAAAGGAAGAAAAAAGAGATGCTGTTGATTCATACTGTCAAACAATTTTGAGAATATATTTCTGGTGTTTTGTACTATTAAATAATTAGGCTAAAATATAATCTAATATATTAAAAGTAACACATCTACTTAGAGAGTGGGTTTATTGTGTCATTGTTTATTCTAAAATCCAGGTGTTAAACCAGGGATTAATATATAAAACTAGTGTGGATTACAATACTATACGCACTACATTCATTAATGCTTATAAATGAAATAAATACATTTACAGTTTCACATAAGCTTAATCTGTAGATTAAATTTTTGTTGGTGCTGGATGTAGTTTATAGTTGTAGTCAGACTGAAATTAAGCTCTGCTCAGTTTGCTGTGTACAGCCATTTTTTTTTTTACACATGTTACACATGTTCTCACGGTGGCTAAAGATCTAACGTACGTGACTTTTACTTTCACTTTTTATTTTAATATTTACAGCAGAATTTTTCTTATTTTCTAATAATCTTAGTTCTGTGTGCTGTAGATCTTGAGCCCTCCTGCAGTCCTGAAGGTTTCTGTGTGTCTGATAAAGTTTATGTGTGTATTCTAGCTAAGAATACCCACCCGGAGTCCAGTTTATTTTCTGCTGTTATCTCTCAGCAGCATCTCTGCAGCTTGGAGGTCTGTTAACACATTTGGCCCACCACAAACACCTCACAGAGGAACCTGCTGTGTGATCAGGAAGGAAGCTGCTCCTCATTCTTCAGAACTGACCACAGCTGGATGGTTAATTTCTTTAACTTACATCTGCTGTATTCGTCAGTCTGCAGATGTAGAGCATGCAAAATTATTTAGGGTCCAAGCATCGTACGGGCAGTAACCCTATTGGCTCGAATTAATATTATTATTATTATTATTATTATTATTATTACTACTACTTATTTATTTATTATAGCCTATATATTTTTTCTTCCTTAAGAAGAATCATTTTTATCAACATGGTTGTTTATAGAATGATGTATTCTGAATAATCCTGCTGCCATTATTTTAAAGGTCTTGTTTTGAGCATCTGAGACACACAAGCTTTATTATCTGAAAATCAGCGACACTAAAGAGACGCGTAAACACTTTCAAAGTTAACAAAGAAGGTCCTCCCATGTTATCTGATAGTGTTTGATAGAAGATTTTAAAGATTAATTCCTGCTATTAATGCAGAGACTACTAACAATTATTAGGTTCCCACAGGGTTCTGTTTTAGGGTCTATGAAGTTATGAGCAGTAGAACTGTCCGATTCAGAAGTTTAGAATTTGGTCCACTGTTTAAATTTGTGCTTCTGTTTATCTGATCACCAGGAATGTCTAAGAACCCAGAAACTCAAACTCTGTCTGAAAATGGATTATTTCTTATTAATTCTAAACATTACTGATCAGAAAATTTCCTGCAAAGACTTTAAGGGCATATAGTCCTGAGAGGGTTGTGTTGTTGCCAAATATTGTTATTTAATAACACAACCAGGAACATAGAAAGGCTTAACCAACCATCTGTGAGATGTTACTTATTGTATAACGTGTATTTTTCACAATATAAGGCGCACATCAAATCCTTTAATTTTCCCAAACATTGTCTGTACGCTTTATAATCCTGTGTGGCTTATGTATGAATTTTATCAGTCAGGTATTAAGGAGATTCCATGCTAAGCGCTAGTTCTTTGGCCATTCAGAGGTGAGTACTATCGGCCTTTAGCCTGCTGCTAACCCTAGCTAGCACTGCTGGAGCAGAATTAGCATTACCGCAAGCGGGCAGTCGCTAATGCTCCAGCTTTAGTGGAAATCTTGAAATTTAAGCCTACTCTAAACAAATGATTATAAATTTTTAAATGATTAATTTATATTAAACAATCGTATCCTGTAGCACCAGCACTTTAAACATAAACACACAAGCTTTATTATCTGAAAATCAGCAACACTAAAGTGAAGCGTGAAAACACTTTTTCTTAAGAAGGTCCTCCCATGTTATCCGATAGTGTTTGATAGGAGATGTTAACCCTTTTTGAACCTAGGTGTTATTATTCTGCTATTAAGTCCTGCCCCTGATAGCAGACGACTCCGATCCAGATCTGTTTTTTCTCCGGCAAACCCACACAACAGTAACAGCCTTTTTTCTGATTTAATCCTCCCTTTAAAGTCTATTTTATAAGTGCCCCTTTTACATATATTCAGTTTTAAGTCTATTTTATAATGATCCCTTTCAAATATATAATATTTCATTTTTTAAAATCTATTTTATAATTATTTCTTTCAAATAATATATTTAGATTTAGATTTTATAACTCTCCATTAAAAAAAATGCTTTAAGTCTATTTTATAATTCTTCCTTTCAAATATATTCAGTTTTTAATCTATTTTATAATTATTTCTTTCAAATAATATATTTCGATTCAGGTGTATTTTATAACTCTCCATTTAAAAAAATATTTTTAGCTTTAAGTCTATTTTATAATTCTCCCTTTCAAATTATATATATTTTTAAGTCTATTTTGTAATTGTTCCTTTTAAATAATATATTTCGTTTTAAGGCTATTTCTGGCAGAACCTTCACAGGTCGGGTCAGGGGCGGGTTTTCCGAAAACGATCAGTCTTAGCAAATAATGAACGAACTAACCAATGACGTGAGTAAAGAATGAGCCATGTTTCCTAAAGAGCTTCACAAAGTGAAAATTAACAAATGAGGTACATATACATATAGATACACATGACTAAATAAATAATCAAAAATCTAATCTAAAATCTATTTTAAAACATGAAACTTTTTTTAAAAGATTGTTTCTTTTTTTTTAATAGATTGTAGCATTAATATAGTTAATTTTGTTTATTAATTTAGTCATATGTGGTATTACATATGTTCCTTTATGTCTATATATATATATATATATATAAAATATATAAATACTAAAAATATATAAATTTTGGGAACTGAAAAAACTTCGTCTCTGAAAAAAAGTTGGAAAACGGAATAATGACCGTAACCTATATATCACATATATGACCATAACCTTTTAACAGTAAAGAAAAAAAATGGATCATAGAAACCTGTAACACTTGTTCTTGAAAATGTTTTATAGGGCAGTCTGAACAAATACTGCCTTAAAGATCCAAATTATTATGTAAAATAATAGTTCATTAAAAACAATTTAATGTATGATTTGTTGTACTTTTTTTTACATCAAATAATTAAAAGTAACTATGTAACTTTTACTCAAAATACATTTTAAATTGAGTACTTTTTTACTTTAACTCATAGAGTAGATTTTTAGATGGGTACTTTTACTTTTTTTACTTAAGTAGAATTTTAGCAAAGTAAAGGTACTTTTACTTGATTACAATTTTTCTGTACTTTTTCCACCTCTGTGTATGTCATCTGTAAAAAAGACAGAAAAAAAAGATGAATAAAAAGCACTGAAAAAAAAAGCAAAAGCAACCAGACGAAAGAGAATGGTGATTTATCTGACAGCCAGCAGGAGGTGCTGTAGGACTACAGCAAGATATGGAACCAGAGGCTGCAGGAAGGAGGTTATTAAAGTGCAGAGAAGGAGAGCGAGAGAGAAGGAGAGAGAGAGAGAGAGAGAGATGGGGGAGTGCAGAAAGATTGGAATAAAGAGAGAAACCATCAGCACAGATTTTTCAAAGCCCTGAAAAAAACAGAGAGCCAACACTGTACCTTACTGTACAAAAAAACACAAATCTTTTTATTTTGTTTTTTTTACTTCCACTGAATTCTCGATGGCCTCATTTTCATGGCAGGACCATTCGTTTACACTGGTTAAGAGCCAGTAACCATTTGCTGCGTTGTTAATCAGGACCAGTCAGTAGTAATCACCTGATCTGTCCGTCTCTTTCGAGCATGCTAACATAAATGGAGAACTGATCGAGATTTCACGCCGGCTACCGACCTTGTCTAACATCATTAACTACTGGCTTTAGCTCATCAGCTATGGACCTTGTCTCACATTCTTCTTCAACATTGCCATTGTAGCTTTAATGTTTTAAAAAAAAAAATAAAGATTTATGTTAAAATTTCCACCAATTCTTCTCCGCAATTTAGCCAGGCCGATTGTCCCACCCAATCAGCTGCTAGTCAGCTGTATATCCCACATCACTAGTGATGCCACAACACAAGGTGAACAAGGTTGCAGGCTAACACACGCCTCCTCCGATACATGTAAAGTCAGTCATCACCTAGCATTGCTGAGTAGCTTCACAGTGCGCTCCGAGGAAAGCGCAGAGACTCGGTTCTGATACATCAGCTCACAGACGCAGCCTTGTGCTGATCGACATCACCCTAGGAGTGATGAGGGGAAAGAGCACCATCTACTGTACTACTGTACCCATCCAGAGAGAGTGAAAACCAATTGTGCACTTTCAGGGCTCCAGCAACAAGCTGATGGCAAGCTGCATGATCAGGAGTTAAACCAGTGATCTCTCACGATCATAGTGGCAGCGCTTTTGACCGCTGGACCACTCAGCGGCCCTGTAGCTTTAATCTTTATCTGCAAAGCAATTTGCAACACCACCATTCATTTTACTGCAGTACTGGACATATGGAGATAAATGGAGTGCAATATTAATATTGTACGGTAGTGTATTCTTAAAAAATCAGAAAAAAAAACAATCAGTGTTTTGTCATATCGCCAAGAGTATCGTCATTGCAAAAATACCATGAAATATCGTGATATTATTTTAGGGCCATATTGCCCACCACTAGTGGGACTTTATCCTTGAACTAACGCTTTAATTAATAACGTCCCTGTCAGTAACACAATGTTAGCATGTTAGCTATGGGCCTTTGTTGTTGCAACATTGATCTGCTGTTTTAAAGGTGTGAGAAGAAGTTACACAATATTAAACAGGTAGGTTAAATATTGTGGCTGATCAGTAAAAAAAAATCCAGAAATCACATTTAAAAAAATAAAACATACATCTCTCAGCTGTGGAGAAAACAAATTCCTGTAAACCCCAGCGATTACACACTATTATACACTTTAATTCCATAGACAGTGTTCTCCCAGAGCTCTTATTCACCCTCATCTTTTTTAAGAACACTTCTTCTCCATCTCTTCAGACCACTGTAGCACAAAACACCACTCCACTGAACTGTTTTCACAATTCATGGCTCTGCCTGTTGGCTGGCAGGGCACTCGCTCTCACTGCAGCCTGATAACAGCACAGTTACTGCTGTTAATTTAACACTTGTAGGGTTGGAGAGAAGCGTAGCTGCAGAGTAAAGCCGTGTTACTGCAGTTCTTTAACTGAAGAGGAATGTGGCGCATCCTGAGACCTTTTTCACGCTAAAATCCTCAGATACTAGTGTACTATTTTAAGGCCTGAAGGCTTCGTAAATTCAGAAAAATGCAAACGACAGTGCTGATGAAATGCATTGCAAACAAACTCCCCTTCCTATACCTTTTTAGTGTACACTTCTAAGTCCCTGTAGTGGTTAATACACCCAGTACTCAAGGGGGCGATACAGGACACATTTAAAATTCCTCTTTGAAAGTAGACACAAGGACAGTGTTTTCATGGCTCTAATAGAAATAAAATCAGCTGTTGCTTGACAAAAAAAAGTTATTTGAAGGTTCTTACAGCTCCCTCATTTGCTAAATGCAATAGACAGTAGCTACAGATCCCTCCCTCAGACAAAGTCTGCTGGCTTATATTGCCATGTACTGCCTGGAGTTCTCAACTAGTAGACCAAAACAGCATTTCTCCACTTGATTAAGTAGGTGGGGCTCTGGTGGGGGTTGACGAGTGAGGGGTGGTGCCAGGGTGGTTCTATGCTTGTTTCCCGATTGTGACGTCTCAATAACAGAGCACCAAGATGTCTCATAGAAGTGTGCTTTCCTGCTATCCTGACACCAAACTCTTTCAACTGATTCAAAGAAAATGGGTAGATGTTTTTTTTCCCTCCAGTTTAACTAGTTTAACCAGTACTTATTAGCTTGCTAAATAAAAAAAAGGTGTCAGGCAAAAACAACATAAACAGTGCTGTTTGATTTTGCATGTCTGTGTATGTGAGTGAATGGCAATGTGATGGAAAAGTGAGTCATACTATTTGCACGAGGAGACTAGTGTATTTCTTTCTTAATTTTATGCTTCAGGGGTGTCCAACCTACGGCCCGCGGGCCATTTGCGGCCCGTTTCCTTATTTGGAGCGGCCCACGAGGTATTTTAGAAATAGAATGAAAGTTGACCCGCTGTTAAGCAGGTTTTTATTATGTGAGATTCAAAGGTTGAACGCTAGGTGTCAGAAACGTACCAAAGAGTCTAAAAGCGGAGAGGGTGCGCATTTCTAGCTCAGAAAAACGGACCAAAGAGTCTAAAAGCGGAGAGGGTGCGCATTTCTAGCTCAGAAAAACGGGCAAAAGTGTCCAAAAGCGGAGAGGATGTGCATTTCTAGCTCAGAAAAACAGGCCAAAGTGTCTAAAAGCGGAGAGGGTGTGCATTTCTAGCGCAGAAAAATGGGCCAAAGAGTCTAAAAGCGGAGAGGGTGCTGTAAATAAACGGAAGTGCTTTACTCACCCAACTAGAAAGGTTTCGGGAGATAAATCTGTGTGGATTAACATTCAGCACTCGTTTTATTTTTAAATTTGTTTTTACTTTTTAAGAATTGCAGTTTTGTTTACTTAACTTACTTAACTTCACTTAGCTTAGCTTGTTGCATAATGCGCCTTATAATCTGGTACACTTTATGTATAAAAATAGACCAGAAAATATACGTTTATTAATAGGCATTGTTTTCTGAGCGGCAATGAATTACAGTATAAACATTTGGATTTGGAAATGCAGTGACGCACAACGTGAAATGATCTGATCCAGAAATAAACCAGTGTTTGAAAATATGAATAAGTGCCCAGGCTGCTGAGTGCCCTGGTGAAATCATCCAGATGTTGGTCGGTAGGATGAATAGGGCTCCTGGTAGCGTCACGCTAATGCACGCTGAATAACTCCGGCAGCTCTAATTCAGTTTGAACAATTAGCCAAACACATTCAGAACAAGTTACAGTCCGAATCACTTACGCTGAATCACTCAGCAGTGCATCGGAGGCTCCGAGTCCCCGCGCTGAGCCGCTGGAGTGTGAAAGTCACATTACTGCACTATTATTCACTCAACGTGTGGGACGGCAGGCAATTTAGGCATGATTACCAGACAATTACAGAATCATTTACAAAGGTGTGAAATTAAGAGATGAGGGGAGAGAAGTAGAAGCAGAGCGAGAGAGGTGATCTATTTAGAGAGAGAGAGAGAGAGAGCATCTGAGAGAATGTAAGAGAGAAGGAGAGATGCAAACGGAACAAGATAGCGAGAGATAGATAGAAAGAAAGAAATAGAAGCTATTTGTGACTCATTCTTTAGAACTGCTGATTCTGATGGACAGTTTTATGGGTAATTCTTCCCCATATGAACGAAATGAGTTTTCACGTAAATGCAGAAATCAGACTGATCAAAACAAATCACAGTAGAGGAGAACAAAGACACGACTGCAAATTAAAACTTATTTTCATCAGCGTATCGTCCTCATCACTCAGTGTGTGTGTATATATGTGTGTGTGTGTGTGCATGCAGTGTGCCGTGTGAAAACATCTTCCGCATCCTTTCCTCAGCATGATCAAAGCCACCTGCCAGAGACTCTACAATAGGAAGAAGCACTCATTACATAAGCCATACCCTTTCCTTCAATTTACATTCATTATATTTCTCTGCGTGATACTCACTCATCCCCCTCATTCTTTCCACCTTCCCTCGTTTAGTTCTAAACTCCCCGAGGAATAAATAGCACAGCATGGCCAGCTGAAGAGTGGTCAAGCTAGTAGACCAGGGGCTGTTTTTAAGTGATCTATTGGAAAGTCGTCAACCCTGCACCCTGCTGCTTGATTTAGGGTGTATCAGTGTGTTTTTGCTATCATAACGACGGGAAAAGTACACCTTGCACAGCTCAAAATGCGCAAAAGTCATGTACTTTTTCACATTCTCTTAATTATCCCTACTGGAAAAACCAGCTCATGCCAGCTAAAGCTGTGTTTTGGAACCTGGTAACTGGTTTCTAGCTGGTAATTGGTTCATAGCTGGTCAGAACATCTAAAACCAGCTTGTAGATGGTCTGTACCTGGTAACTGGTTTCTAGCTGGTAACTGGTTCATAGCTGGTAATTGGTTCATAGCTGGTCATAACATCTAAAACCAGCTTGTAGCTGGTTTGCACCTGGTAACTGGTTTCTAGCTGGTAACTGGTTCAAAGCTGGTAACTGGTTCATAGCTGGTGATAACATCTAAAACCAGCTTGTAGATGGTCTGTACCTGGTAGCTGGTTTCTAGCTGGTAACTGGTTTCTAGCTGGTAATTGGTTCATAGCTGGTCATAAAATCTAAAACCAGCTTGTAGCTGGTTTGCACCTGGTAACTGGTTTCTAGCTGGTAACTGGTGTATAGCTGGTCATAACACCTAAAACCAGCTTGTAGCTGGTTTGCACCTGGTAACTTACCAGCTTTAGCTGGTATGAGCTGTTTTTTTTCCAGTAGGGTAATCATGGGTGTGTTTTGGGTGTGATGTCTAAAAAACTTCTCAACAGAAGAAAAACTGATCAGCACGCTCACCTTGAAGGTGTGTGAACAGCAGTGTTATTTTATTTAGAGTTCAGATTATTGTTGATGTACGGTTGAGTTTGTGCACTGCTGTGTGCTACGTGTGTGTGTGTAACTGTTACCAAGATAGCAATGAACATCTGTGTAGGTTGTTTTTAATCAGATCGGTGGCGCACCTGTGTTTTTCATTGTCAAGATAGCAATACGCCAGAAATGTACCTGAACACACCTCATTTTGCAGACCACCTCACCCATCGGCGTGGATATATTTGTGGATAAGCTTTGTTGCTATTTTTTAAACAATGCAGGGGCATGGTGTGAAATGACTTTTTTTTTTTGGGGGGGGGGGGGGTGTAAGATAGCAATGAACATCCCAGGCAGGGCTGTTTCTAGGTATTTGGGGACTCCAAGAAAAATGCATGGATAACTCATGCTTTATAATTATTACAGTTTCATATTTTGCCTGGCTACTGCCAGCAACTATTGGAAGGGACCAGTCATTGTCTGGGGGCCCCAGGCCAGCTTGGGGTCCTAGGAAATTGATTGGTTTGCTTGCCTTGTTGCAACAGGCCTGCGCGCAGAATTAAGATAGGGCTCCAGGGTTTATTTTAATGTTTTAGCTTAGAAATATTAGAGCAGTTCTCAGGGACCACCACTCTACTACATACGTATATATATTTTCCTCAACGAATGATATAACAGATACATGTATATAGATGCCTGATATACATTTTAAACGTATATGTAATATGTCCCATATGTATTATAATAATGTATATAGTATTAGTTTTTTCAAGTCACACATACAAACACTCACACACACACAAACACACACAGCCGTCTGGCATTTCTGTGGTATTATGTAACCTAAAAAATCTGATCTACTCTCATGGAGTTCATAAAGTTGACAGTGATGATCATGGACACACACACATGACCTGTGTTCTGTATGTGAACACACTGGCATTTATTTCTATCCACTGTCTGACATTTTAACCTTGAGCACAGGTATAATAATAGTAAATATCATAGACACATACAGAATGTACACTATTTGGGCACCCCTGATCATTTTTAAGATTTTCTTTAATAAATCATTGGTTGTTCGGATTAGCAACTTCAGTTAAATATAACATATAGCAGACGAACACAGTGATATTTAAGAAGTAAAATTAAGATGGTGAAAACTTAGTCTTAATCAACCCACAGACCAGCTCCAAAGACCTACAACATCATCATCTTGCTGCAGATGGAGTCACTGTGCATCGTTCAGCTATTCACTATTCAGCGCACTTTACCCAAGTAGAGTCTGTATGTGAGAGTAATTAATGCAGAAGAAGCCTTTTCTGAGCACCACAGCGCCACAAACAGAGTCGATTGAGGTATGCAAAAGCTAAAGCACATTTAGACAAGCTTCCAGCTTCATTTTGGAATAAGGTGCTGTGGCTAACCTTGGCTAGCACTGCTAAACAGCATTAGCATTAACACTAGCGGTTAGCCGCTAATGCTAATGCTCCAGCTTTAGTGAAAATCTGGAAATCTAAGCTCACTGTAAATAAACAGAGGCGCTTAACTCTCCCAGGAAAACATTTTTCAGGAGAGAAATCTGTGTTCGTTTGACTTGTCTGACTCATCTGATTTTTTTTTTTTTTTTAACAATTACAGTTTTGTTTACTTAACTTCACAGGTCTAGCCACACAGCTTAGCCTCACAGGTCTAGCCTCCCAGCAGCAAGACCTGCTGAATTTAGAAGGAAAATATTGCGACACCATAAAGCGCATTTTATAATCCAGTGTACTTAAAACAAACATTCAATGAATTTTGCTTGATTTAAGTCTTACTTTATTTAATTTGAGACTTTGCGAGCCCTTTTAAAAATAAATCTTACAAAGACAAATGCCATATTTTTTGATAAAAAATAAGCATATATGTCCTAATTTAGATATAGTTCGTCTAATTTATGCCAATGGATTTTTTGCAGTGCAAATATGATTGGACCTGAGATAAAACAAGCACACACACTTATAAAAGCTGCCCTCCTGATGCTGCTGATTTGTTCTGATCTCTCTGGCATTTCACTCTGCTGTAAATAGAAGAGCAGGCTAATGCTAAACGCTCTGATTCAGTTTGTCTGATTTCGTCATAAATGTTAAATCTGTCATCGTGTGTGTATATGTGTTATAGAGGATGTGTGAGTGTGTGTGTGTGTGTGTGTGTGTGTTATAGAGGATGTGTGAGAGTGTGTGTGCACGTATGTGTGTGCTCTCATGCTTTATATTGTTGCAGTTTGATGTGTGATGTGGCATTTAGCTGAAAGTCAAACAGTGTCAAGCCTGTATAATAAAAGACTCCTCATCCCTTTCTTTGTGACTGACAGCTGAGCACACACACACACACACACATACACACACACACACACACAAGCACAGGCAATGTCCTCGCTCTGTCCTGCAGTGTGTAATAGTGCCGCTCCGGAGAGAATGTGAAAATCCCGCCAGCCTGTAGTGCCCCATTAACTCACTGCAGTGGCTGGAGGTCCAGAATATGACGAGTCGTCTGAGGAGACGCTCGCGCTGGACATGAGTGGACGGAGCAGTGGGGGACAAATGGAGAAAAGCCATTTAAAGCAGAAAGAGAAAATCGAGGGACGAACTGAAGTTGCTAGGTGGTTGCTGTGGTGTTGCGAGTGTTTGAATTTGAATTGTTTTGTACTTGTTAAGATGGTTTCTGTGGGATGGTTCCTATGACAAAAATGACTAGGTGGATACTAGTTATCACCCAGCTTCATTCAGACTCCATTGCCCAGAATGCACCATTTACCCCACTGACATCCCCCATTTGGTTGATCTGGTGTTACTAGGTAGTTGTGTGATGTTTCTAACTGATGTTGCTCTGGAATTGTTAATGAGCTGCTGGATAGTGCCTATAAAGTGGCTAGGTGGTTGGTGTGGTATATCAGAAGGTTGCTCTGGTGTTGCTAGGTAGCGGCTATGATGTTGCTGATTGGTGTTGCTTTGAAATTGTTTATGAGCTGCTGGATAATGCCGATGATGGGCTATGTGGTTGGTGTTGTATCTAAGGTGATTGCTCTGGTGTTACTAAGTAGTTGCTATGATGTTGCTAATTGGTGTTGCTTTGGAATTGTTAATAAGCTGCTGGATAATTCCGATGGAGGGCTAGGTGGTTGGTTTGGTATCTTAGGTGGTTGATCTGGTGTTGCTTAGTAGTCAACTAGCCTGATCCTAATGGTAATGCAAGCTTTTGTGTATTGGCTAATTAAATTTACAGAATAATAGAAGATATGGTGATTTCTAACCTGTCATGTGTGGGGCCAACCAATCAGCCATGGATATTGTATTGGTACCAATGCTGGTCAACCAATTTAGCCATGCTAGTCAGCCAGCTTCTTCCCATGGAGTTCCAGCATTACTGCTTTAATAAAGACTATAAATGTTTATTTTAAGCCTCTTCTCCATATATGGTCCTCTTTCACTCAGTTCCACTTCCATTTCCAATTACATTCCTGAATTGGTCTTCACAGGCTGCCGAGGTGATGAGCCCAGGAGGTGCTGTACTGGCTAATCAAACATGTCCAGGTACATACACACACACACACAGGCTTTCACTGTCTTGCATCACACATATACACACTCACCTGGACGTGAACAGCGTGTTCATGCAGAGAGATCCATAAATATTATAAATCGATCAGGATGAGCGATAGGACGAAGAGAGAAAACAGATGAAGCCTGATTTCACTCATTGATTCTGTTGGGTCAGCTGGGACTCCCACACTCTCTGCACAACCCCAAATCAGAAACAGTAAGGAAAATACAGTCCCAGGAAGAAAACGCAAAAAATTACCTTAAATTAAATTAAAATGCAGTGTTTCTTACATTTACTTGAACTTTTTTTTTATTGCAGACCGTATAAATCCAAGATATTATATTATATATAGTGGCTGTGGACTCTGAGTAAATTGAGTTCTCCTCAGCAAGCTGCTGAACATCATGGACAATGTTCACCACCCTCTGCACAGCACCATCACCAGGCAGAGGAGCTCATTCAGCGGCAGACTACTGTCCCAGTCCTGCTCCACAGACAGACTCAGAAAGTCTTTTGTCCCTCAGGCCATAAGACTGTTTAACTCCTCTCAGCACAGCAAACTGAAGACTCTGTGACACTTTTTTATTCTGGTAACTCTGACCACACATAGACACACCCCCATCTATGGACACACTCTCAGTCTTGCTGATGCCTATAACACTATTTTTCTATCTATCTATCTATCTATCTATCTATCTATCTATCTATCTATCTATCTATCTATCTATCTATCTATCTATCTATCTATCTATCTATCTATCTATCTATCTATCTATCTATCTAAATGAAACCAGAATGTGAGTGGGGAGGGGAGTGCAGGGAGGAGGGCCAGCTAACAGGTGATTACATGAATTGAATTTCAGGAACATGTGCAAATTGCACCTTTGTCTTTTATTTATATCCAGCCAATAGGAGGTCAATGGTAATTCGTATATAAGTGTAAATTATCTATATATTATATAAGATAATTAAAACAATAATTAAAAGAATGATATTTCCAAAAGAATATAGATAGGATTGAAATAAAGCTATTTATATCTATATACTTTTGGAAATATCACTCAAAAATAGTACATTTATATCCTGAAATGTGTTTTTTTTAGAATGTACAAATATTTCTTTAATTCTACAGGATTGTAAAAGATTTACTCTATAGTGTCAGGATTTAGAAGGAGGCAAAAATTGCTTCCTTTTTCTTTTTGACATATCTAATCCAGAAAAGGTACATTTATTTTCTGAAATGTATCAATAATAACAAAAAAAGTATTAGAGATTTTTTATTTATATACATTTTTTAAGGTTTATACTTTAGTTTTCTCACCCTGGGCCATGTACCCAAAGCCTTTAAAACAGCTGTAATTAAACCTCTGATCAAGAAACCAAATCTTGATCCTAGTGTACTGTCTAACTATAGACCTATTTCAAACTTACCGTTTATTTCTAAGATTTTAGAAAAAGCTGTAGCCCAACAACTTTGCTCTTACCTGCAAAGAAACCAGATCTATGAAAAATTTCAATCTGGATTTAGGCCTCATCATAGCACTGAGACAGCTTTAGTTAGAATAACAAACGATCTACTTATAGCCGCCGACCAAGGCTGTGTTTCCCTACTCGTACTTCTCGATCTGAGCTCAGCCTTTGATACAATAGATCATACTATCCTTTTAGAAAGAATTCCACAAGGCTCTATATTAGGACCGTTATTATTTACATTATATATGCTCCCACTGGGCAAAGTTATTAGAAAACACAATGTGAATTTTCATTGTTATGCGGATGACACACAGCTCTTCATATCAGCCAAACCTGATGACAGAGTGAGATTAAAGAAAATCGAGGATTGTGTAGAAGATGTAAAATCATGGATGTCGCACAACTTCCTCCTATTAAATAGTGATAAAACAGAAGTTCTCCTATTAGGCCCCAAAGCTGCTAGAAATAAATTATCAGACTTAATGTTAAATCTGGCTGACTTCTCAGCCACCCCTGGTTCAGCAGCTAAAAACCTTATTAAAAGTTATTATAGATTCAGATCGAGCATTCGATAAACACATATCTAATGTTACTAGAACAGCTTTTCTACACCTCCGTAATATTGCCAAGCTAAGAAATGCCCTATCACTGCATGACGCAGAAAAATTAGTCCATGCCTTTATTACCTCAAGGCTAGATTATTGTAATGCGCTACTGTCTGGATGTTCCGGCAGTAACTTAAATAAACTTCAGCTAGTTCAAAATGCTGCAGCCAGGGTCCTTACTAAAACTAGAAAATTTGAGCACATTAGTCCAGTCCTATCAGCACTGCATTGGCTTCCAGTCAAATTCTATAAAATTCTCCTGTTAACGTATAAAGCCCTACAAGGGCTCGCTCCTGAGTATTTACGAGACCTCATCTCCTGTTATGAACCACCGCGATTACCGTACTTAGATCTCAGGGTGCTGGTTTATTAGTAGTTCCTAAAATTCAGAGGAGCTCTGCAGGAGGAAGAGCTTTCTCTTATAAAGCTCCTCAACTCTGGAATAATCTCCCCGAATATGTTCGGGACTCAGACACAGTCTCAATCTTTAAGTCTAGACTGAAAACTTACTTGTTTAGTTTAGCTTTTGGTAATTAATGTTTTTCCCTTTAGATAAGGCTGCAGATTCAGGGGTTCATGGACAGAGGGAATTGTGGTAAACTGAGATGCTGGTGCTGTTGTTCTCCCACTGCTCACGGTCACTCAGGTTTGTGGACGGTGGAGTGGGTGGATGCCAGTGTTTCAGGGAGCCTCCATGTCTATGTTACCTTCTGGCTCTCTGCCTTTAGTTATGCTGTTTTATTTAGATCTGCCGGAGTCATTAGCCACAAATGTTTTATATTCTCTGATTTTTATAAAGAAATAAAAAAATAATAATTTAAAGGCACACTATGCAACATTTTTCTGTTAATTATTGAGTTTGAAACTGTTTTAGATGAATATATGGGTATATACAAAGGGAATAAACGTTCTCTCGGCCGCCCTTGTTGTCTGTAGGGGAAACAACACTGTTGTTGTTTTTTCTGTTGCTGGATAGCTAAGTGGCTAGTGGGGATGTGGCTAGTTTAGTTAGTTAGCTAGCTTACTGACTAAAAATGGGTGTATTGGTAATATTAAGCTAGACACCAGCCTTTCCATCACTTGATATTGGGCAAACTTGTTTCATAAGTAAAGTTTAGTATTGGGAACGTGAGGTTTACTTTATTAAATAGATCATTATTTGGCAATGATTTGGTTTGAAGTGTGATTTTTAACAATGAGCTGCATTAATCTGAATCTGGTACAAGATGTAATCACGTTTGCAGCCATAAAACTCTAAACTACTGGCTTTGGTTTTTGATTGTTTTACTTTCAACCATGCAATGCATAACCCCTTTTCTGTTACATTCGCTGGTCTGCTGTTCTTCAAACAATTATGGGTGGAGAATTATGAGGGAGGAACCAAAGGGACAGTTCTCCTGGCCTGTAGGGGGAGCATCATAAGAGGATCAGCCCTTGGGAAAATGAATTACCCACCCCTGCTCTAAAGGGCACTTTAACAATGTTTTATTTCACCTTTATTTCACCAGGCTAGTCATTAAGAACACGTTCTTATTTACAATAACGGCCTGGGTGCACTATCAGGGAGGGCAGTTGCCCCCCCTCCTGCTCCCCCCTTGAGTTCGCCAGTGTACAGTATAGGACAGTAGAATATATACTAACTTTCCTTGGTAAGCAAACAGTGAGTGTGTATATCAGTAGAAGAAAGAGACACATCAGTCAATGGGCTCTAAGCAGGATATCCCAAACTTTATTTCCTGTGTAGAGGTGTACCATGGGGAGCAATCACAGTTAGTGGACTTCCTTCTTATTAGTTTGAGTGCAACATAAAAGAAAAATCAGGACAACAAAATCAGGATCTTCAATTCGTCAAAGACAAATTAAAACAAACCAAGACAACCAATAGAAACCGAAAGGGGAAAGAGAGGAGGGTAGAAGATAGAAGACGGAGAAAGAGTGGAACGAGGGATTGACTGAAAGAAGGGTGGAGAGGGCTGGATGGAACAATACTGACACCTTGCATCAAGCAATCTGGTTACGTCTGATTTAATCTGATTATTGAGGCAGGCAGCTCTAGCAGTCTCTAGACTGCTAGAAACTCATGAGAGAATCCAATCTATCCACTGAGGCGCACATAAAAATCCTTTAATTATCTCTAAAATCATCAGTGCTCCTTATAATCCAGTGGTTCTTATGTATGAATTTTACCAGTCAGGTTGTAAGGAGCAGTAAAGCCTCTGCTGAAGTACAGCACTATTCAGTATTTCAGTTTAGCAGTATTAGCCACTGCTAATACAAGCAAATATGTTTTATTTCCTTTTTAAATAATCTGGATTGTTTATTATTCTAAAACCATTGGGAATTTTGAAAATATCAATGTAGAAAAGTTCTGACAAAAATCTGATCTGTAGTTAATCTCTTTTTTTGTTGAACTGTAGCCAGTGGAAAATGTGTAAATAAAAACATCAAGTTAGTGTCAGATTATTAGTAAACACTATTTATAATGGCAAGCAAATCTCATCTTTTTTTTCTTTTTATAATTTAGATATGATAAAATTCTAACCTGCAGAAAATGTGAAAAGAAAAATATTAAGTTAGTGTTTGGATTGTTGTCTAATATTTTAACCATCAGCATAAATATGAAAAAAAAAGTATATATATATATATATATATATATATATATATATATATATATATATATATATATATATATATATATATATATATTTAATTTTTTTTTTATATGAAATCAACAATGCAGCTTAACCACAGTTTATACTCACAAGCAAATGCAAGATATCCTTGATGTAAGAGGGGCTTTGAAATTTGTCTTCCCTTTTTTACATATGTTGGATTATAATTTTCATATATTGTTTTATAATAAAAATAAAATTGATCAGAAGCGTAAAAATAAAAAAAGATAAGTTCGTTTTTGGAAGTGCTTGATTATTAAACCAATAAATTGAGGTAAGCATTTTACTAATATATAACTCATTTTCTATTTTCTATTTTCCTGTTTTTAATAAATAAGTTGATATAACTTGATATAACGTCCTAATCATGAATACATTCACTGTAACTACAGACATTTATCTCTTTCAGTTATAGTTTCCAGTTATGAGGCTGAAAAGCTGCCCAATGGTGTTTTGTAATAATATATCACATATTATATACTGTATTGTCAAGGTTTATTTCAGTCAGTGGCGCACCTGTGTTTTTTTTCCGCAACCAAATTCGCAACATGCCATAAATTTATCTGAAAACACACTTCACTTCCAGACCACCGCGCCCACCAGTGTAGATTTATTCCTAAACTCTGATGCTATTGACGGGGTGTAAGATAGCAAAGAGCATTGCGACGCATCTCGCACTTGGTGCCCCAGAAGTTAGTAGTTGGAATGTATGGTTTTTCATAGGATGTACATGGTCTTAGAGATTGAGAACCCCTACTGAAGACCATATTCACCATCCCTGAGTCCCTCCATCTGCAATACTAATCCGTTCCACTGCTGGAGAGAACACAGCCTTTTAAAAACTGTCACCACTGATACCACTGCTCTGCAGCTAATTATCACTCTGTATTATGATATTCATATCTGTCATCTATCAGTGATTAAGATAATAACAGTGCAGCAGCCTTCAGACAGGCAGAGGCCAGATCAAATCTATCTTTTAGAACAGACGACGTACCGACACGGGATGCCTGTTAATGCAAGGAGCCAGCAGAGATATGGACCATGGGGTGGAGAGAGAGAGAGAGAGAGAATGACTGAGAGAGAGAGTGAGAGAGAGAGAGAGAGAGAAAGACTGAGAGAGAGAGAGAGAGAGAGAGAAAAATACAAAGATATTATCAAAGATATTATTAAACCCCTGAAAAAACTAGAGTCCATCTGAGCAGTGGGGGGGAAATAAAGGGTCTGGGGGGCTCAAAATGTCTCACACACACACACACACACACACACACACACACACGCAAGCACACACACAGAAAGACATTCTCCAGACATTATCTTGTTGTCAACAAGACAGATCATATACATTTGCAAGATGCAGACCAGGTCCAGCACAATTTTGAACATTACGCGTCCCCTCATGTCTCATATTAGTGTAAGTAACTTAACACCGGATATAACACACATCCTCTCACACACACACACACACACAGGCACACACACTGTCACACACTCTCACACACACACACACACACTGCTCAGCGAAGGAGTAAGGACGAAACAAGCATCGAGCGGAAAAAAAAATAATGAAAAAAAAAATAAAAAGAACGGAGAGAGATAACAGCGACCTATCCGAAAGGCAATATTTGTCATTCTTGAGTTGACCAAGGGTTGAAAATAAATATATGCGCTGCTCTGTGATAATGCCAAGGCAACCGACACTCGCCTTTCACTTTGAACTGTACAGTATATACATATGAAACTCTTCAATGACAAAATATCCTTTGATGTACAATAGTCTCTTATAATGTCAAATAATACAACCATGGCAACAAGCAAGAAGAGGCGTTGTTATCGTTATCGTTATCATTAATATTAATATCGTAATTATCATTATTATTATTATTTTTATTATTATTATTATTATTATTGTACAAGTACCCATGCATCCCTCGTGTTAAAACTCCCATGTACTGACTAGAACGACAGATACTGCCTTTTCCATTGACATGTGCAAGTTAAGACCAAGAGATTTTTAAAAACTCCTTCCGAATAAAACTTAAAAAGTAGCGAGAGATTGAAACAAACCAAACGAACCAAAACAGACAAACAAACAAACAAACAAAAATTCAAATATCTATACACCTTTCGAACCTCCGTCAACAGACATGAACGAATGGGTTACTGCTTACTATATACAGACAGGTTAGCATCCATGCACAGTGTCAACAAGTAGCACATTAACATTCCAAATATGAATGTGGGGGGTGGGGGGGCGGGGCAAGGCAGGGGCGGGGCTTAGGAGGGAGTAGGAGGGAGGGTTGTCGGCTGTCACAGGCGGGCTTTGAAATGCAGTAACGCCCGCCCACAGTCACACCCACAGGTCGGAAGTGGACCTTTGGAGCAGACGCGGCCACTAGAGGAGCGCCGGGGGATGGGGAGCGCCGTGGCCTGTAGGGGGCGTGCGTCCCCGTCCCCCCCCGAGGCGCCCCAGGCAAGCCCCTCGAGTGTGAACAAACACACACCCACACATTCGTACACACACATATAGGCCTACACTCATACACACATTTAGGTGCAGACACATCTCCAGACAGGTCGCTGCGGCCAGCAGCTGGACGTGGGCAGCAGGAGGCTGCGGCGCGCGGGAAGTCCACGGCGGCTTCTTCCCCCCCCTGTCCACAGAGGGACGCGGAGTATGGCTGTATTTCACGTTGAGTCCACCCACCGTCCTCCTTTAGAGCTCTTTACGCTTTTTATTGTTTCGTTTCTCTTTTTTTTTTTTTTTAACGAGTGTCAGGGTTCAGTCAGAGAACGAGAAAACAAGAGAACGAGAAAACGGGTCACGTTCTTGTTTTTTCCTTTGTCTCAAATTTTCAAATCTTTCACGTATCACGTGGTTGTAGGTGTTGGGTCCTGAAAACGGCCGCATGACGGCGGGTCTTCTTCAGTGTCCGCTTCATTCATTTTTTTCCGTAAGAAAACACGGGAGCCAGTGCAACCATTTCTCTTTTTTCTCTCTCTCTTTTTTTTTTTAGGCGATCGTTAAAAACTAGCAAACAAACAAAAAAACGAAAACAAAAGAGGGTTCCAACACCTTGGGTGTATGGACCTGAAAAAAAAAAGAAAAGAAAAGAAAAAAAAGAAAAGAAACAAGCCCAAAACAAAAACGAAGAACAGACATTTTAGAGTTGTACACTTTTCTCCTACATACATCAAAATACCCCCAACCCTAATGCACTCCAATTCCCAGAATTCCCTTTAAAAACGAAATCAGCAAATCTTTAGATGCTCTGCCAGCTGTGAAAAGATCGAGACACAGTGGGCGAGGGTGCAGGCAGTACCCCTCGCTTCCAAATTGAAAGTGAACATCACGTATAAATCTTCATAAGAAAATGCCCCAGCCAGGGGAACAAAAACATTACCAAGGCGTTTTCAGTCGATTCTAACGTTTCTCTGGGGCAATGTTTTTGGTGTTGGTAAAAAAAAAAAAAAAAAACGTCAGTTACGAATACAAAACCCACTTCTGTAGCTAGGCAGCACTAGAACTCTAGAACTCTAGAAAGTCTATTAGTCAAATTGTCATCCAGAAAGACCCTTTCCCTTTGGCAAATTTGGAGCAGACTAAAACTACGCATCAGCCATACTAATCGTCTCAAATCTAAAGTAGGCGACTACTTCAGTCTTAAAATCTACGTCAGCTCTAGTCTAGAATATATCCCCGAAGATTGAAAATCTGGACAAGAGAGAGAGAAAAAAATCTTGCCGTCCCTTTTTTTCCCCCGTCAACGTTTAAAGCCATTCTAATAGGAATTATTCGTATATATAATCTTTAGCTCGATTAAAAAAACCTAGCGATTCTAAGGAAGTTTGGTGCCTCATCCAGACTAGATCTACGACTTTAAAACTGGACTACGTCTAAAGTTGTTTCTTCTAAAACCCCGGATAGTCTGCAGTGTTTGCCTCGCACGTCCAAATACGCAGCAGGTTATGAAATAATCTCAGCAGGACTGGAGGGATCAGGCTCCCTCGTAAACTCCACACAGATGAAAATGTGTGTGTGTGTAAGTGTGTGTGTGTAAGTGTGTATGTGTGTGTAAATAGTAGTAAATCTATGAGACCATGGCTACCGACTTTGACTTGACTTGACATGTTTATGCCTCCTTTGCGTGGTCGCGGTCGTGTGTATGCAAATTGGGCTTGGGGACAATAACAGTCGTCAGTGTAAACTCTTGGTCTGAAGTCGTCGGCGGTCGGACAGGTGGGATGGAAGCAATCCGGGCAAATCGAGTTTACCTTCGACGCTCTTTGACAATGAACTACATACAGCTTAGATCCTTCAGGCAGCAACTGCAGCAACTGTTTTAAAATCTTTTAAAAATAGTGGGTATCTAGACATGGGGTCAACTGAAAGTTCTACTTCTATGATGTCGTTCCAAGAAACCATTTCAGGCTGCAATAATAAATTAATAAGGGTGACGATTATCCAATCCCCTTTCATTATTTCATATTAGTAATGCCCCAACACTAGGAGGACACTGTTGCAGCATCAATAGGCAGCATCAGAGCGCACTTGGAGGAAAGCGCAGCGACCCAGCTCTGATACATTAGCTAATAGACGCCTGGGCTGACCAGCATTATAGTTGGAGTATTGAGGAGAGCAAGTGCCATCAATCCATTTAAGAGAAAACATGGCCGGTTGTGCTCTCTCGGACTCCGGCTGCTGATAGAGAAGCAGCATGATTCAAATGTCAAATGCACAATTTTTCAGTGTGTCAGGAGCTTGATAGGCAGAAATTAATGAGTAAATAAGTCAATAAATTCATTACACTCTGAGCACGTGCTGCGGTTAAAGGGATCTGCTGTTGGTTAAGACCCAATCCCATTGCCCAATTCCTCTATCCCCTACCACTTAGACCTACAGCTTTGATTTGCATATTCACACCTAACGGTAGGGTGTCCTGATTTTTGTTGGAATAGCCGGGTTAAGTGTGAACCGTTCTCAACTGAAATATTCCACCAGCACCAAGATTGATGTGTTTTCTTCTTTAGAAAATAAGCAAGCAATAACCATTGCATTATCTTAATTTAATTTAATGTAGTTTCAATGTATCGTGACCCTTTTCTTTATAACAAGCAGAATAAATTGCTAGTGGTGTGTTTCAACAGCTGCCTAAATTTCCCATTCCACCTTAAATGGTACAGCAGTTACATTCATTCAGCTCAGGCTGGTGCAGGGATTTAAGGTGGAACTAAAAATTGAAGCAGTAAGCTTGCGAATTTGCAAACTTCAGCTCCCTAATCGTCCAAATTCAGTGAAACTCGAAAATGAAGGGGTCAGGGGTGAAGCCGTCTCCTGACTCCTGGTTCCTAAAGGCAGAATTTCTAAAAACTTGGTGCCGTGACCCGGACGGCATATTTCTAACAACTTCTGACTCCTGATTCCTGAAAGCCAAATTTCTAACAGGGGTACAAGTGAGACATTTGGATTCAGATTTGGATCCTCAAAGTTCACTTCCAACTGTACCAACTGGACGTTTTTTTTCGGCTTGTGTCATTCGTAACCACCCTTAAAATTGCTGACTACCCTCAAAAGTCTATTTTATTTTGGGAATTCCAAATTCCAAAGAGAACGTTTGGAATGCACTTCTGGTGTATCTCATCTTCGGGCCCTGGATGAGTCCTTTGCCAAACTAATGCTAATAGATACCAAGACCCAACCCTAGTCCTAGAGGGCTTCCCTCCTGCACAGTTTGTTCCAACCTTGATCTAACATGCTGGATTAACCTAATCAAGGTCTTCAGGAGGCTTCATGAATATGAGAGCACGGTATTACCTCTGATTAGTGCTGAAGTTAAACTCTACAGGAGGGCGGCTCTTCGGGAGAAGGCCTGGAGGTACGGTTGTTCCACCGTAGCAGCGTAATTAGCTCGCCATCTCGGTAATTGTAGTGTAATTAGTTTATAGTATAATTAAATGCCCAAATGACATTTGACTTGCACGAGCTTTCCATCAAGAATTCAATATTTATCTCAAATTCCACAGTAATGGAATTGAATTTGACATTGGAATCACGGCAAAATCCTTCTGACTGGTTGGTACCTTTGCTAAAAATCAACACTGCTCTACAGTGATTGAGAAAAAAACCCCAACTAGGACGTTACTTAACGTTGCCAATTTGAGTGTAGCGACTCTATTGAATGACAATTCCATTGAATAACGACAATAAATAGCAGTACGTACGTCCACCATGCTCTCTGTTATAACACATTAGCTCGCCCTGCACTGGCTGTGGTGCTGTTTAAAGAGTTTCTCATTAGAGATTTTTTTTTTTAACTGAGAGAAAAGTTCTATTGCTCGGTCTGTAGCACAAGCTTCTGCCCTGTAACGAAAACTACAGCAGTCTCAGTCCCACCACTTCAGCCTTTTCCCCATCAAACCACACCCGAATGAACTCATCAGATGATTATCAAGCCCTTGATTAGCGGGACAAGGTGCGGGTGTGTTCGATTGTGAGAGAATACCAAGCGGTGCAGGAGTTCCTCAGGAAAAAGGGAACTGAGAACAGCTGTCCTACACAATGTACCCGGTCTCATGGTAGCCACAGTTTTTGTCTTGTCAGTTTTGTCAGACTCTTTCACAGGTAATAACCTATTATCAGCAGCACACCAGCAACTAGGAGCTGAAAATGGCTTCAAAAACAACCACACAAACCACAAAACCATACAAAAAATGGGCCTTATCTGTCAGAAAGTCACCAATTGCCTGTCAAACAATCCCCCCCCCCCCCAATAGTGCTCTTTCCCATCTCTTTTCATATGTTTGACTCGACACATCTCTTCACTGCATGTCCTACAGGGCATATATCTCCTCGAATAAAGCCATGTTATATTTACAGTCACTGGAACAGCGTTTTCCAGAGTTTCCTACTCTTTGAAAAAGCTGCAAATCTGACATTTCATAAATATTTGGCGCTTGATCTTGCCTTCCAAACGTTGGCTTTTCTTCGAAAGTTTGATTATCTCAGCAGGCCTCTGACCTCAATAGATGTTGTTGTCTAGTTGAATGTTGGTCATGGACTTGGTTGACCAAAATTTCAATTTCAGTGCCTGCTGGGATTATTCGAGTTCCACAAAAGGAAAAAAAAAACAACAACAAGGGTCTCTCAAAAAACATTCACATTCCTTAAAAGAGTTCTTGTTCTTCACATTCTTCACCCATGACCAATAGAATCTTGACCAGCCAACAATTATCCAATCACATTCAGTCCTTCAGGTATTAGAAGCGTGAAATAGTGGAGAGGAGCCGAAAGATAAACCCCAAATGAACAAAAACTGAACAAATTTTTTTTTTTTCACAAAAATGAAACTAAACAGGCAGGTTAGCAGAGTTCTGGCCACTCTTTGCTTCCTTCTTTTTCGTGTTAGTCTTTTTCCTCATTCGCTTTCCTTTATTGGTTGATTTTGTTGTAGTTATTGTTGTTTATTAGGTTTAGCCTCTGTGTACGTATGCGAGAGCATGAGTGTACGTATCTCCGTATGGACATCAGTGTTTGTGATTGCGGTTGAGTGTGTATGTGTGTATGTGTGTATGTATGTATGTGTGTGTGTGTGTGTGTGTGTATGTGTGTATGTGAGTGTGTGTTTAGAAGCCCTTAATGTGGCAGTAAGCCTCGAGTGAGGAGAAGAGGATGTAGACCAGCCAAAGGCTGACGAACAGCATGGTGGTCAGCGCTTTGGCAGTCCGCGGGCCTCCCAGCTCCCCGCCGATGTCCGGCCGGCGCCGGTACATGAGCACCGCCACGCAGATGAAAGCGAAGATGGTGAAGAGGGTGACCGAGAAGGCCAGGTTGCCCGTCTCCACCTGGAAGTCCTTGCCCCTGGAGTTGTGATAGATGGCGGCGATGGACCAGGCCACTCCGATGCCCAGGAACACGTTGACCGCGTTGCTGCCCGTCACATTGCCGATGGAGGCGTCTGCGTACTGGTCCTGAATGGCAGCCACTTTACTGGCGAACGTGTCTGGAAAGAAAGAGAGAGAGAGAGAGAGAGAGAGAGAGAGAGAGAGTGCTTTAGGGGTCGCAAAGTCAAGGCAAAAAAAGACATTGCTTTAGAGCATGGCTGCAATAATAATAACAATAATAATAAGCAATAATGCAAAAATATAATATCAATCCCTTTAACGAGCTTGTCCTCAGCTGCCGAAGCCCTGAGGGAGCACAACAGGTCTTGCTCTTTCTGGGTTGGTAGATGGCGCTCTTTCCCCTCATCACTCCAAAGGGTGATGTTGCTCAGCAAAATGCATCTGTGAGCTGATCTATCAGAACCGAGTTGCTGCACTTTCCTCTGAGCTATATCAGTAGAGGTTGGAAAAGAGGCGGAGTCTAACTTCACATGTATCAGAAGAGGCATGTACTAGTCTTTACCCTCCATGTTTTGGGGAATTACTAATAATATAAATATATATACATTTTAATACTGAGCTATTTTATATTGTCATTCTTTACAGGCTCTCTGTAATGAGTATAATCTTGTCCACCTCTCTCTGACTATCTCTGACTCTCTTTGAATTTATCTTTCTCTGACTCTCACTGTCTATCTCTCTCGTTCTCTCAGACTCTTGTCCTCTCACAATCTCTCGTTCTTTCTCCCTTTTTTATTCTCTAAGATTCCCTGTCTGACTTCCTTTTTTTGACTGTTTCCCTCTCTGACTCTCTGACTGACTCCGATTCTGACTCACTCTCTGACTCTTTCAATGTTTGTCTCTCTTTCTCTCCGACTCTCTTTCTGTCTCTCTCAATCTCTCTATCTGACTGACTCTAATTTTGACTCACTCTCTGACTCTTTCAATGTTTGTCACTCTTTCTCTCCGACTCTTTTTCTGTCTCTCTCAATCTCTCTTTCTGACCACCTCTAATTTTGACTCACTCTTTGACTCTTTCTCTGTTTCTCTTTCTGATTTTTTTGCCTCTCTTAATCTCTCATTTTGATTCCTGCTTTCATTCTCCCTCTGCCTGACTCTCTTTTTCTGACCCTGAGTCTTTCTTTGATTACCTTACTGACTTACTACCTCTCTCTACCTCTCTTTCCGACTGACTCTAATTTTGACTTACTCTTTGACTCTTTCTCTCTTTCAGTTTCAGATTTTTTTTGCCTCTCTTTTTGATTCCTTCTCCTGATTCTTTCATTCTCTCTCTGCCTGATTCTATTTCTTTGACCTGGAGTCTTTCTTTGATGAACTTTCTGACTTACTATCTCTCTACCTCTCCTTCTGACTCATTCACTCTTATCAGATTAACTGATACGCCTGTATCCAGAGCGACTTACAACAGTGCTAATTTTTACTTTAAAATATCCATAGCTATCCATATCTAAAGAGACAGCGGGGGTGAGCTAAATAGTTTTAGGCTAGTGGGCCTTAAAAGGATAGGTGTTTCTAATAAAATGGCCAGTGAGTAAAAGTACAGGGTAAGTAGGTGTTTCCAATAAAGTGGCCAGCCACTCTACACTTCTGCACAGTGGTGAGTGTTCTTGTTTGGCGTTCTGAGTTAAGTACGCAGAGTGAAAGCATGCGTGTATGATTTGAATTGAAATGTAATCTCTTTCGTTTGTTTTGCCGAAGCTCAACACTTTTCGCTAACTCTAAACTACTTCCGATCTCCGGAGGATAGCGCCACAGAGCTCAGCCAGAACTCCTCATTACACCTTCACCCTCACAACGGAAATAGAATTCGCTTGGCATAAAGCTGCCATCTCTGATGTGCTGTACGGCACCAGCTCTTCCAATCCCCTGCTTTGTTTTTTCCCACATAAACGGGTGGCAGAGAGCCGCCATCTCCATGGCATTGCCATGGCGATTCTCGGCCCGGTCTCGGCTGGTCTGGTGCGCGGCGGAGCCAGGCAGTCTGCTAGCGCTGCTGCCGCTGACGTGGGCGTCCTCTCTCGCAGATTTCAAACCTACAAGGAATCCAGACCCGTTACAGACTTCCAACAGCCAGAAATTCCGAAGCCACTGCGGATCAGAAGCTGCCAAAGACTTGAATGCCATCATGTATCTGAAACCATCCGAAAACTTCAAAACAATTACAGATCACTCGTGTCCAAAACTGACTGGATTTCTACAAACAGAATGTTTGTTCTATTGTGTGTTAATAAAAGAAGCTTTTGTTTATTTCAAATATATTAGAATATCTGCAGACCTACATTCTTCAGCCTTCAGATTAGCTCAAGAACAGTAGTGTAGAGAGCATCATGAAATTAGTTTTCATGCAACAACTGCGCACCCTCTCCGCTTTTAGACTCTTTGACCTGTTTTTCTGCGCTACAACTGCGCACTCTCTTCGCTTTTAGACTCTTTGGCCCGTTTTTCTGCACTATAACTGAGGACTCTCTCCACTTTTAGACTCTTTGGCCTGTTTTTCTGCGCTACAACTGAGCACTCTCTCCGCTTTTGACTCTTTGGCCCGTTTTTCTGCTCTACAACTGAGCACTCTCTCTGCTTTTAGACTCTTTGGCACGTTTTTCTCAGCGCTACAACTGAACACCCTCTCCGCTTTTAGACTCTTTGGCCCATTTTTCTGCGCTACAACTAAACACTCTCTCCGCTTTTAGACTCTTTGGCCCGTTTTTCTGCACTATAACTGAGGACTCTCTCCGCTTTTAGACTCTTTGTCCTGTTTTTCTGCGCTACAACTGAGCACTCTCTCCGCTTTTGACTCTTTGGCCTGTTTTTCTCAGCGCTACAACTGAGCACTCTCGCCACTTTTAGACTCTTTGGCTCGTTTTTCTGCGCTACAACTGAACACTCTCTCCGCTTTTAGACTCTTTGGCCCATTTTTCTGTGCTACAACTACAACAAATGGAAAAACATCATATTAAAACCAAGAGGAAGTTATCCAAAAGCAGTGTGTAAGACGGGTGGAGGAGAACATGCCAAGATGCATGAAAACTGTGATTAAAAACCAGGGTTACTCCATCAAATATTGATTTCTAAACTAGATATTAATTTCTAAACCCTATCACGTGCAATGCTCCTGACACTAGGAGGGTAAAGGACAATCGTATGCATCCTTCGATACTTGTGTAGCGAGACATTGCCTTTTTTTCTATGCCTTTTTTGAACGGCCACCAATGCAGCATGACTATGCAGCCAGGATGCTCATATTGCTTAGCATTGCTGTAAGGATTTAATTGCGTTCAGCTATAAGAGCATGAGTAAGGTCAGGATGTTAAATGATCACCACTACACCTTATCACCCCCACCTCTCCAACTCATCGCAAATGTATTGTCATACCTGTCAAGTCTCCCGTTTTGGCCGGGAAACTACCGTATTTTACTCCTCTTTCCCGCCGTCCTCCCGTATTAGTATTTTCCCGTAAATTTCCCGTATTATATTAAAATAAAAAACGATATATTATTGAGGAGACCGCTCTGTGTCTCTTAACCAATCGTGGAACCGGTTCAAGGAGAAAGTCCCGCCTTTCAGGAGAAACAGCCAATCAGCTTGTAAAGGAGGGTCAGTGTGGGGAAGCCCCCTGTCGCTGTGAGTTCAGGCAGCTAGTCGGAGCTGCTTATGTTAAAACATATCTGGATATACAGCGATTTTTCTTAAAGAAAGGTAACGGTAGGCTAATCATGGAAACTGTGATGAGATTTTTCTGATAGCTGCTTAAAAATACTCGTCTCCGAATAAGAACACACAGATTAAACCTTTTAAAATAAAAAAATACAGCTTGTGACTCTAGTTTAACTAGAACTGTGGAGAGGACCGAAATGAACTGAACTGATCAGGGGTGGAGTGATCAAAAGATTCATTTTGCAGAATTTGTGCACCCTTTGTTCAATTTTAAATCCATTAAATAAATAAAAAATATATCATATAAAAGAGTGCATTTATGCCAAAAAGACATGAAATCTTAACTTTTTTTTTTAAATATCTAGAAAAGGGTTTTTAATTTGGCTGTATTAAAAGAATGACATTTGTAGGAATGTCCACAACATTTCAGATTCTGATAATCTAATTGTAGTGTGTAAGTGGTTCATATGTGGTTATTTTAGATTTTTTTGTAAACCTGTCTTAAAATGTAAGGGATACTGAACCTTCGTTGGGCTGGTGGGACGACTTTAAGCGGACAGAGGAAAATATCCCTTATTTTTAAATGTATTTTGAATGTGTATTGTATGGAGCTCCATCACTCCAGAGAACACTCACAGCACTTTCACTGCTTTACAGCTCAATTCTAAGGGCCTTTACTAGCAAGCCCATGCCTTGCAATAGGTTCATAAATGTTTTCTTTGCACTTGCATTTACACACCTGTATCCACAAACTGGTATATTTGTACCTATACAGAAAGTAGACTTCTAATCCCTATACACCAGTTTACACTATTGCAGCCTTCATTCGAAACATTCTGTTTCGTTTGCCTTCGTTTCCTGAGCTGGGGCACTTGAGATTGAGATAGCTTTTAGTCAGTGCTTATATCCCTCAGGGCATTTCAGACTGCTGACGGCCACAGAATCTGAATCTGAACAAACCAAAGAAAAACCTGCAGCTGAAGCACAATTCAGTGAATGGTGTCCAGACACTCATTCGAACCCCCCCCCCCCCCCCCCCCTCTAATCTAGCTGAGTGCTTTTCTGAATTGTGAACTATTGAACTGCTGAGATATTCTTGGCCAGTGTGCTGGCAAACCAGGCCTTATTTCTGGGCCATTTTAACACCTGAAAGTCTGGACCAAAGTCTAAATGTGGAGTTTTGATTTTAAATATACTTTACTATCCTTTACACTGATTGTTGCCAATTTTTGTTGTGTTGCCTTACTAGGTATTGCGTCAAATTCTGCATCCTTGCTAGAATTCAAATTCCTCTTGCGTGGGGTGCAATGTATCTAAAAAAGGATAATCTACAGTCACAGTAGATACAGTAGATAGAAAAGGAATCACCATACAGCTACATAACATGCATGCATGTGAAGGGGTGTCAGAACTTATTTTGGTTCGTTTTCATCTTCTGTTCATTAATCGGTGATGATGATTGATGATGCAGGAAGTTGGGGCAGGCTATCATTACTCGTAAATCAACAGAAGATGAAAAAAAAATAAGGTTTTGTTTGTCTTTTTAAAATGAATGCACATTTCGCAGCAGTGTGAGCACAACACTGTTGATTCCTGTATCTACTGTAACTGTAGATTTACCCTTATGTATAAACAGAAATCAAAGGGATCCTATGAGAATATGTTACATTATTCTGCTGTGTTATATATGAATGAATGTATGTATGAATGAATTTCACTTATATAGCGCCTTTCTAGAAAGCCAAGGATGCTTTACAATCATGTTTTTTTTACACACAAGCATTTATACTCAGCACTCATCCACACACCAGTAAGAAGCAGCAGCCAATAGTGCACAGCGTACTCTCAACCGGAAATGCCTGTCCGTCTGCAGGACTACATCCGGGCACTACAGCATTTTACCCAGGACAGACTTCCAATCCAATACGTGGGCACACAACGATACATACATTTACCACACATATCAATTGAATGCCTTGGGAAATTTCTTATCCAATTTACCTGATCTCTCCATGTTTTTGGACTGTGTGAGGAAACCCAAACAGACACAGGGAAAACATGGAAACTCCACCCAGATAGGGACTTGAACCCAAGACCCCAGTGCTGGAAAGTGAACATGCTGACCACTAAGCCACCATGCCGCCCCATTATGTCCATTTACGATTTTTAGGATTTGAATTCTGGCAAGGAGGCAGAATTTGGCACAACATTTAAAAAAAAGGCAGCTTAACAAAAATAGAGACAACTAACGTAAAGTAAAGTTAGACTCCACCCACATACTGTAGGTGATGAAGACTGCATATAGCTGTAGATGTATAAAGTTCTTGTTCAGTGCACTCAGTCACTAAACTGACTAAAAACCATAACCAGAACTAACCGGACCAAATGCACTGCCATGCAATGTAACAAATGAACTGAACATTAGATCATCAATCATTATACAATACAGAAGAAAAGAGTGAGAGATAGAAAGAGATCAAGAGAGAGAGAAATTATTAAAGAATAGGTTCAGAAAGAGTGCAGAGGATGGTGACATGTAAAAAATGGAAAAAGAAAAGACAGAACAAGAACAAGAAAGGCAAGAAAGGGATGGAGAGAGAATAAGAAAGAGACAGAGAGAGAATAAAGAAAGATGAATTAGAAAGAGAGAGAGAGAGAGAGAGAGAGAGAGTCTCAGAAGGTCTGCTGCTGTTCTGCTCTCTCAGCACTTCCACTCAGTCCAGCGTGCCTGGAATGATAAATATGCAGAGCACACCCTGCACCATCAATACATTACACCTACAGTTGTGGTCAAAAGTTTACATACACTTGTAAAAAAACATAATGTTATGGCTGTCTTGAGTTTTCAATAAGTTCTACAACTCTTATTTTTCTGTGATAGAGTGATCGGAACACATACATGTTTGTCACAAAAAACAGTCATAAAATTTGGTTCTTTCATAAATTTATTATGGGTCTGCTGAAAATGTCACCAAATCTGCTGGGTCAAAAATATACATACAGCAACAAAATTTGTCAATTTTGGTGATGTAGCGAGTTGTGTCAATCAAATTAGCTTCATGTCATGGCCTCTTCACTTCTTGTAAGTGATTCTGATTGACTACAGCTGTTGACTTCTCATGAGCCCATTTAAATAGGGCTCATTTGACCCAGTGATTAGACTCAGCTACAAAAGCTACAATGGGAAAGTCAAAGGAACTCAGTGTGGATCTGAAAAAGCGAATTATTGACTTGAACAAGTCAGGGAAGTCACTTGGAGCCATTTCAAAGCAGCTACAGGTCCCAAGAGCAACTGTGCAGACAATTATACGCAAGTATAAAGTGCATGGAACAGTTGTGTCACTGCCACGATCAGGAAGAAAACGCAAGCTATCACATGCTGCCGAGAGGAGATTGGTCAGGATGGTCAAGAGTCAACCAAGAATCACCAAGAAGCAGGTCTGCAAGGATTTGGAAGCTGATGGAACACAGGTGTCAGTCTCCACAGTCAAGCGTGTTTTACATCGCCATGGACTGAGAGGCTGCCGTGCAAGAAAGAAGCCCTTGCTCCAGAAAAGGCACCTTAAGACTCGGCTGAAGTTTGCTGCTGATCACATGGACAAAGATAAAACCTTCTGGAGGAAAGTTCTCTGGTCAGACGAAACAAAAATTGAGCTGTTTGGCCACAACACCCAGCAATATGTTTGGAGGAGAAAAGGTGAGGCCTTTAATCCCAGGAACACCATGCCTACTGTCAAGCATGGTGGTGGTAGTATTATGCTCTGGGGATGTTTTGCTGCCAGTGGAACTGGTTCTTTGCAGAAAGTAAATGGGATAATGAAGAAGGAGGATTACCTCCAAATTCTGCAGGAAAACTTAAAACCATCAGCCCGAAGGTTGGGTCTTGGGCGCAGTTGGGTGTTCCAACAAGACAATGACCCAAAACACACATCAAAAGTGGTAAAGGAATAGCTAAACCAGGCTAGAATTAAGGTTTTAGAATGGCCTTCCCAAAGTCCTGACTTAAACCCCATTGAGAACATGTGGACAGTGCTAAAGAAACGGGTTCATGCAAGAAAACCATCACATTTAGCTGAACTGCACCAATTCTGTCAAGAAGAGTGGTCAAACATTCGACCTGAAGCTTGCCAGGAGCTTGTGGATGGCTACCAAAAGCGCCTAGTTGCCGTGAAAATGGCCAAGGGACATGTAACCAAATACTAATGTTGCTGTATGTATATTTTTGACCCAGCAGATTTGGTGACATTTTCAGCAGACCCATAATAAATTTATGAAAGAACCAAATTTTATGACTGTTTTTTGTGACAAACATGTATGTGTTCCGATCACTCTATCACAGAAAAATAAGAGTTGTAGAACTTATTGAAAACTCAAGACAGCCATAACATTATGTTTTTTTACAAGTGTATGTAAACTTTTGACCACAACTGTATTTACATACAGTGTGTGTGTGTGTGTGTGTGAGTGTGTGTGTGTGTGTGTGTGGGTGCAAATGTAGTTAGCATGTGCGTACATGCATCTTTAATGTCAGCAGGGTCACTGTCTCTGTGTTTGTGTGCGATTAGAAAACAAACAAAGCAATATTTATCCACTCACTGGCCACTTTATTAGAAACACCTACTTATCTTGTGCTCTCACTGTCTGGCCACTTTATTAGAAACACCTATTTACCTACCTTGTGCTTCCATTCACTGGCTACTTTTTAGAAACACATATTTACATACCCCATGCTTACACTTTCTGGCCACTTTATTAGAAACACCCTACCTACCCCATGCTTCCACTCACTGGCCACTTTATTAGAAACACCTACTTACTTGGTGCTTCCACTCTCTGGCCACTTTATTAGAAACACCTATTTACCTACCTTGTGCTTCCACTCACTGGCCACTTTATTAGAAACACCTACTTACTTGGTGCTTCCACTCACTGGCCACTTTATTAGAAACACCTACTTACCTGGTGCTTCCACTCTCTGGCCACTTTATTAGAAACACCTATTTACCTACCTTGTGCTTCCACTCACTGGCCACTTTATTAGAAACACCTACTTACTTTGTGCTTCCACTCACTGGCCACTTTATTAGAAACACCTACTTACTTGGTGCTTCCACTCACTGGCCACTTTATTAGAAACACCTACTTACATGGTGCTTCCACTCACTGGCCACTTTATTAGAAACACCTACTTACTTTGTGCTTCTACTCACTGGCCACTTTATTAGAAACACCTACTTACATGGTGCTTCCACTCACTGGCCACTTTATTAGAAACACCTACTTACTTTGTGCTTCTACTCACTGGCCACTTTATTAGAAACACCTACTTACTTTGTGCTGTCACTCACTGGCCACTTTATTAGAAACACCTTCTTATCTTGGGCTTCCACTCACTGGCCACTTTATTAGAAACACCTACTCCCTTTGTGCTTCCACTCACTGGCCACTTTATTAGAAACACCTATTTACTTTGTGCTTCCACTTACTGGCCACTTTACTAGAGACATGTACCTATCCCATGCTTTCACTCACTGGCCATTTTATTAGAAACACCCTACCTGCTGTGTGCTTTGACTCACTGGTCGCTTTATTAGAAACACCTACTTACATGGTGCTTCCACTCACTGGCCACTTTATTAGAAACACTATACCTCCATAAAAAAAGAGCAAAATGCTCAAAGCAGTTGTTTCTAATAAAGTGGCCAGTGAGTGTGTGTATGAATATGACATGTGACCTACATGTGTGTGTGTGTGTGTGTGTGTGTGGATTTATGCTGCTAGTTAAGTTTTCTTTAAGTGTGATAGATGACGGAACACACATTAGGCCTACAGCAGGTAATAATATTCAGATGATGAGTGTATTTGGGTGTGAATGTGAACAGATGCGTGTGTGTGTGTGTGTGTGTGTGTGTGAAAGAGAGAGTGTGTGTGTGTGTGTGTTTTGCAGGTGCGGCTGTATCCTGTATCTTCTCTCAGCAGCACGGATCATGACAGATGAGGCTAATCTGCAGGCCAGCAGGAGAGCACGCCAACCCAACTTATAATTAAATAATTTATCATAACCAGAACCCCCCCCCCCCCACACACACACACAGTTCCTCAGCTGCTGGTGACAGTATGGTAATGTACAGAGGAAGGCAGTGCTGTGAACCCTTTTCTCCAACCACCGTTCATCTTTTCTCTCTCTTTCTCTTTCTTCCTTTTCTCTCTCTCTCTCTCTCTCTCTCTCTCTCTCCATCTTCATTTATTCCCCTTCGGCAACAGTACATCTGTCTCTCTCTCTATTTTACAGCATTTCTCTTCCATAAACCACTTTCTTGGAAAGAGCTTTCCTTCTTGCTGCCTTTCTATCTCTCTCTCTCTCTCTCTCCCTCTCTCTCTCTCTCTCTCTCTCTCTCTCTCTCTCTCTCTCTCTCTCTCTCTCTCTCTCTCTCTCTCTCAAACACACACACAAGCAACTTGTTTCTGCCAGTGTGAACTGACTGTTCGCTTGCTGCCTAACATGTACATCTAGTGCTGTACGATATAGGCAAATTTTCGGTCGATGCGATTTAATTTCGATATCGATCGAAATACATGAAGGCCTCAGAAAAACTGCTAAGGATCTGCTAATGAAAATCTGTAATCCTGTATCTACTACTGTCTGATAATTTAATTTAAGTCTTTTTAAAGCCTCCTCTCACAAAAAATATATAATACTTTAGAAATAAAAAAGGTCAAAATAAATCAATGCACACTTTTATTTGCATATAGCAAAATAAAAACTGGACCTGTCAAAAATAAACCTATAACCTATATATATATGTTACCAATATAAATAACTTTAAAGTACAGCAGAGGCAGAGGTTCTTAATCTTTTGTAAACAAATTTAACAGATTAAAACTAAGTGCTCCAACCAGGATAAAGAATACAAAAAGCCGGTACCACTTTAAAATAAGACTACCTTTATAAAGGGTTTATAAATGGTTTACAATTAGTTTATTAATGGTTACTAATTAGGCTGTAAATGCCATAAAAGTAATTAATAATTAGTTATAACACATACATAGAAAGGGCAACAATATAGAGGACTGTGGGTTCACTATTTGGCAAACAACAGGTCATTGTTACCCTCTACATATGTGTTATAACTGATTATTAATGATTTTTAAGGCATTTACAACCTAATTAGTAACCATTAATAAACTAATTATAAACAATTTATAAACCCTTTATAAAGGAAGTCTTATTTTAAAGTGGTACCAAAAAGCCTTTATATACATAAAATGAACATGATATCCCCGTCAAATAAGCAAACCTATAGGCTTTATTAACTATAAATAACTTAATTACAACATAAGCCAGGGGTGTCAAACTCATTTTGGCCGAGGGCCACATTGGCATATTGGCTGTCCTCTGAGGGCCAGATGTAACTTATAAATGTAATAAAATGTAACCAAATGTAATATAAAATGAATGTAATTACTCTTTAATGTTAAATAACTCTAAATGGAAAAAATGTTTGCTTGTTGCTCTATTAACATAAATCCTTTTAATTTGTCATGTTATGAAATCCAAAAACTCCATCAATCAAGAACCAAACTATTCAAGTGAATAGAAATGACATAAAATACAAGTTATATTAACTTTGATCAAAACGTTTGATACTGAAATAAGGCTTAATAAATATAAAATCAAAAATTGTGAGCTGTTAAGAATATGTGATAGATTTAGCATTTCCTCAGATTTAGCAGTTCCTCATCCAACCACTAGTGGGAGCTGCAGCAGCAGCACAAGCCCCCGCTGTCTTCACTGAGTCAGAGCTACAGCCCAGCCACGGGCTACAGGCTCAGCTCAGCCAGTCTGGAGCGTTTTTAAAACATTTTAAGTTCTTCTGTGTAGGAAATAAAGGTTTTAACCCCACTAACCGGATAATACAGCTCTCTACAGCTCATCTTTCAGCACAAGCAGCTAACAGCAGCAGTTCAGAGCAGCGTCACGGAGTCACTGCTCGGATTAACGTTACATTAAAAACAGGTCAGTTAGCGCGCTGCTAACCTCAGAATGTTTATAACTACGGAGTTTAGTGGACACACCACGGCTGCAGGGTTAGACTGTTGAAGGCTACTGAAGACTATAAAAGGCTATTGGAGGTTATTGAAAGGGTTATTGGAGCAGAAATCAGTACAGGCTGGTTAGATAAGTGATTCACGTCTTCGTCCTTCGCTGCGGTGAAACTGAATAGCGCTGACACAGTGATGTTTATTAAAATCATTAAAACAGATTTTGTCAGCTATTGTCTTATAAATATTTACACATAACTTATATCTCTTCTAAAAAGCGTTTATTTTGGTCAGTAACACTCTTCGTAACACAAAAGGCATACCGGTCTTTCGCCTTGAAGCACAGCCGTCCGTCTGCATCAACTTCTCTTTTTCTGGACATTATGGGATAAACATTTCACCCGCGAAGTTACGCCTTCCCTCCGGCAGGGTTTCCACATCAATGACTACACTGCCGTGTAGTGGCAGTAAGCCGTAACTTCGCGGGTAATACAATCGACAAGCATTGTGGGAAACGTAGTTTTTGGTCAAAGCACGCTTCTGATCCATTTATTATAGACACTAAGATCTTACAAGCTCTCGCGGGCCACATAAAAGGACGTGGCGGGCCACATTTGGCCCGCGGGCCTTGTGTTTGACACATGTGACATAAGCTATTAAAGTATTTCAGCCTGAATAAGACTTTTCCATGCCTTCAAGGCAAATTTTCATAGGATAATCATAGGACTTTTAAAACATCAGTGCAGACAATAAAACTATAAATAAAATTGATTTTAGTAGGCTAAAAATTAATCTGATAAAAATAATGACACACAATCTTCAAAAATAAAATGTGTGTCAGATCCTGAGAGCTCCACTGTATAGGGATAAATTACTGAATTAACTCTGAGCTGACTTATTTGTTAGCTCAAATACATACTAAAAAAAACAAAGATTTGTGGACCAAATTTCCATGACTTTTCTCAAACTTTTTTGTGTATTTTTATTTTTCCAAAACTTATTCAGGCCTGGAATTTGATATTTTCAAATTCCAAGACATTTCCAGGTTTTTCATGACAGTATGAACCCTGTTGTATGTAGTGGAACTGCTTGAGGTGGTTAAACAGATTAGATGTACAACCGCTGCTAGTCTAGCCTAGCCTAGCCTCTCTGGCTGCGCGTCTGTGTAATTAAGTCATCACGCACTGACGTAGCTCAGCTATGTGTTATTAGAATATTGTCCAGGCCTCCGTACATCCATTTGACACATGCCCCGGTAACCAGATAACCAGGTTCTAATGTTCTGGCTGACCCACCCCACTGTCCCGCCTCCTCCCTCTTTCTCTCACCTGGTACTGAAGTGCCCAGTGCGACGAACACCACGGCGGTCACCGAGTCTTTAAGGCCGACGGTGCAGCCGAAATGCGAGGCCAGGTCTCCGATGAAGGCGGTGAGGAGTCCGATCATGCAGATGGACACGACGAAGCACGCCCAGCCGTTCCAGTAGTCAGTGGGCGGCACGAAGGCGAACAGAACCTTCCAGAAGACGGTCAGGAAATGCATGACGTAATCGAAGCAGGAGGGCAGCTTCTCCTCACCGCACTCTTCGTCATCATCGTCCTCACCTGCAAGGTAAAGAGAGAGGGAGAGGGTGGAGAGGTTAGGGTCTTAGGACAAATTATGGGTCATTAACAGAACTCTATGTTTTTCCTCCCCAATTTACAAGGTCAATTAACCATTCCATTTTTTACAACTCCCCCTATCACTAGTGATGCACCAACACCAGGAGGGTGAAGACATGCCTAGCACATGCCTCCTCTGATACATGTGAAGTCAGACTCCGCCTCTTTTCAAACTGCTGCTGATGCAGTATTGCGCTCTGAGGAAAGCGCAGCGACTCGTTCCGATACATCAGCTCACAGACTCCTTGTGCTGATCGACATCACCCTAGGAGTGATGAGGGGAAAGTGTGCCATCTACCCATCTCTGGGCTCTGGCAGTTTTTCTGTGCTAGAAATGCGCACTCTCTCCGCTTTTAGACTCTTTGCCCCGTTTTTCTGCGCTAGAAATGCGCACTCTCTGCACTTTTAGACTCTTTGGCCTGTTTTTCTGCGCTAGAAATGCGCACCCTCTCCGCTTTTAGACTCTTTGGCCCGTTTTTCTGTGCTAGAAATGCGCACCCTCTCCGCTTTTAGACTCTTTGGCCCGTTTTTCTGTGCCAGAAATGCGCACCCTCTCCGCTTTTAGATCCTCTCCCCGTTTTTCTGCGCTAGAAATGTGCACTCTCTCCGCTTTTAGACTCTTTGGCCCGTTTTTCTGTGCTAGACATGTGCACTCTTTCCGCTTTTAGACTCTTTGGCCCGTTTTTCTGTGCTAGAAATGCGCACCCTCCTCGCTTTTAGACTCTTTGGCCCGTTTTTCTGCGCTAAAAATGTGCACCCTCCTCGCTTCACTTAGAGAAAGGTGCCGGACCCGAGCTCTGATACATCAGCTAACAGACATCTGTGCTGACCAACATCACTCTACCCAATCTACCCACCCAGACAGAGCCTGGTCAATTGTAATCTCTCAGACTCTGGCCGCTGATGGCGAAGCAGCATGACCTGGGATTTGAAACGCAGATCTTTCCAGATTACAGTGGCAGCACCTTAGTCTGCTGGACCACTCAGAGCCTCAGAGCCTTGCCAAAGATCCCTTTTTTTCCCAAAGAGTCCATCACATTATACACACAATATAAACACAGAACACAGAGATAGAGAGAGCTGAGGCGGAGAGCCAGACAGAAAGGCGTTGTTTGAAATACGCACAGACACAACCTTCAAACGCCTTCACCATTCCGTTTGAAAAGAGTGGAGACCCCTTTCTGATAAAAAAAAAAGAAGCTTTAAGATGTTTCTCTATGTGTGTGTGTGTGTGTGTGAGTGAGCTCAGTAAGAGCCAATCCACTTTGTTTGCTATTCTACAGAAAAATTACCTTGAAGGTCTAGACACTGTGGCTCTTTCTCTCTCTCTCTCTCTCTCTCTCTCTCACACACACACACACACTCTCCTCTGTCAGGTAAGGCACTATAAAGAAGGATTATGTGTGATCTGGCTGTTTTAAATCGTCAGCTCCTCAGTCACTGGAGCACAAAGGCAAGCGGATTTGAGCTCTAACTAAAAAGGATTGGCTTATTGTTCCGTTACCGTGCTCAAATGACTGCCACAATAGGACCTGTGTGTTTACAGAAGTGGGACAAACCCTCTCAAAGACACTCACACACACACTCACACACACTCACACTCTGCATTAGCCATTCACAGCTCGGCTCTTGTGCTGTCGATACAGAAGAACCGGCAATTCTAAATGAAGTCTTACGCTGCATTTGCCTCATTTATCTCAGAAGTGGGAGGTTGAAGCTGGAACTGACATCACATCCGAGCTTTATGCAAGATTTTGGGCACATAAACCCAGTGGCATACAGTGAATATAGTGGGTACCCCTTCTGAAACCCCCCCCCAAGGACAGCCAAAACATTAAGTACACACAAAAACTCACCAGTCAGGCGGCCTATTACTGTGAATTAGTTTCACATTGAAGGGCAGCCTTTAAAAGGATTTTTAATATGTTGTGACACAATATCTGTCTTATTTGCAGCCGCAATTCCATTATAGTTAGCTCTGCTATACATAGTGAAAATCATGAATATGATTGGTTAGATTGGTCTATGACTTTGCTAATATACTCATTACTACAACCTTCTCAAAATCAGGAGAAGAGTCCATGCAGACACGTGAGCAGAAGTCATTTTAAAAAAGCTTTGATTGGTTAGAACAGCTGTCAGTCAGATAAGAGTCCTGTCGCAACTGAAAAACACAGACTAATGCTTTAAATTAGTTGCTGTTTTTTTTTTATTTTAGTTAATTTATAAAATAAGTCCATACACTTACAATAGCTATAATATATATTTACTGATTAAAAATTATGTAATTATTTACATGCACTTATTGTCACCCCTTCTCTGAAGGGTTAGAAGGGCCTCACTGCACACCACTGCATAAACCCCATATAAGTACGTCCAGACAGACAGATGTTGGACACTACTGTGTGTACGACAGATTTAATGAGACTCAAACAGACATAAGTGCTAATAAATGGTATAATACTACTGTTTTAATACTGTTAATATGGGGGCAGCTTATTATATCTTGGGTGGTGAGGCTTTCAAGACTTTCTGAAAAAGATTTACAACCTGTAGAAGCGTTCCAGTTACACTCCTATCTGAACTATGACTCATATATATACAGTAATTGGAATTATTTCGAATCATTTGATGAAGTTCTTATGATCTGAAATTCTTATGATTCAAATATGCAGCAATTGGTAATCATTTAGATAATCTAATGGAGTTGATTCTAATGATTCAGATATACAGTAATTTGAAATCTCTTGTTTTAAACTTGAATTTTATGATTCTAATCTTGGGGTTGCTGTTTATTTTAAAGATTCGGTGCAATAAATTCAAACAGAGATTTAGCCCTGTGGAGGTGGTGATATATGTCAATCTCCAGCCTTGAGCCACTTCAGCAGAAGCGACTGGGATATTAAAATGATTTATAGATGTGTTTGGATATTTGATCATATTCAATCTCACACAGCCCCCCGACTCAATGACCTTCCGTTATAACCAGAGGGACCCTTCAGGATAAAATTCATTTTTACCATTTGCACACACACACACACACTTTCTCTCTCTCTCTCTCTTAGACAGGAAAGCCTGCCACATACAGTTGATCGAAAACAACTACATTTTGGTAGATTGCTGAGACAATTTGACTGCATTTAGCGACAATGCAGTTAGTGTGGTCAAGCTCTTGGATGATCACCACCCCACTTTATCATTCCCAACTTCCCTTCTCCCTAATTCATCCCAAAAGCATTATATGAAGCTCCATTGTGCCACACAACACAGAACAACATCCTGACCTCACTAAAACTCTTATCACAAAATGAAATACAGTAAGTGGAAATCATTTAGATCACTTAATGAAACTGACTCCTATGATTCAGATACAGAGTAAATGGGAATCACTTGGATCATTTGATTAAATTGACTCCTATGATTCAGATATACAGTGATTGGGAATCATTTGGACCATTTGATGAAGTTGACTCCTATGATTCAGATATACAGAAATTGGGAATCATTTAGATAACTTGATAAAGTTGACTCCTTTAATTCAAGTACACAATAATTGGGAATCATTTAGATCATTTGGTAAAATTGACTCCTATGATTCAGATATACAGTAATTGGGAATTAACTGGATGATTTAAAGAAATTGACTTCTATGATTCAGATACAGAGTAATTGGGAATCATTTAGAACATTTGAAGAAACTGACTCCTAAGATTTAAATATACAGTAATTGGTAATCATTTAGATCATTTGATGGAGTTGACTCTTATAATTCAGGCACAAAATAATTGGGAATCATTTAGATCATTTGGTGAAGTTGACTCCTATGATTCAGATATACAGAAATTGGGAATCATTTGAATCATTTGATTCAGGTATACAATTATTGGGAATCATTTGGACCTTTTGATAAAGTTGACTCCTATGATTTAGGTATAGAGTAATTGGAAATCATTTGGACCATTTGGTGAACTATTTGAATACCTGACGTATTTGATTCAAATATACTGGACAGTAAACACAGTTACTCCAACAGAAAATCAGCATAAACTCTTTTCAATACTCTGCAGAGACGTGCTCTAATCCACAAACATCTACAGCCGCTCTGAAGTGTTTGTGTATCTCTGTATGAGCGCCTGTGTGTGTGTGTGTGTGTGTTGTGTGTGTGTAAGCGTGTTCGTTTTATCTCTGTGGTAACAGTGTGTGAGCACACCGTACCTCACTCTTCACTCATGCACACACACACCAGTCACACTCGCACAGTTTATCTTGGGCCGGAGTCCCGATCTTAATATCAGCGCAGGAATAAACACAGCGTGACATTTAGGAGCCTCTACACCAGAAGCGCCTCATTTTACTGCACTTACTTCAGCCTTTTAGTGCTGTTTCCTCTGCCTGTGGCTCTGCCTGTCTGTGTTTGTGTGTGTGTGTGTGTGTGTGTGTGTGTGTGTGTGTGTGTACACGGATAATAAACAGAAACGAAAGAGGCGAGAAACATTACATATTACAGAAGCATTTTGTTGCCAGGTATTATTAAAAAAGTCTTCAGCATGCTATTATTACTAGAAGTCATGTCCTATTAATAAAATAAACATCTCATTATTATGAGATATTATGTTGCAGTTATGAAATATAAATCTTGTATTTATGAGAAAGTAACCTGTTATGGCAACACCAGCCAATTTTAATGACATAACATCTCATTATTATGAGAAGTTTATTCAACTATTACATTTATGTTTTTATGACATAGCGATCTTTAGGCGAGCTGTTAACTGCACCGTGCACCGCTTGATTTGTTGGTGTTGGTGTTGGTCTTTGCAATCGTAACGATGGGAAAAGTACAGCTTGTGCGTCTCGAAATGCACAAAAGGCATATGGTAATTCGCTTAATTAATCACTGGTGTGTTTTGGGTGTAACATACAACATTTAACCAATCAGTGTTTCACATCTTCATTACCTTTAAGAGGTAATCAGGTGCGCTCAGACTAGTAGATTGCTATTTTAACGGCGCAGCTACCTGGGCGTGTCAAATACTTCTCAGCAGAGGAAACAGACATGTTTATTCTGTTTATTGTTGATGTAAAAGTTTGCATAGCTGCAAAAAGACACACGCTATGTGTCTGGAACAAGGACTTCCTCCTTTCAGTGTAAAATCTCCAGTTTGTGTAGTAAAAGACTACCATATTTTTGCTATAACTCTCTATTATAAAATCTATTATATATGAATTTTACCAGTCAGGTTATAAGGAGCAGTAAAGCCACTCCACTGAAGTACAGCGTTATACAGGATTTTCAGTGAGGTTTCTCAAACTGTGGTAAGTGCTAGCTGAGTATTATTGGCCAGTAGCCTGCTGCTAACCCCGGCTAGCACTGCTGGAGCAGCATTAGTACTACCCGCTTACTGCGTTAAGCGCTAGCTCTTTCACTGTTCAGAGGTACAAGCTACATAGGACGAACTGCTATCTAAAATCGCCCTGGCTTACCAGAACACAGAACAGGGTTCCTCAGTCTAGCTAGCACTAGCGGTTAGTGGCTAATGCTAATGCTCCAGCCATAGTGATGGATAAATTTAGGAATTTAAGCTTACTGTATATAAATGAAAGCGCTTTACTCACCAAATAAACAGTTTTCAAAAGAGAAATTAGGTAGATTCACATCTAGCCTTGTTTTTTTAAGAATGATAGTTATGTTTACTTAGCTTAGCTTTACTTAACCTAGTTATCCCTCCAAACAACACCCAGCAGAGAGACCTGCAACACCCCTGTTCCTTACTAGTGTCACATAATGTGCCTTATAATCCGGTGCGCCGTATAGTGTGAAAAATGCGTTCATCTAAATCACTTTTTGAGAAGCTTTCTCTGTATCAGACTTCTAATCTGCTTTTTAAACATTATTCCAGAGTATGTTATATGTTACAAGACTAAACAGCAAAAACAGGAGAGTTGAAATTTCAGAGTTAAACAACTGAGAGTTGATTTTCACTCTCAAAGTGTAATTTTCAAAAAAACTCTTTCAGATTTAAATGGTGTTCAGTGTTGGAGTTATTTGACAGAATTAAATATTTCAGTGTTAATCCCACTAAACCCAATAAATACTGTCCAACTCCACAGGGATTTAATTAAACTCCGCCCAGTTAAACACATTATTTGCATAATGGGTGTGTCCACCAGATCCTAACTTACCATCAGTGTGAAATCTTGCCCACCAGGGCTACCTTTCATTGGGTATTGTGTTATATTATGTTTAATGGTTGTTTGTCTAGACAATATATTGTAGGCTATAAGAGCAAGTTACCATACTTTGTACAATTTGTAAATTGTGATAAAGTGTTGGTAATGCACTAAGAAATATAATGGAAAATTACACGCTAACCCGTCCTGAATAATAATTAAATATCAAAAAGTCATATCAATTGACTAATCTTCTTCTCATTTACAATTTTTTTTAACTCTTTTTAGTGTTAGTGTAACAATTTAGGAAGTTAAAAGAAATACAAATATGAGTTAAAAATGAACTCTTGCAAGGTGTTAAATGTTGAACTATTTTGAAAGTGTTGATTGAACTCCCTGAAAAAGAGTTAAAATCAACTGTGTGGGAGTTAATTTAACACTTGCCTTTTTGCTGTGTACATACTCCAAACCAGGGGTGTCCAAACTACGGTCCGCGGGCCATTTGTGGCCGTTTCCTTTTTTGGAGCGGCCCGCGAGGTATTTTAGAAATAGAATGAAAGTTGGCCCGCTGTTAAGCAGGTTTTTATAATGTGAGATTCAAAGTTTGAACGCTAGGTGTCAGAAACGGGCCAAAGAGTCGGAGAGAGAGCGCATTTCTAGCGCAGAAAAACAGACCAAAGAGTCTAAAAGTGGGGAGAGTGCACATTTCTAGCTCAGAAAAACGGGGCAAAAGAGTCTAAAAGTGGAGAGAGTGCGCATTTCTAGCGCAGAAAAACAGGCCAAAGAGTCTAAAAGCGGAGAGAGTGCGCATTTCTAGCACAGAAAAACAGACCAAAGAGTCTAAAAGCAGAGAGGGTGCGCATTTCTAGCGCAGAAAAACGGGCCAAGAGTCTAAAAGTGGGGAGAGTGCACATTTCTAGCTCAGAAAAACGGGGCAAAAGAGTCTAAAAGTGGGGAGAGTGCACATTTCTAGCTCAGAAAAACGGGCCAAGAGTCTAAAAGTGGGGAGAGTGCACATTTCTAGCTCAGAAAAACGGGGCAAAGAGTCTAAAAGCGGAGAGAGTGCGCATTTCTAGCACAGAAAAACAGACCAAAGAGTCTAAAAGCGGAGAGAGTGCGCATTTCTAGCACAGAAAAACAGGCCAAAGAGTCTAAAAGCGGAGAGAGTGCGCATTTCTAGCGCAGAAAAACGGGGCAAAAGAGTCCAAAAGCGGAGAGGGTGCGCATTTCTAGCGCAGAAAAACAGACCAAAGAGTCTAAAAGTGGGATAAAGATAAAGATAGTAAGTAAAGTGGTGTGTAAATGAAATAATCAGGAAAAAAGTATTATTTAAAGTGGTATATTTCATTATTTGTTTTATTACAGAGTCTGTGGCCCGTGATTTCTCCTTCTGGCCCCCAACAAAAAAAGTTTGGACACCCCTGCTCTAAATGGTGTAAAATTAACACTTTAGGTGTTGCTATAACACTAATGAACAACACTAGAATAAGTAAATAGTAAACTGCACAGTATCATATTAACACTGAACATTTAACACATTTAATCAGTGTAATTTGTACTCTCTGTAGAGTGGGACCATATATGCTCCAAAGGGGTGTTAAAGTTAACTCTTTAGGTGTTGATCCAGCACTAATTTTACTAATTTTACTGTGTACTTAATCAGATATCTGTAGTATTCTGATTATGATCAGATTTGTAGTGCATGTAAATGGAAAATGTAATATAAAACGCGTGTTTAATGTCGTCCAGTTTATTGGGTCTAAAAGCGACCGGTGCTCCACCATCTGGCCTGGTGACAACTGTCTGAAGCTGACATGTTTATACTCACACACACACACACACACACACACACACACACACACACACACACACACACACACACACACACACACACTCACACTTAACCTTACTTTGTCCTGGAGCTCAAATTGGCATGCTGAGAAGATCTCGAGTGTGAACTGCCAACACCTGAACTACACACACACACACACACACACACGTACAAATATACACATACACACTCCAGGGGAGCAGGAGGTGAGTCTGGGGTCACTGCTTTGAGATCATATTGAGAGTAATTACCGAGACCCTGCACAGAGACGGTTCTCCCTCTTTCTTTTACAGGTTTTATTATTGCCTCTCATTTTCTTTTCTCACTCTAGACCGATATGAAGAGCTCCACGTCCAAACTGAGAAGAATAAGAGGTGCTGAGCTCCTTAGCTGAAGCTAATACATTTCAGGAGTGGTCACTTCTGAAAATTTGATCTTCAATTTGATCATTTTTAGTCATATATTTATTAAATACAGGTAATAGACTATCAAAAAGTTTGATTCGTCAAGCTCAGGTATCAGAGCATTTTTTTTAATTAGATTACGCAATATATTTGGTAACTTACAGTAACAGGGTTGCGAGTAACAGGGTTGCAAATCTAGGCTAAGTTGTGGTTTAACCCAGGAACAGATGCTAACTGTAAAATTTAGCTATGTATACAAGATCAAGATCAAACATGGTTATATAAGTATATAAAGTACATTTTGACTCTATTCATTAGTCTTACAATATGAGTAACAGGGTTGAGTTCACTGAGTGACACACACAACTCGGACAAACATATTTGGAAAAAAAAAACTTGTTAAAAAAATTGTTAGAGCACTCACTCTTGGTCTTGCCATGTGGGCAGAAAATGTCCTTGTGATGTCACTTCCTTTGTGCCAGTAGACTTTAAATATTTTTAACTCTTTCTCTGCAGGTAAAATTCCTTATGGTAACAGGGTTGAGCGCATGTTGTGGGACACGACTTAATAGCATGAAAAAACTGTAACATGCAAAACAATGTAGACCAAAGAAGTTGTTTTCATAAGTAAAGGAGATGCAGATCAACAATATACAAGACAAGAGGAAGTCATTTATTTAGAGCTTATTTTAATTGTTATATTTGCCAAAGGAGTTGGTCCCCCAATGTGTGGGACAAGAGAAAACGGCCATTTTTTGAGGTGGTCCAAAGGTATTCGGTCTTTTAAATAATATCTAAGGAGCTTATTTTTCCACCATATTTTACAGTTTGTCTTATAACAAGTACATTTTTCACAAAAAATAGTCATTTAGATATTTTGGATTTGTACATTTGAATTGTAAGGGTTGGGACAGGAAATGTACCAAAATCCTGGGATGTTCCATTGTCACCCATTCACTTTTTGGTCACAGATCTTGAGGTAATGAAGATATAATGCAAATCATACGGTATATTTTGAATATATTATATTGTTGTCCTATATTACAGGAGTCCTGAGGCACACAGACCACCAGGGGGAGCCTAGAAGAAGGAGGACAGAGAGGAGAAGGCTTCACTCACTCACCAGCACTGACTGTGATGGCCTCAATGAACTGATCTCTCCAGCTGTTGGTGCCCACCAGCAGAGCCAAGTTCGTCTTTTTGATCAGCTTATCAACCGTGTTCTGCAAGAAATGCACACAGAAAGAGAGAGAGAGAGAGAGAGAGAGAGAGAGAGAGGGAATTGGTCAATGAGGACAACACAAGTCAATGGAATTCACTTCCAAAAAAGTAGTCTTTTAAAGTAATTTATTGAAAATTAACTCAATTTTTCCATTTTTAACACAAAACATGCCTGATCATCCAGGTTAAACGTCTTTAATTTTACAACAGAGATGTAAACTCGCATCGAGTACCACTTTAAAGTAAGACTCCTTTATGAAGAGTTAAAATATAATCTGTTATTAATATGTTATTAATTAGGTTGTAAAGACTTTTAAAATCATTAAATATCAGTTATAACACATTAATAAAAATGGAAACAATGATTTCAAACCTTATATCTAGCTAGAAACTAAAATAAATTAGACTTTTCCATCAGTCAGCATTAAAGTAAAGTACCCGTCTGGAAAAAGTTTGGACACCATTTTCCAATCAGTGCTTTAATCTATAAGGAACATATGATATAATATATAATCATTTTAAGAGTATTTTTAAAAGTAGTTTGGTTGGCTCTAATCTGAGGTTTCTGAGCCTGGTAACTCTGAGGAACTCTTGTTCTTCCTTTCCTGGGGTGGTCCTGATGAGAGCCAGTTTCATCATATAACATTCAATGGTCTACTTTCAGTTCTTGAAGTTCTTGAAATGTTTCAGATTGACTCAACTTCATTCCTTAAAATATATTTTTAAAAATTACCTGCTCGCTCAACTTCAAAGCGTGAACTCACAGGTCAAAAGCAAAAGCGCTGTGCCGTTAAAATACCAATCCTCCAAAGTCAAGGCACAGCTGATTTATAAAGGAAATGGCAAGTGACACACTGATTGGTTTATTTCATGTTACGCTCAAAACACACCCATGGTTAATTAAAAGAATTAGCAAAGACACACTGACACGCCCTAAATTAAGCTGCACGGTGCACAGGTCCGATGCGTAGCTAAGACAGGAATAGACATCTGACTGTTGACTGTTGTCAGGGTTCGAATCAGTCAGTAATGCACCCGTGTTTTCAATTGCCAAGGTAGCAATACACCAGAAATTTCCTTAAACACACAACACTTCCAGACTACCACGCCCAACGGGGTCAATATATCTGTAAGCGCTGATGCTATTTAAATGACGCAGACTCAAGCTGGGGCGGTCCTGATGAGAGCCAGTTTCATCATATAACATTCATGTTAAAAATGGTCTTTTAAGTACGACTTCACTTAAAAATACTTTCAGTTCTTGAAGTTCTTGAAATGTTTCGAATTGTCTGAACTTTGTTCCTTAAAATATATTTTTTTCCTCACTTTGTTGAGTAGTTCTTGCCATAACATGGATTAAAAGGACTATTCACTGTATTAATCTACAATGCAAAAAATCATGAAAAAAACAAAAACACTTGAACACTTTAAGGTGCGTAAAAATTTTTTTCACAGTGTGCACAGTATTATTCAGCATCAAAAAACAGTTGTAATAAGTAATACATTGATGATGTAGCACATGCTAACACATTAGCACAATGCTAATAGGTGCTTATTAGCTTCATTTACCTGTTAAATCTGCGAAAGCCTTGTAGCTTGAGCTGCATGCCCGAAACTGTGTGTCGGTTGACTGATGTTACCTGCGTGCAGCTAATATCTGTCTTGGGAAATATGCTAATGTGTGCTAAATTACAGTGAAAGTGCTAATTTCTCACACATTTCTTACACTCTCTCTCACACACACACACACACACTCTCTCTCTCTTCAGATCCACTTGAGACAGGACAGAACACAGAGAGCTTTGGGCCTCTGAAGTCCGACTCATCAGGCTGCCTCACTGTGAAATGTGTGTGGGCTTCAAGTGTGTGTGTGTCTGGCTAAAGAGTGTGCGTGTGGGCCGAGAAGCTGCGCATAATGGTCTAAAGTGTCTGTCCTTTGAAAGAGTCCGTGCCTTTTGCATGTGTGTGTGTGTGTGTGTGGAGATTTCAGTCTTTTGGACACACGTGTAGGCCAGCGTTTTGAAAAGCACTTAAGAGTCCATGCCTTTGCATGTGTGTGTGTGTGTGTGTGTGATAAAATTTTTTTTAAATTAATAAACATACTGTTTATGTAACCATTGTCTTTAAACACACAGCAAAGACTGTGTTTTTTGGCCTATCTCCGATACCAATCGCGGGCTGGGCTAGATACCGCATTTAACCCAATTACACCCTGCGCATGGTGCGTCACAAGGCTCATTGCTATCTTACACCCCACCAACAGTCTATTTTCACACCTGGAATTTGCGTCGTTAAAATAGCAAAGACGCTTACTAATATATCTACGTCTGAAAGTGTGGAAGTGTGTTTAAGGTAATTTCTGGTGTATTGCTATCTTGGCAACGGAAAAAACACAAGTGCACCACTGACTGATTTAAACCCTGACAACAGTCAACTGTTAGGTGTGCATTGCTATATTGGCAAGGTAGGTGTACCGTGTGTACTCACAGGTCAGTTTCCTGTTCACGCAAAAGCGTGCCGTTAAAATACCAATAAAATACCAATCCGCCAAAGTCAGAGCACAGCTGATTTATAAAGGAAATGGCAAGTGACACACTGATTGGTTCATTTCATGTTACGCTCAAAGCACACCCATGGTTAAAAAAAATAATTTGCAAAGACACACTGACACGCCCTAAATTAAGCTGCACGGTGCACAGTTAATTGTACGATGCGTAGCTAAGAAAGGAATAGACATCTGACTGTTGACTGTTGTCAGGGTTCGAGTCAGTCAGTGGCGCACCCGCGTTTTCAATTGCCAAGATAGCAATACACCAGAAATTGACCTAAACACACCACACTTCCAAACTACCACGCCCAACGGGGTCAATATATCTGTAAGCGCTGATGCTATTTAAATGACCCAGACACAAGCTGTGAAAATAGAGCGTTTACGGGGTGCAACCTAGCGATGAATATTAAACTGACAAAACATATGTATATTCCGCAATAGTTGTTTGTCTGTTTGCGTGGACAATTCTAGCCAGAAACCACAGGTCGCAATTATTACGAACAAATAATGTGCCGTTTACTGTGGGTAGTAATGCCTCATACCCAAGCTGTCCCCATGCTTAACAGATGAAGATACATTTCTGAAATGTATATATTTAATCTTTCAGGACACAGTAAGGTTTTATTCTAATAAACTTCAAGAAGTTAATGTTAGTGCAGGTGCCACTGCACAGTAGAATAGTGCACCACCACTTGTTCACGCCCTGTCTTACCTTGAACTCATAGGACTCTTCAATGATGACCTCCAACTTAACATGATCTCCCAGCATGGGTTTGCCCATCTCTGCGATACGCCGCTCTTCTTCCTCCTCCCCGGTGAGAGGCTCCTCCTCTTCCTTTCCTCCTTCCTTCTCTTCCTCTGCGACAAAGAAATGCAACAAAGGAATTGGATAAGATCCTTCCGTTTTACATATTGTTCAGTTTCATTTAAAATTTCAACATTTTACAGCTGACCAAATGCAGTGAAGTGTCGTAGTGATATATTAAGTATCACTGTAAATCCCACTCCTAATCATAAACATATGCAAAGTTTGAAATCCCAGCATGCAAAGGGGAGACCTGGAATTGAACACACACACACACACACACACACTGAGAGCAGGGACTGGGGAGGTGGAGGACATGGCTGAAAGATGAAAATGTGATAAGGTAATGTGGGCTGTGGAGATGACTCCATTAGCTTAGCAACATTAAAGCAGGGAGAATGAAACTGAATCTCACACACACACCACACACACACACACACACACACATGCAGGGTTGGGAAGGAGAAAATTAAACTCCTCTTGGCAGCACCAGGTTTTATTTGGAGGAGGAGAGGACCTCTAACCTTATTTTTCATATATTTCATCTGCTCTTTCTCTCTCTCTCTCTCTCTTTTGCTCGCTCTCTTTTTCTGAAATTCTCAGGCACTTGGAGCAAAAGCATGCACGCAATCAAGTGTTTTCTACTGTGTCATTGTTATAATATTATTTACCAAGCATAAATTCAGTAATTTAATTTTGCTCTCACGTTATTATATATTTTAATACACTATATTGCCAAAGATATTCTCTCACACATTCAAATAGAAGGTTATTCAAATATAAGTGGTTTTCTTTCATTGCCAAATGAGCGCTAGGCCGCTAGCTACTAGATATTAACCTACACAGATTTCTATCCTGAGTAAAGCATTTCTGTTTATTTATTTTTTTATTATTTTGTCCAACGGGTGAGTGCTAGCCGCAGATAGCAAGCGCTAGTCAGCCACGGTTAGCAGCGCTAGTCAGCCACGGTTAGCAGCGCTAGTCAGCCACGGTTAGCAGTGCTAGTCAGCCACGGTTAGCAGCGCTAGTCAGCCACGGTTAGCAGCGCTAGTCAGCCACGGTTAGCAGTGCTAGTCAGCCACGGTTAGCAGCGCTAGTTAGCCACGCTAGCAGCGCTAGTCAGCCACGGTTAGCAGCGCTAGTCAGCCACGGTTAGCAGTGCTAGTCAGCCTCGGTTAGCAGCGCTAGCCAGCCCCGTTTAGCACCATTTAATGCCGCCCAATATTGGTAGACTGAGGAACCCTATCAGCTAGCGGTTTGTCCCATGTAGCTTGTTTTAACATGGTAAACATGCAGACTACAGTCCAATAATACTCACTCCTAAACAGCAAAAGTGCTAGGGCTGTTAGCGGTTAGCAAATAATGCTAACGCTGCTGCACTCAGCCTTGGTGCTGCAGAAAATAAACTGACAATCCTTTATAATGTTTACTTTAACAGATTGACTTTACTGCTCCTTACAACCTAACTGGTAAAATTCATACATAAGAACGAACGATTTTCTAGGAAATTTAAACAATTTTAAGTCTAAAGAAATGTTATATAATAAACAGAGCAACAGCGGATAAACAAAAATCTATATTGACCCCATAAGTAATGCAAGCGTTGCTCTAGAGGTGTATAAAGCCCCTAAATATTCAACTGTAGAGCAATGGATTGTGGTCTCTGTACTAATTGTGTGGGAAGTTGATGGTGGGATGGTGATAATTAAATTCCTGACCTCACTTTTTCATTAAACATTGTAAACAGAATGCAAACAAATCCTCAGAGGAAGGCTTCTAGTAGATCTAGTAGAAAATATTTCCTGGACAGAAAAGACGGTTTCTCAAAAAAAAAAAAAAAAAACAGAATTATTTTTTTTTTACCCTTAATTTCATAAGAAACTATTAATGAGTAAGTGTCCCAACACTTTTGTCCATATAGTATAGTATGCATTTATGTACTTTATGTACTCAAAACTTATCTTTTTAGGGAAACTTACTGCTGTTAATATATCTTTACTTGTATATTTTATTTCATTATTTTTTTATTATTTTATTATTATTTATATTATTTTCATTTTTTAATATATAAATACTTGCACTGTTACGTGTAAGTGCTTGTATGCATGCTTGTCTTTATTCACTATGCCTTTTGTCTATGGCTGTGTTGTTAAGCGCTTTGAGTTTTCAGGAAAGGCGCTATATAAATAAAATATAATAATAATAATAATAATAATAATAATAATAATAATAATAATAATTATTATTATTATTATTATGTATATTTATTATTATTATTATTATTATTATTATTATTATTATTATTATTATTATGTATATTTATGTTTATTATTATTATTATTATTATTATTATTATTATTATTATTATTATTATTATTATGTATATTTATTATTATTATTATTATTATTATTATTATTATTATTATTATTATTATTATTATTATTATTATTATTATTATGTATATTTATGTTTATTATTATTATTATTATTATTATTATTATTATGTATATTTATGTTTATTATTATTATTATTATTATGTATATTTATGTTTATTATTATTATTATTATTATTATTATTATTATTATTATTATTATGTATATTTATGTTGTCGTGTCAACTTTAGAACAGGAAACTAACTAACTAAAATAAGCCTGGAAGTGTATAAAGATGTTTATTCCAGGTACTTTTGGAGAAATTGTAATGGATCATTCATTTTTAAATTTGGATTAATTGTACAGAAAAAAATAACAGCTTTATAAAATTATGCAGATTTCATATTTTCCAGGAATACATTGGAATTTGCTTAGGAACATTTACACTGCTTGCTAACTACCCACTATTGTGTGATCATAATGACACCAATATCATCCTGGAACTTAAGACCCACAAATCATCCCTTAGTGCTAAACTAATTTAACTAATTTTACTTCATAATGTCTTTATTATAAAGCATTTAAAGTCCTTCAGTGAGACGAACCAATGCTAATAGAATTTATAATTCAGTTTCTGTAAACAAACAGTACAAGAGATGCTACATGACATGCAGTCAGTCAGCAGACTGTTTTATTACATATTATTACATACTATTATTCTTACTTTTTCCCCACAGGGTGGGAGCAGGGTAACTCGTCAGTCAGAGTCTATGGGAAAGATCAGCAAAGTTTTGAAAGGGTCAGGAAAAGAGGCCAAATGGGTCCAGCAAGTCACTTTCCCATAGCTGCAGACTGAATAATTACCCTGTCACCCAAACCCTTCACTAGACACTTCACTTTAAACTGATAAGTCTTCAGTGTGTAAATGTGGGTCAGAGTCTTTTAGTTGCAAGTATAAGAAAAACTCAGGTTTTTGAACAGTGGAACAGGGGACAGGTGCCAGGGTTGAAGACATATATGTGTCTATGTTACCTTCTGGCTCTCTCCCTTTAGTTTGGCTGTTATAGTCATTCCCATTGGGAGAACTCTTCTTTAGGTCGGACCAAACTCTGGTCCTTTGGTCCGGATCGTGGGCTGCAGTCTGTTTCAAAGCTGCTACTTTGGTTTGGACCAAACTGAAAACTCTGAAAGTCTGGACCAAACAGGGACCAAACTTTTAATGGTGTTACTCTTTGATGTTAGGGTCAAGGGCGTAGGAGCGGGCTTGATATTGGGGGGGGACACATTTGCCAATATGAACCCAAGCCCACCCAATAGTTTCCTAGAACAACATTTGTGGAAATTACTTTTAATTAAAAGTAAATTATTATTATAAGGTGATTTTACAACCTAAACATGTTACTCCACATTACAGCTACTGTTGTTAGAAAAATTATGCAAGCAATGTCTGAATTATGTACATATGACAAAAATTTTCAGTTATCACCTAATATTTAAAATAATATAACAGATTATTATTATTGTTATTATTATTATTATTATTATTATTATTATTATTATTATTATTATTATTATTATTATTATTATGTATTGGCATGTCAATTCTGTTGTATATTTACATTTTCTCCTGCACTTTTATTTTTTTCTACTGAGAGCTCTTCTTAAGATGGTGTCCTTTTATGTAAAAGAATGTAACTTTACGTTTCATAGAGACTTTTATAAACATCAGGACATGTGGTCTTACTGTGAAATACAAATGAACAGAAGCCACGTTACAGCAGTGTTTCTCAACCCAGTTCTTACATATTCTACTGCATATTAACACTGTTCTGCATATTCTAGAGCTTCCTCTGGTGGATATACATGATTAATTTAGGCTCCATAGGGGGCTAAAGGATTTTAACAGGTAAACTCAGTAAATGACTGTTTATTAGCTGATCAGGTGGAAAACACTAGTTTAGGGCAGTGATCGGGGTTAAGTAACTGCTTTAAACTACCAACTTAAAGTACTGTACGAAATTCTGGCGATCATCTACATCCAGCTTCTAGATAACTAGTTAGTTAGATCAATTTTCGTTCATTATAGCTCACAGTAAGTCCTGTAATCCTAAATGAATAAACAGTTTGAAAATTAAAGTGATTAGCTGATCAGGTACAGGGAAACATTACATATATAGTTTATTTTTTTCCTTTAACCCTGACTCCCAATCTAGCTAATTCCAAAGATAAGCTTACACACTAACACAGCTGCAGTTTATTAATCACAGTGAGTTTAATCTGTGTGCTGATTCAGAGACGTGTATTTTTAACCAGCTATCAGAAACATATCATCACAGTTGAAGTGGTTAGCCTATCGTTACCTTTCTTTTAGTAAAATCTCCGCATATCCAGATCTGTTTTAAAATCAGCTGAAGCTGCTGCGTCCCGATCCCGCTGCTAAATCTCACAGCGAGGGGGCGGGGCTTCCCCAACAGCAAACTGCCTCTGCTCCGCGCGCCGCAAAACCAGCAAGCTGATTGGCTGTTTCTACTGAGAGGCGTGACTTAATACCTGAACCGGCTCCGTGATTGGTCCGGTCTGTCTCCTCATTAATAGTACAGCTGACCTGAGCGAACTGATATCATTTTTGGGGGGGACAAATCCACCTGTTTCTAATATCCCCCCCGGTTCCTACGCCTATGGTTAGGGTGGATTATGCCATGGCTGAGGTGCTGTCTGTTTAATCTAAATGAATATTTTATATGGTTAAATAACACCATTTCGGTATCACAATATATTGTATAGTTTTCAAAATATACTTAATAAAAATGATACAGACATTTAAATTAATTATTTAGCTATTCTCATAAAAATACCAAGCTATTTAAACATGTCCACGAATTCCTTATTCACCCTGTTATTTGGAATAACTCCACCCCTTTAGGAAAATACATTTGACGTCTGTGACATCACAGCCTTTACATTGTTTTATTTTTAAGGGACTGAAGGCACTTGCTGCTGCATGTTCACCAATTCATAACATTAATTTCACTGTGTGGCACTTTACTAGAGCTTTACTACGGCCCGCGGGCCAAAGAGTCTAAAAGCGGAGAGGGTGCGCAGTTGTAGCGCAGAAAAACGGGTCAAAGAGTCTAAATGCGGAGAGGGTGCGCAGTTGTAGCGCAGAAAAAACAGGCCAAAGAGTCTAAAAGTGGCGAGGGTGCGCAGTTGTAGCGCAGAAAAAACAGGCCAAAGAGTCTAAAAGCGGAGAGGGTGCGCAGTTTTAGCGCAGAAAAAACAGGCCAAAGAATCTAAAAGCGGAGAGGGTGCACAGTTTTAGCGCAGAAAAAAACGGGCCAAAGAGTCTAAAAGCGGAGAGGGTGCGCATTTCTAGTGCAGAAAAAACAGGCCAAAGAGTCTAAAAGCGGAGAGGGTGCGCAGTTTTAGCGCAGAAAAAACAGGCCAAAGAATCTAAAAGCGGAGAGGGTGCGCAGTTTTAGCGCAGAAAAAACAGGCCATAGAGTCTAAAAGCGGAGAGGGTGCGCAGTTGTAGCGCAGAAAAAACGGGCCAAAGAGTCTAAAAGCGGAGAGAGTGCGCATTTCTAGCGCAGAAAAACGGGCCAAAGAGTCTAAAAGTTGCCGTAATTAAGGAGCTTAATATTAAGAGACATCATGAAATTAAACATCACTTTGAAAAATCTTAGTTTACACAACACTGTCAAAGATAGATAAAGATAGTGAGTCAAGTAAAATGGTGTGTAAATGAAATAATCAGGAAAAAAGTATTATTTAAAGTGGTATATTTCATTATTTGTTTTATTACAGAGTCTGTGGCCCGTGACTTCAAATATATTTCTCCTTCTGGCCCCCAACAAAAAAAGTTTGGACACCCCTGATTTAGGTGGATCTTATCTGGGGTGCTGTTAACTTGTGGTTTCTGAGGCTGGTAACTCTGATAAACTTATCCAGTGCAACAGAGGTAACTCTTGCTCTGATCAGAACTCCTCAGCAAGAAAAAAAAAAAACCCTCTCTCTACTCCCAAAACAACCCTACCTCAAAACTAAGGCAGCCCCCAGGGGACAAAAAGCATTGGCAACTTCCCCCATCAGTTTTACCCACAACATAATAAAGTCTGATACAGTAAGAATATTAAATAATATTAATTAAAACTGCTGTTTTTAAACAAAGCTGATATTTTGGCCAAGTTCAGCAAACATTTCTTCATATATTGTACGATTTATCATTCATGTAATTATTATTATGACAGGCAGGCCTAAATCTAATTAAATTATATTAGTATAATTATCTATATATAATTTTGAAACATAGTGAACACACAGATTCACATTAATAGACTCAATATGTTATATTTTTGAGGGTGTTTCCATTTATTTATTTTATGATGGTTGATAATGTAATTATTGTGACAGGCCTGTTTAAAACAATACATATTGTTGAAATATACTAGTATGTGTAATTTGTTTTGTCTTTCAGTTGTTGATGACATAAATAAAACGCTGACAGAACTACTATAAGTTTCTTCAGTATACAGTATACTATAATCATAAATTGAATTATAACACAAGTTAAAACTTTTCTCTAATGGGACCGAACTGAATTCTAATTAAATATCCCTACTCTAGACTGAAGGTGGACTTAACCCTTGTGCGGTGTTCATATTTTTGTTACTCGTTTACTTTGTTACTTGAATTTAATTCAGCAAAATGAAGCAATTCTACATTAAAATGCTTTACACATGCTTGCTTCACCTAAATTGCAAGCAATATAAACAAACAGCTTACATGAATAATATTTGCCCTTTACCTTTCTTATGTTACATTTCTTTCAAAAAGTGCTACTCTTTTTTTTATTAGTTTTTTTAATAAAATGTAAAAGAAAATGAATTAAACTCAAGATATGAGTAGAAAATTTGTTTAGTTGCAAATTTACAAATGAAGCAATGTTTATTAGCCCTTGGCCAAACATACTGTATGTAATATAAATGTGTAGGGGGGGGGGGGGGTGTACAGTGTGTGTTTATGGAAAATGTGTTTTGATATATGTTTTTCACAAAAAAATGAGCCAATGCCAATGAGTTTGAGTTAGAAAAAATATTATTTTAGTATCATTTGATGAAAAATGAAAACGGGTCCCACAGACCCGAACACCACACAAGGGTTAAATATTGCATTGACAAAAGCTTATATAATAAAAAACCCAGAAACCCCTGCTGTTCCTGATCTACTGGTCACCAGTGGCCCTGTGGTCAGAGACTGGCTGATGATGGATGGGGGGATGAGAGTGGGGTCGAGGGGGGCTGATTGTAGACAGGCTACTCTACACATAAACAGTGGAGCTATAAGGCAGGTAGGAAGTCATAAAGTGGGCACTGAGTAGAAGCAGAAGGTGGTTTCTAATAAAGTGGACAGTGATGAGAATACGTGTGTGTATGTGTGTGTGTGTGTGTGTGTGCGTTGGTGTAATAGGCTAGGTTTTTTCCTTTAGTGAACACACTCTCTTTCACCCCATCCTTGAAAACAGCACATTAATTTACTGAGATGCAGCCCAGCAAGACCACACACACACACACACACACACGCACACACACATACATACACACACACACACGCATACAACCCCACTTCATCTTCATCTTTATTTCTCTCTCTCTCTCTCTCTCTCTTTCATAATGCTAAGCACTTCGTAACCCTATACTTACAGACATTCTTAAAATTACGAGCGTTTCCTAAAAACTTCGCAAGTTGAGTAGTATCTTCAACTCCTTCATAACCTAAACGTTTTCTGACCCAATCAGAACTCACTAAGAACCTCTTCTACATGCACTTCCACCATAAAAAAAAAAAAGTCAGGTGCTGCCATTGTTGCTTCATCATGAAAAAAAATCATGAAATCATTCTTTATTTGTTTTAAAAATATTTTATTATCTGTTATTAGTTGTTATATTATACCACAGTTAGTTCCGACCCTGCAGTATGATTTGCTGAGAGGCGTTTTATGAGTGCCGTTATCAGCCGGTAATGAACTGTAACCGAAGCTCTACACGTATTACTCTGTTACATACAGGTAACCTAGCACTGATGCAGCTCTTACCAACCAAATGCGATGCCACTGCACACCACTGGCACAGTGCAGAAACGCCCTGTCTCTAATAGGCGGCGCATTTTAAGCTGAATGTAAGGTGGCCGAAAATAGGGGACCATGGTAATTCTGCAGGTCTTGCCGTTAGGGGGGGGGCCAAAGTAAACAAAACTTTAATCCTTAAAAAAACATCATCTTGCAAAGTCAAATGAGCGCTAGACTTTATTCTACACAGATTTCTCTCCTAAAAAACGTTTATTTGGGTGAGTAAAGCACTTATGTTTATTTACGGTAAGCTTAGATTTCCTTACTTACTTTAATCCTGGTTACATGGAGATATTTAGAGTGCATTATAAGTCGTCA